>NC_080612.1:8370720-8686970 GCF_027887145.1 Ammospiza caudacuta
ATGTGTCCCTGGCAGCATTCCACCTGGATCCCCCGCTGCTGGGCAAAGGAGGCCCAGTAATGCACCTGAGAGGGAGCAGAGAGCAGGAGCTGAGAATCCAGCAGAGGCAGAGCAGGGAGGAAACACCGGATTCCTCGCCCTGGGAATTACCTGAAGCCGGGGGAAGAGTGCAGTATAGGACAACTGCTTGTAGTGCTGTCCCAGCTTCTTCTTGCTGGGTTTCATGTTGTTGAAGAGCTTCCCACGGCAGATGGGCCGTGTCACGCTGGTCCACGTGGCCCAAAAATTCTGCATCCAGCGGAGGGTGCTGCTGTAGAGCAGGATCCGGGGCTGGGAGTACTCTGAGAATATACCCACCATCAGCCAGCACCATGGGGCCAGGACCCAACCCACAATCAGCATGCCCTGCCCTTTTCCCCCAAGGATCCCCAGGATGCTGTCAGCCACCTTTACTGGGTTGTGTCAGGTCCATCCGGATGGAGAGGTTGAGGTTCTCGGAGCGGAAGGCACGGTAGGAGTCATACTGCTGCCCCACTGGCACCTCGGGCAGGAACTCGGGGGAGCGCAGCACCACGCCGTGGTGGTCATGGGGGTTCCCATGGCACAGCCACTGCAGGTCCAGCGTCATGCACAGGTCAGGCAGGTGCAGGAAGCAGCAGTCGTCATATCTGAATGCAGAAAGAGATCCCAGTCACCCCCCAGCACTGGTGAGGGCCCCCCGTGCTCATGGCCCCACACTCACTTGGAGGCTGTCCGGACGTTGATATCCAGGTTGCCCTTGAAGACAAACTGCCCGGGCTTCCAGTGGAAGGAGAGTTGGCTCCATTCCCAGTGCATGTTCTCTGTAGTGTTGTAGGGGTCCTGCAAGGGCAGGTGTGAGGAGAGGCAGGTGTGAGCTGACCCCACACCATGTTGCTCCCCAGTCCAGCAGCACCCACCTCGGTGGCCAGCTGGTGCAGGTTGGCCTGTTCAATGTCCATGTGCCAGTTTCCATGGAAGAGAAGGCGGCTCTTGTCCCACCAGGGCAATGGGGCACTGGGGTCCTCTGAGGGCTTGGTGAGGAGATCCACACACTGGCCAATCAGGGTCCAGGCTGGGTCCCAGCAGGGCCCCCACACGATGGTGTACTGGGAGATCACAGCTGGGGACACAGAGGTTGGCTCAGCCATTTGCCCTGTCCCTACCCCACCACAGACCTCCCTATTCCTCCAGGTCTTACAGTGAAAGTCATGGTAGAACTTCAAGGGTGGCATGTTCCTCTCCACTGTGGCGTCGCCCCAGGGCAGCCCCAGCTTGAGGAGCTGGCGGCGCCGGGAGCAGGCCTGGCCACACTGCTCGGCCCCAAGCAGCCGGCCCGAGAGCTGCCAGTTCCGGATCTCAAACAGGTACCGGGGGTAGTCACGGATCCGCACTGCGGGGGGAGGAAGGGCTGAGGAATGGGGCAGCAAACAGACAGGCAGCCCCCCACTCTGGGACACAGTAGGAGCCATCGTCCTGTCACATCTCTGCTTCCTTCCCACTCCCTTTGAACCTCCAAAAATCATCTTCCCTCCCTGGTTACGCACCACAATGGCCACATAGCCATTGTGCTATCCCCCAAGGGCACCCCCCACAAAGCAACTCACCAAAGAAGCTGCCAACTGTGCCCTTCATCATGCGGCACCATTGGGTGACCATCTCCAGACCCTCTGTGGGGAACGGGCTGACGTCATCCATGTCCCTCATCTGCTCCAACACACGCTCCGTGCCATGGAAGGACTCATCAGCCATGGCCACCAGCTCCAGGTGGGCAAGGGTCCAGGTGAGGAGGGCTCTCCTCATGGGGGTGTTGGCGTAGAGGCGCCGCGAGCGCTGGATGTAGATCTCGATGTTCTTCTTCTCCAGCGAGGCGTAGAGCTCCTCGATCTTGCGGGCAGGCAGCAGCTCCCCGTGCTGCTTGCGCAGCGCAGCCACCTTGGCGTCCAGCAGCTGCAGCCGCTTGGCGCTCTCCTTGCTCTCATCCTTCATCAGCTCGTAGTTGTCTCGCAACTTGACCTCAAAGACATCATCCAGGAAGACCCAGGAGAAGTGGGTGACTTTGAGCAGGAGGTCGGGGGGCAGGGCCGTGCTGGAGGGGCGCCCAGGGCGGTGCAGGCCCTTCAGCCACTTCTGCACGCCCACGGCAGCGTCCAGCGTGCGGGAGAAGTCGTACTGGTAGGGGAACTCGATGGTCACGCTGGCGAAGGAGAAGGCCCAGCCGCGGTTGCGGAGGGTGCGCAGCGTGGGGAAGGCGTCGCGGTGCCGCACGACCTCCTCCAGCTCCGGCAGCAGCTTCACCTCCACCTCCTTGAAGCTGAAGATGCTGTGTCCATCAAAGCCAGCGGCCAGCTCGGGGCAGTAGCCGTGCAGGGCGCCGCCGTGCCAGCTGACCGAGGTCCGTTCCGCAGCCAGGCTGATGTAGTTGGCCTCAGAGACAAAGGCTGTGAGCTTGGCAGAGCTCAGCTCCAGGGACAGTGACAGGAGTCTTTTGGGAGGGGGCCCTTTTGGCTGGAGGGGCGCTGGTGACTCGGTAGGGGTGGCTGGGTGGGACACGGGGCTCTCTGGGGGTGGGGAGGGAAGCGTCCTGTGGCCGAGGGCGCTCCGCAAGGCTTCGTAGCACTGCAGGGTGGCCAGGGTGTGATGGTACAGGTGCATGTGGTCAGGTGGGCTCCACAGCACTGCCAGCCCCTCACCGCACTGCACCTGCACCAGAGCGTGAGCAAGCACCACGTCACTGCCACGGCCAGCACAGAATGGCCCCGTCCTCCCCACAGCACCTTTCGTGCCAGCCAATCCTCCCCCTGCCCCATCTACCCCAGAATAGGACAAAGCAGTGGTCCAACAGCCAAACCAACCTCCAGGGAGCGGATGCTGCTGTGGTAGGTGACACAGAGCACGGAGACGTTGGCCACTGGGTTGGGGATGGCAGGAGCTTTGCAGCACGGCTGCATTTTCTCAGTGATGCTCTTCACCAAGGCCAGCACCATGCCCTGGACGCTGAGCGTGCAGCTCTCAGCACTTCCCAGGACAGTCAGCGTGTCCAGCCGCAGCTCCAGGGCACCTGGAGAGACAGCAGGTCAGTGCTGGAGGCACAGCACAACATGCCAGGGTTATTCCAGGACAGCCATCTGGGATCAGCTTGGATGCTACCTACCCACTACAGCCGAGAGTGTGAACAAGTTCACGTCCTCCACCTTCAGATCCACCTTCCAGAGCAGCCCCCAGGGCTCGCTGGAGGCAGAGGATGGCTGCTTGGCAAGTTCAGCCCCATCAGGCTTTGGGCAGAACAGGGGCAGGACCCTGGCCAGGCACTCAGTGCAGGTGTCAGACGACTCCACTTGCAGCCCCCGGATGGTGCAATCCAGAAAGAGCGTATCTGACTGGGCGCTGGACATGCCCAGGGGCTGGTTGTAGCTGCCCTGTAGGACAAACAGGATGATCACTCTCAGGCTGCAGGACATCCCTGTGCCACCCACATGGAGTCTGAGACTGAAAGCCCCCCTTTGTCCCTCAGTTTGCCCCTCACCTGGAGGTTGAAGGAGTCGAGGATGAGGGCCTCTCCCCACACGTGCATGTTGGGGGGATGTGGGGCACGCTGGATGTGGGAGTCGTTGCCCACTCGCCAGCACAGGTGGTCCACGGCCACCACTGCTCGCTGGTGCACGCTCTGTGGCCGCAGGTGCTGGTAGTCTGTGGGCACAGAGGAGGGGGAACTGCAGACAAGGCTCACCCAAACATGGGCACCCCAGACACAACCAGGCAGGGATCCACAGCCCCTGGCCACACACACATGGGCAGCGCCACCTTCTCCATCCCCACCCTGCTGCCTCTCTAGCAGACCCCAAGAAGAGCCCAGCACGTCCCTGATCCAGCCTGTACCTGCAGAGATGGAGTTGAAGCCCAAGGCGAAGGGTGGCGTGTCCCCCAGCTGCACGGACACGTTGACGTTGGACAGCGAGGCACACAGGATGATGGGCGCTAGGATTTGGGGATAGCTCCTGCACAGACAAGCAGGGATGGGCTGTTACTGGGAGCTGTGTGCCACAGAGCCTGGCAGGGAGCAGGCACAGAGGGATATCCTCCCTGCAGAGGCTCCCTGATCAGCTCCTGACCAGCCTCCCCATCCCACAGGTGGTGCACAGATAAGGTGCTGAGTGCCCAGGCACCATGCCAGAGCGTGGCCAGCAAGAGGAAACAAGCTGTGATACCAGCAGCTGCACTGAGGCCAGGTTTACCTTCCCTTGTGCCCTTGGCTGGGGACAGGCACCGCCTGGCACCTGTATTCCTGTGCCAACAGCCCCAGCCAGTGCGAAAACTCTTGGTGACGATAGTGGATGATGCAGGTGTTGAGCAGCACAGCAGCCGAGAGGTCAATGGCTGTGACCTAGAGCAGGGAAAGGGCCAGGTGGCAAAAAACTCATGCCAGGAGCCAAACCAGCCACCCCCAGGGGACAGAGTGTGCCCAGCGCTCGCTCACCTGCACACTGGTCTTCAGGGAGTTGAGGCACACGATGCGCTGGCGGCTCTGGGACAGGAGAAGGCCATCTGGGGGGGACAGAGGAGCACAAATAAGGGGTGGCAGAGGGCAGTGATGGCAGCCCTGTCCCATCAGTGCCCTCCTGGCTACTTGCCCTCCAGGTGGAGGTCTACACTCATTTGGTCCAGGTCTGAGGTGGGCGTGAAGTTGCGCAATGGGATTTGCTCCTCCTCACGCTGATATAGAAACTGCAGCAGCTTCAGGCTCCAGGTGAGGTGCCTGGAAGACACAGGGAGTCACTGCCAGGAGGGAACTGCACTGTCATGTCCTCCACTGTCATCTCCTTGTCTCTCATCACCAGCTGACCAGCATGCTGGCATGGACAAACACAGCAGCCCAGCTGCAGCACAGCTCAGTGCTCTCATCCCATCGCCTGAGGATCCTGTCAGCTGTCCTACTGGAGAACCAGCTCACGTGCCTTCCTCCCTCTCCAAGAGCCCAGGTCAGTCCTTCCCACTGGAGTGGGCTCTAGGACTCACTCTCTGCAGTCCAGCAGAGCCAAGAGACAAGAAGGGAATGGCACAGTTGTCCCCAGGTTCATGTCCCCAGCATTACTTTGGATTCAGACAGCATGCCCCTCACCTCTTCTGGCTGTTCATGGACAGCACCATGCTGGTGTTCTCCAGCTTCATCTCCACCCTCCTGGGGATGAGCTTCAGTGTGTCCCTGCTCAGCACAGACAGGGATTTTGAGGGCTCCCCTGGGCCTGCAGAAGGACAGACGGAGTCACGGGAAGGACTTGCCCAAACCCCCGCACTCGGGGGTGATCCCACAGCCAAACCCTCTGGCTCCAGTGCAACCATGGGGACCACCAGCCCCTGCCCTGCCCCAAACTTGTTCCTGTCCTCATCCTGACCTGTGCTGGGCTCTTCCCCCACGCTGCTGTGCTGGGCCCCAGCAGTGACGTGGCGCAGGAGGGGGCTGCAGAAGAGCCCCTCGTGCAGCTCTGCCTGCAGCGTGCGGACGCAGAGCCGGACGCCCACCAGGCGCCGCTTGCTGCTGATCTCCAGGGACAGGGAGAGAGCCAGGGCCAGCTCTGCCAGGCACGTGTCATCCTGCGCACAGGGGACACAGCAGGGAGCACACAGGGAGTCACACAGTGCCCTCCCAGTGCCTGCTGCAGGTGGAGAGCAGGGCACAGCAGAGAGCCCAGCACCTGGCAGCGTCACCCAGCCTCGGGGACACCTGAGACAGGTCCTCAGCGTGTCCCAGAGAGGCATTACCCAGGTTCCAAGTGTGGCATTTCTCCCTCCTCCAGCACTCACCAGCTGGCTGCTCCTGAGGACTTTGCTGTTCACCTTTGTCAGGCTCACCTCGCACGTCAGGCTGGGGAGAGCAGAGAACAGAAGGAGGATGTGGGTCCTGCTGCTGCCAAAACAAGTTCCTGCCCTCTTTCCTGTGGGACACAGGGACCCCCAGGTCCCTGCTCCAAGTGTTCCCAAAAGCAGAGCATGCCCTAACTCCATGCACGCCACATTATTGAGAGAACACACAACTCAAGCTTCCTGTGACAGGAAAAGGAACCAGGCCAGCCTCAGAGGAGGTTAATGCGTCACACCACAGGTGACATGGGATGCTGCTGAGTGGGACAGAGAGAGGACACACACAAGGCTGGGCTCAGAGGAGCTTCCCTGCCCTGGAAGCAGACAGGGGTACGAGCACAGCATTACCTCTTCCCATTGCCATTGAGGAGGAGACGTGTCTGGCTGGCCTGGATGTGCCAGAGAGACTCTGAGGTGGCCACGTGCAGAACCATGATGTTGATGGAATCCATGTGGATGGAAAAGAGCTGGGGGGAAGGTGCTGCTGTGAGGGATATCCGACAGCAGCGCAGCCCACAGCAGCCTCTCACAGCCCACAGTGCCTCACCTGGCTAAGGAGCCTCAGCAGGGAGGGTTTAAGGGTCAGCTCTGTCTTGCTTTCATTTCCATCAGCTTCTCTGGGAGCCTCTGGGACGGACGGCTGGAACCCAGGGCCTTTCTGGAGATCCGTGCGGATTCGCACCTCGCCAAAACGCAGCTCAAAGTAGCGCCTGGGGAGCAACAGCACAGGCAGCTCTGACAGGAGCTCACACTTGGCACACCTGGCCCTGGCACCAGGGATTCCCCCTACCCCAGGGACGTGCAGGACCAGCACAAGGGCACCCACAAGACACTGTCACACGACCAGCACAAAGGCAGCCACACTGTCACCTCCAAGTGTGGGTCACTCCCTCACAGAGATGACCACAGGGCAATAAGGATGGCAGGAAGGTGTAAAGGCAGCAGGATGGCAAGCAGGGCGAGGGGTGAGGCAGACCCCCAAGGGGAGCAGGCAGGGAGCTGGGGAGGGGGCACGTACGGCAGCTCCCGGCTCAGCTTGCTGGAGATCCAGATGTTGTCGATCTCCTGTAAGGACACACAGCTAGGTCAGAGAAGAAACAACTTGGCTCTGCCTTGTGATGCTCATCTCAACATTCCCACTCCACCCCCAGTGCCTGGGATCATGCAAGGAGCAGCCAAAACCCCAAGTCTGGCCATGGGAGGAAGGGACTGGCACCAGCCATGGGGGTGTTCAACAGAAGAGTGGCTCCATGGATTTGCTGCCAGCCTGGAAGTGACAGCAACCACCCTCCCTGCCTTGTCTGGCAGTGACCACCCCTTGCCCAGGTACCCACCACAGTCTGCTGCTCCCGCTGGAACTTGAGGCTGATGTTCTGGGCCCAGAAGAAGCCAAAGGAGCCGATCTTCAGCTCTGCATGAAGCTTCTGCCGGCACCAGGTGACAGCCAGGCGACATGCCAGCCATCTGTGGGGACAGGGGGAAGGCCAGGGTCAGCCTCCCCACTGGGGTTGGGGTCTAGAGATGCTCTTTGTCCTTTGAGCACCAGCTCCAGCAACCACAGATGGACAGGAGCTCCAAAGGACTCATGGTGGGAAATAGACCCTACAGGACCATCCCCAACAATCCCTGACAGCCCCCTCCTAAGACCAGACACCTCCACACCCCCCTGGCCCCCATGCCCACCCCTGTGAGCTCCTCTGAACTTCTCCAAGCCCCCAAGCCTCTAACACCAAGCTCCACAGCCCCCCAATCCCCTGCAGGCTCACCTCCCAGCCCTGCGACCCCCCAAATTCCTGACACCCCTCCAAGCCCTCTGTGTCCCCTTTGCTCCCTCCCCCCAGACCCCCAACACCTCACCCCCAGCCCCGCACGCTCCCCGCACCCCTGACACCACCCCAACCCCCCTTTACCACCCCCAAAACTCCCCCAAATCACCCGCACGCCACCGCCAGCCCTGGGGCCTCCCCTGGACCCTGCGGGCTCCTGCCAGCCCCGCTCAGCCCCACCCGCCGCGCTGCCGCCCCCCACTCCGCTGTCCCCCCGCCGTCCCCGCCGTGCCCCCCGCCCAGCCCCGTCACCCCCCTGTCCCCAGCGGCAGGCCCTGACCGCGCCAGCAGCCCGGCGAGCAGCGCCACGAGCACCACGGCGAGCAGCGCGGCGGGCAGCGGCGGCGGCATGGCGGGCACGGCCCCGGTGCGGCCCCCGGCCCCGGAGAGACCTCCTCCCTCCCGCCCGCCCCTGCCCCGGCCCGGCCCCGCCGCCGCCGCCGCCCGTGGGGCCGCCCGCCCGCGCACCCCGAGTGGCCGCTGGGAGGGGCGGGACGGGGCGGGGCCCGGCGGGGACAGCGGCGGCCGCAGCGCCCCGCCAGGGCCGCACCGGCATCGGGACACGGGGATGGGGACACAGGGACAGAGGGATGGGGACACAGGGACAGCGGCGGCCGCAGCGCCCCGCCAGGGCCGCACCGGCATCGGGACACGGGGATGGGGACATGAGGATGGGGACACAGGGACAGCGGCGGCCGCAGCGCCCCGCCAGGGCCGCACCGGCATCGGGACAGCGGGACACGGGGACAGCGGCGGCCGCAGCGCCCCGCCAGGGCCGCGGGACGCGGAGATGGGGACACAGGGACAGCCGGACAGCGGGATCGCACCGGCACGGGGACAGAGGGACAGCGGGGTGCGAATAGAGGGACAGCAGGGACACCGGGAAGGGGACAGAGGGATAGCGGGGACATGGGGATGGGGAAAAGGGATGGGGAAAAGGGATGGGGACAGGGATGGACTGCAGCGGCACCAGCATGGAGAGAGCAGGGACATCAGAACAGCACAGAGGTGACACCAGGGCAACACCAGCATGGGGACAGCAAAGACACTGGGAGAGCACCGGGATGGGGAGACAAATGACACGTGGGCAGCACCAGGATGGAGAAAGGAGTGGTATCAGAACAAGGACAGGGGTGGCACCAGGATTGGGACAGGAGTGACACCGGGTCTGGCACTGGGATGGAGTGAGGAGGGTGACACAGCAGGTCCAGCACAGAAACGGAGTGAGGAGTAGGGCACATCACACCAAGTCTGGCACTGGGATGGAGCAAGTGCAGATGACACCAGGTCTGGCCCCCTGTGCCAGAACATCCCCTGCATCCCGCACACAAACAGCCACACCACAGGGCAGAGTTCAGCGCTTTTATGGCCCCAGGTCCTTGCAGGGCATGAGGAACAGTTTGGGGTACAGCAAGGGGTAGAGCTCCCAGGGACAGCAGTCCTTTAAGGGCAAGGTCCTTTGACAGAATGGGCTGCAAAGGGACAGGGTGGAAGCTTGGGAATTTGTTTTCGGTCAGGTCTGGATGTTGGGCTTGGCTTTGTGCTAATTTGGGATCTTCAGACCTGCTTTGTGCCGACCTAGGATGTTGAGCTCTGTTGCGGGTCAGGCCTGGACATTGGGATGTACTTTGTAGTGGTTTTAGGATGTTGGGAGCTGCTTTGGGTCAGGTCTGGATGCTGGGGCCTGTTTAGTGTCAGATTTGGAACAATTAAATCTGCTCCACTTTGAATTCAGGACATCAGGATCTGCTTTGTGCCGGGGCGCTGTGTCAGTGGTGTGTGTCAGTCCCAAGGTGGGGACAGGAGCCATCCCCTGGCCTCAGCAGTCCCGAACACAGCAGGGCAGCGCCCAGAAGCTCAGCATCAGTCTGTCCGTCCCTCACAGCTCGGCGTGGTGCTGCTCCATTTGGAATGCCTCGCTGGGCTGCATGAAGATGCCCTCCATCACCTTCCAGTAGTTATTCTGGCTGGAGGTGGCCATGCCGTGCACCTCCTTCTGCCCGTGGATGGGCCGCCCGTACTGCTCGCCCGTCACCGAGAGGAAGACGTCGGTGGAGGTGTGCTGGAAGCGCACCTCGTCCTCCCGGGCCCAGTAGGTGCCACTGCACACCACGGTCCAGTCGTCCAGGTAGTCACCCTCGCCAGCCTCCCCGAAGGCACTCACCTCCTGGGGGGAAAGAACAGCTCGTTTGGGGCCGGGATGGAAAAATGGAAAAATGAGGTGGGCAGAGAAACCTGGTTGTGATTGAGGCTCTGGTTGGGATTCAGGCACTGGCAGGGCACTGGGGAGTTGTGAAAAAGGTGGGACTGGGCAGGGACCCAGCTGGGACCAGGGAACAAGGCAGTGCTGGTAGGGACCCACTCTGAACTGGGCAACAAGGTGAGACCGGTGGGGACATGGGGGACATATCTGGGGCCAGGAATTATGAAATGCTAGTAGACATATGGGGGATCTGGTTGGGAGAACCTAGGAGAATGACTGGAGAATAAAGTGGGGCTGGCAGTATGGGGGACGAGGGGACCCCAGACGGGATGCGCAGGGACAGGAACAACCCAGCAGAGACTCAGGGGACCCGCCAAGAGCCGAGTGACAAGGCGGGCCCCATCACGCCCAGGGAAGCACACCGAGCCCGGGGACGCGGGCTGGTGATCCCGGCCGGTACCTGGTTGCCGGAGAGCGGCGATGTGAAGCGGTGGCTGTGCAGGTTGCGGCCGGTGCCCAGGTGCGTGAGGCGGATGGCCTGCCCGCAGCGCACCGGCGTGCCCCGCTGGCACACGGCGGCCGTGCGGCCCCGCACCCGCCAGTAGCTGTTCCCGTCATCCGCCGCCGACACGCCGGTCACCGACTGCTGCCCGCTGCCTGCGGAGGAGAGAGAACCACCATCACTCACACCCAGCTCAGCCTACCGAGGAAACCGAGGCGGGGGGGGGGGGGGGGGGGGCGCGCCCGTTACCGGAGCCGTAGCGCACATCGTGCGAGTGCAGCCGCACGTTGTGCCGCACGTTGAGCAGCTTCACCACGGAGCCGCAGGTGACGGGCCCGGGGTCGCCGCGGCCCGCCGCGCCCAGCGCCGCCGCCAGCAGCGGGAGCAGCAGCCGCAGCAGCGGCACCGGCGGCCGCCGCGCCGCCTCCATCCCGCAGGAAGCGGAAGCGCGGCCGCTCCGCCCGCCGGGAGGTCGCGGCTCGCCCGCTCCGCCCCCCGCGCTCGCCGCCGCCGCCACCGCCTCCATTTTCCCTCGGCCCCTCGGGTAAGGCCGCGCCGGGCCCGGTGAGGCGGCGGTCAACGGTGGTCCCTTACCGGGGGAAGGGCGAACCCGCGTTTGTCCCGGCCGGGGTGTCACGCCCGAGCCGGCGCCGCGGCGGCTCCGAGCCCCGGTGGAGGCGGCAGGGACGTGCCCGAGGTTGGTGTCGGGCTGCGCCGCGGGCCCGGTGCGGGGTGAAGCGGCGGCGGCGGGCCCGGTGCGGCCCTGTGGGTGGGGCTGGAGCCTCCCGGGGCGGCGGCGGCGGCGGCGGGCAGGGCCCGGGGGAGGCCGGGGCCGGGGAGGCTCCCCCGGGGCCCGGAGGTGCCGCAGCCGCCGCCCCTGCCGCAGCGGGGCAGCGCTGATGCAGAGGGTGGGGAGAGCTGAGGGTGTGAGGCGATGGCGTGGGGAGCATCGAGAGGCTTTTCTCGGAGCGGGGAAAAGGGCCTGACCTTCGTTTCTCGCCGCGCTGGTGGTCCTGGATCTCCCTGCGCTGTGGGTGTGATTCCCGGATCGCTGCTCCGCCGGTGTGATTGCCAGACCTCCGCATTAGGCTTTCCAAACTTCTGTCGAGGTGCTCCCTAAAAAGCCAAGGGCCTGGGAAAGCCCTTTTGGGTTTAATAAATGACTGAAAGATATCAAACCCTTGATTATCGCTCATAGTGGAGTAAGGTTATTGTGGAGATTCATATTCATCCCTGCTGCTTTTTCTTCCTGAATACAATGATGTGGAGAAGGAAGGTTACTCCTAAATTATTTAGGATAACTAAATTCTGAGGAGTTGCAGAGGCCAGATAACACTGGGTGGGAGTGCTAGTGTGGTAAATGAGATATGGCAGAACGTGTAATGAAGGTAACAAACATCACAAAATTGGCTCTACATCAGCTCCTCTTATTCAGGGAAGAGCAGTAGGCGTCTCAACAATTGTTTCTTTTAAAACGACTTCTACACCCCGTTGTAGCCTAAGAGGGATATTTTGAAATTAAAGGAGGAGAGAATGAAATAGAAAACATTGTTATGCTGCTGAGTAAATGGTTGGCAGTTTGTGTCCTGGCAATTTTGGTTAGACTGTCCCAAAAATGGAGCGCTGTAAAGCACAGGGGCAGGAGCAGAGCAGGTTTTTGGGCGAGAAAAGCCTTCGTGTCCTCACCTTGGAGGAGAAGCTTGCTGACAGGAGATCTGATCCAGGTGCATGAAGTCATGGGCAGGTCAGAGAAAGCGAGGAGGGAGCATCAGTTTTCTGTTTCTGGCCGGAAATTATGATGCAGCAGGGCTAAAATAAACAGGCGGAAGTGTTCCTTCACACAACGTGCTATTAAATGTGTCACCCTGCCACAGGACGTGCTGCCACCTGATAGCATCGGGGGCGGTGGGACCTGCAGCAGCATCAAAACCAACGCAGCAGGTATGGGAAGTTCCTGAGCTGTGGTGGCTGCCTGGACTTTCCCCATCATTTGTCCCCAGTCATCACTTCCCCCCCGTGTTCCTCCCACTGAGCAGGGTGGGAGTGTCAGGTTCAGATGCAGGCTTCAGAAATCTGCAAAACAGCTGTAAAAGCTAAATATAAAGTGATGTATTGCTGATGTCAGGGCTGGCAGGCCCCAGTGGCCATCATAAGTCCATGTGGGTACCAAGAAATGCCTGTGAGGAAGAGCTCAGCATTGAGGTGCCTGTGAGGGTAGTTTCTCATGGTGGGAGTGCCTTGCAGTGCTTCACAGGGATGTTTCTGTGAGGTTTATAAGCTTCAAATTAAAATATGCCACAATTATTTTGTCTGAGTTCTGTGGTGGGACATAGCCTGAAGATCATTGCTTAGTTATTGGTGTTAAATCCACACATTCCAGATCAACCATGGCTGGGGTTTTTTTTAAATTTAAGAATACTGATAATTATTTAACTGAGAAATACACTGAGAACTTCAGGGGGTAAAAGAGTGGTGTTATCTTTGCAGTTCATTTGGGTTTTTCCCAGTCAGACATTTGCTGCCAGTCTTGAACTCCTGTGGATGTACTTGGACTGTGCTGAAATTAATTTAATGAGCATTTAATTGACAAAATTAATAGATTTGGCTTCCTTAGGCTCTGCATTTTGAGTCAAGCTCCCCAGCTCTCTTATTCTCACTGAGCTTTCTGAATCCTCTGGTTTGACCCTTTGAAATGTGGCCACGAGGGCTGATGTTCAGTGGTGGCTTTGTCATTGTGGTTCCCTGGATCTGTGTGATCCTAAATGGACTGTGAGTTGAATCATGAAGTGGCAGAGGTTAGAACCATCCCTGCCCAAGCACTCTCCCTCCAAAAAAAACCCCACAAAACAAGTGTTAATGTGGGATTGATGTAGTTTCTTCCATAAAGGATGAGGAGAAGTCAAGGGCTGACTTTGCTGCATCCATGCTGTCCTAAAGCCAAGGTGAGCACCTGGCTTTGTTGGTTTGTGTATTCACACTGCAATCCTGAGGTTGATTGCTGAATAATAAATATATCTTGCTCTGAGGGCACTGCTTGGTTATTCTGTGAACACCACTGAGGTTTCCTGCCTTTGCTGGCATCCCTGTAGCTGGGACAGTGTCAGATGTTTCTGCTTTCTCTCACCCCACACCTGCTCAGGTGAAGCTCTTGAGGGACTTACCTATTCCCAATGTCCATGTTTTCTATTCACACTGGATGTGTGAATGATTTCTGAAATCCTCAGTCTCTCATAAAGCAGCATTTGTTGTACAGGCCCTGCATCACCTCACAGAGTCTGCAGCCAATGTCCATCTTGGTCCTGCCCTGATCAGAACTCAATGGTCCCAGTGAAAAGGTGCTTGTGGACTCTGGGTCAGTGCCACTGTGCCCTTGAGCTGAGCAAAGTGCAGACACTCCTGATCAGAACAGCTGTGCTGGCCCAGCACTCCTTGGTCCAGAGTCTTTAAACCCTCCTCAGGTCTCTCCCTGTGTGACCACACCAAATTCCACCTCTGCCCACTTCCCTGGCTTGTGTTGTCTCAAATTAAGTCCTCCTGGCACAGAGGGTGGGAAAGACACCTTTAATCAATATCTGATTTAATATATTGCATCTCTTTTCCATGCTAAGTGACATCCCTGCTGTCCTGAGGTGAATTTTGCTGGAGCTGAAAATACCTGGGTTTGTGGGTGGTTGGCTCATGTGGAACCTGCTTGGCTGGATCATTAAATAAGATGGTTTTCTCAAGTTCTGTTTGTTCCCCATGTCCAGACAAATTTGAATTGACATGGAGTAAAATTGCCAGAAAATTTTAGAGCAAGTGATGAGGAAGAAAGTTGGAATCGTGAGTTAAATTCTTCACTGACAGAGAATGGTGAAATTGGATGTGGTGCTTTGACAAGGTGGGTTTGTGTATTGATCATGGGCAGGAGATAAACGAGGTTATTAGACTTGGAAATGCTCTAGGAAAAGCCACTCAGCCTGCAGGTTTGTGTATGTTAATACACCGTGGTGAATACCTGGAGGAGGAGGATTGGTGAGAAAGTGTGAAGTTGGCAGAATATTCATACACAGGCTGGTAAACATAATCTCTGTTTCTGTATTATGTGTACTCACATGATTCATCAGGAACACACATTAACACATCAGTGCTGCCCTCTGAGGTGCTATTTCTGAGAGGGATGCTTAAATACAAGTATTTAACTTCTGAAGTGTCCTCTTGAGGATGGGGATCCCACACTGAACCAGAGCAGCCACGTCCTGGCTGGATGCAGAGCAGTAGCCTTGGCCTGCTGTGATTTCTGCTTGTCTGGAGCATCCTGCTCAGGAGTTGGCCACAGCCACATAATCTGCAGCCAGGGAGTATGAGCTGCTCTCTCCACTCATGTCTGAGATCTGGCAGAGGTCTTCCCCTCATCTTTGTTGTGGGTTTTCTTTAATGAGATATGGATGACACGTACCTTCGGAGCTGCTCGTATTTTAAGACTTAAAAGATCATCCAAGATCAGCCTTGGGCCTTTTAACTCTAACTGAGCACTAAGTGCCTGTTTTTCTCCAAGTTGTTGTGTTTGTGCAGCAGATGTGTGGATCTTGGGGCAGAACAAGAAATCTGCACACAAGAAGTGTCATGGCAAAGCCTTGATCAGGTTGTCCTGTATGGGACTATTTCCTTCAGTGGGGAAATGATTATGGGAATGTTTTAAAGCGTATTTGTTTAGGTAGCATTCCCTGCCATATGGAATTTTTTTTCTCATCTTTTTTTCCTCTGTTGTTTTTGCGTGTTTGTGTATTGAATTACATCAGATGTAATTTAAGATGGAGGTTTTGGCTTTAGATCTGACACCTCTGAACTGCTTTTTGTACTGTTCCTTCCCAAAGGCCTGTACTTCTTCCTGGGCTGGCATTTTCATCCTCTCAGCCATTTGAGGAGTTCATTTGGTTTTCCTCATAGCTGACTCTTGTAAGGCTCAGTTGTTTTGATGTATGTAAAAGGGAGATTAAAAAAAAACTTCCTTTGAAAATTTCAAAAATGTCAATGAGTTTGTTACCACCAGAAGTGGAAGGCTCAAAGAAACAGAACTTGGCAAACACTCTTCTTCATGCCAAGCTTGATTTATGTTGTGTCCAGAAACCCCAGTTGGGAAAAGCATCAAACAAAAGGTTCTGGATATAAAAAACACTCTGGTTTTGTAGTTTTCTTGTTGCTTCCTCAACTCTGGAATGGAGGCTTCTGACATGGAACATCCTGGCTGTGGTCTGGTTTGTGGGCAGCCACAAATTCCCTGCCCCAGCCCAGGACCCCCAGACCCCTCCCCAGTTTGCTCTAGGGGCTCTGCAGAGTCACTTACAGATGGTGCTTGTGGCTCAGTCAAGGCCCTTTGCAGAGTCACCCTGGCTTCATTAACTGAGTGAGAATTAATCATATGAAGATCCTAATTAGCTGGGCTGTGTGCCTGACCCTGTGCAGCATCAGTGGGAGGGCGTGGGTGGGCTGGAGGCTCTGGCTGTGAGCACGTTCAGCCTCAGGAGCCATGAATGCTGCTGTGCCAGCTCTGCCCTCCTCACCCAGACACGGGCTGGCAGGAGCTCCTGGCTGCTGCCTAATCTCTGGTGACAGGGATGTCCAGGCAAGGTGGACACTGGGTAATTCAGGGCCTCTGTAGATAATTTGAAGCCCTTCTTGCTTTAGCTGCCTTCTCTCCAAAACCTGAAGGGGGAAGTGCTTGTGTTCTGCTTGCTCAGCTGATGCCAGGCATGTTTCCTCTTTCCCCAGCTGCTGTGTGAGAGGTTGCAGCCATGTCTGACTTTGTGGAGAGCGAAGCAGAGGAGTCAGAGGAGGAGTACAACCAGGATGGGGAGGTTGTACCCAGAGTAACCAAGAAGTTTGTGGAGGAAGATGAGGATGGTGAGTTTGCTGAATTGTTGGTGTTCATTGCTGTCCTCTTCTACATTCTGTGGCTCTGCAGATGGAGCAATAACTGTGCTATAACAGCAGGGCCATCTGTAGTCAATAATCTCAGCTGTTTGAGTGCTTCCCTTCCTCCAAGTGCTCCAAGTGATATTTATAATTGGCAATAAAAATACACAGCTTCACCCTCTGGGACTTGCAGTCGCACAGTTTGATAGTAAATGGTAAAAGCAGAGGAATTCTCCCAGTGTGACCACTCCACCTGTTCCCTCTGCAGAGAGAGCACGAGACAAGAAGTGGGGATCTGGCAGGAGCAGCTGGCTGGGTTCTGTGTCAGTGAATTGTTCAGTTCAAACTCTGTGTGGATGGTGTGGAGGAAGATGCTGCTTGCACAGGTCCCAGTGGATAACCAGTAAGTGTCTAACACGTGCTGCTCTTCATCCCAGATGAGGAAGAGGAGGAGCTGAACCTCGATGATCAGGATGAGCAGGGGAACCTGAAAGGATTCATTAACGATGATGACGATGAGGAAGAGGAGGAGGAAGCCAGTGACTCTGGAGACTCCGAGGATGACGTTGGCCACAAAAAGAGAAAGCGCAGTGAGTTTTGTGATGGTTGTTACTAGCAGGGCACGGGGTAATGCTGGCAGAGAGCACCCTCTGCCCTGGTCTGTGTGAGCTGTACCCTTTTGGGTGAGTGCATTTCCAGATTAGCAAAGGGAGAGTGTAACTTTGCTCTGCTTCTTCTCCAGCTTTTGATGACCGCCTGGAGGATGATGACTTTGACCTCATTGAAGAAAACTTGGGTGTTAAAGTCAAAAGAGTGAGTTGTGTTCCCATGATGCTGTTAATGGTGTGGGGTGTTTTAACACAGGGGAGGGTGGGCTCCAGCCTGGCATGAGCAGACAGTGCCTCACATCAGTCTCTGCCCTCTTGGAAAGGGAGAGCTGAGTGCTTGAAGGAAGCAGGATCTATCCCTGCCCAAGTGATTGGGACCTGGCTTCCCAGAGTTTGCAAAACACTTTTTTCTGGTGCCTAAAGTCTGCTGTGCTCCTCCCTTTCCACCTCTTCAGGACAGTCTCATCTTCCATCCCTGTGTGGTGCTAACCTCAAGGTCAGCACAGGCTGTTATGGGCTCTAAAGCTCTTTCTGAAACATTAGAGTCACATCAACCAGACCAGCACTGGTGGTGACAGCATGCAAGTGACACAGCTCCCAAGGGGGTGGCTCCTCTCCCCTGTGTGCCTGTGCTCCCTCCTGCTCCCTCCCAGGTGCCTGCAGAGGAAGTGCAGTGCTGAGCCAGGGCTTGTGAGCACTAATGAGGAATTGTCCTTGCAGCAAAAATTCAGGCGAGTGCGAAAAATGTCTGATGATGAGGATGATGAGGCAGAAGATTATGGAAAGGAAGAACATGAGAAAGAAGCCATTGCTGAAGAAATCTTTCAGGATGGTGAAGGCGAGGAAGGAGGGGAAGCTGTGGAAGCTCCTGTTGCTCCACAGGAAGAGGAAGAGGAGGAGGAGGAAGATGAATCTGGTGAGTGTGGATGGTCAATTACATCCAGTGTTTGTCCTAGGATTACAGCACAGGAATAAAATTCAGTTTCTCTGAACTAGAAGTATCCAAAAGGCTGTGATCCTGTCATGGGGAAGCTCTTGTTGTTCTGATTAGTGCAGTCCTTAGAATTAAACGTTTCTGGGTGACAGATTTGGTTTGTCTGTCTGAACCACTTTGTGCAGTAGCACATTATATGTGCTGAGGTCTTGAACACCTCCCCTAAGCTGCCTCAAAAATTAAAGTGCTTCAGAGGAAGGCACTCAAGGCACTGTTTAGTACCTCATAGCACAGTGCATGCCTGCCCTACCTCTCTTCAGCATCAGACTCTCACCGCTGCTAACTTACCAAAAAAGTTTCAAGAATTCTTTCTACTGTCCAAAGCAACCAGGCCTTTCCTGACTGCATTTTCAATGCACTGAGCTGCAACTCAGATGGCTTTGCCTGCAAGCTTGCCTGGAAGTTTGTTCCAGCTTGTTACTGTGGTTCAGGCTCCTGGACTGTGTGAGATTGCTGTAGGAGATGCTGTGGGGAGCTGGGCAGTCTGACAGGCAGCAGCAGCCTATGTCTGTGGTGGAGGCTCATAGTTGCACTGGCTGAGCTTTGTCAGAGGTACCAGTTCTGTATCTGAGTTCCCTGACCACTGAATTATTTGTCAATGTCCAGACATTGATGACTTCATTGTGGATGATGATGGACAACCTCTGAAGAAGCCAAAATGGAGAAAGAAGCTTCCAGGATACACAGATGCGTAAGTATTGATTGGAAGTTGGCCTGGAGCCTTGAAAATAGTGCTCAACTTATTTGGATCTTGCAACTGCAGAGTGATTCAGCTTGTGGTTGGGTACTGCTGGTCTTTTTCCCAGAAGAAACCTGGTAAATTTAGACACAGAGCTTTTAGTGTGTGATTTCTGAAATGTGTGGCTCCTTCCTTTTTTACCTTTTTCCCCTGGATTTTTTTTAAAGGGATACCAAAACCGGGCCCTTAAGAGACATATTTACAGTAAAGATCAGAGTTAAAACTCCAATCATGGAGTACTTGTCCATGATTTTTTAGCCTTGGGTGTAAAACTAAAGCTTAGACTTTGTGTTGCTGTCAAGATATTCTGTGAACTGTTCTGTGCACTGTGGGGCTGAGCAACAAGGTTTGTTTTGTAATTTTTTTTTTTGCTTTCCAGTGCTTTGCAGGAAGCCCAGGAAATCTTTGGTGTGGACTTTGACTATGATGAGTTTGAGAAGTACAACGAGTACGACGAGGAGATGGAGGAGGAGTACGAGTACGAGGATGAGGAGGCGGAAGGGGAGACGCGCGTGCGGCCCAAGAAGGCGGCCAAGAAACGCGTCAGCCGCCGCAGCATCTTCGAGATGTACGAGCCCAGTGAGCTGGAGAGCAGCCACCTCACGGACCAGGACAACGAGATCCGCATGACAGACATGCCTGAGAGGTTCCAGGTGAGGCAGAAAAGCGTTTTGGCTCCCAGGCTTGGACCTGCAGGCTGGCAAGCTGCTGGATGGAATTTAGAATATCTTTTTCCCCACTTTGAGGACCTTACCTGTCAAATGTACAGGTTAAAACTGCATGCAGAAGTATCAGTGATGTGGGAGCTGTTGTACCTGTGTGAATATGGGTTTAGCTCCAGTCACAGCTTCTCTCTGGCCACTGGGTGCCAGTGTTGCACTGCTGAAGTGCAGGGCTTGGGCTCTGCTGAGATGGCTTTGTGCTGAGTGATGTTAGGAATCCCTCGAGCTGGATATATGGAGAGCAAGATGCAGTGCCAGAGGAGACATGGGAAGGTTTCTAGCTTACCTGTATGCCAGCCAACACATAACTGCTGTAACCAGCTTTACTCAAGGTGATGAAGCTTACACTGCTCTCAGTACAAGGTACTGTTTGTGCTGTGTGGAATCCTTCTGGTGTCTCATGTTTTTGTCTTAATTTTACACTATATTCAGATTTCACTGAAAAATCCATCTCCCTTTAGTGTATATTAGTGTAATTCTGTGCAGAGGTTTATTACCCTTCTCTGTGAAATGGGATGTGTGAAGCTGCCAGTTTTCCAAAGGAATTTTTTCCCATGCCAGTCTGTGCCATGGAAGGAAAGGCTGTTTGGATGGTGGCTGTAGGTGACCTGTTCACGCATATTGTCACCTTCATGGATGTCAGTGGTGATTAGAGTAGCACCTTTGAAAGAGAAGTGGCTGAGACTGAGTGCCCAGAGAGGCTTTGGAGCTCCTTTAACTTTTGTTACTCTGTGGCTGCAGCAATGAAAGTGGTAGCAAGGCACAGATAGATTGGAGCAGAGGATTTAACTGCAGAAAATTTGGGTGTCTGGTGGGAAGTGGAGATATCCTCACTTGATTTTCACAGCAGACTTTGCACCATTGCAGGCCTTTCCACAAGCCTTTGACAGGACTGTAGCTGCCTTTATCTAGTGTAAAGCTGATGCAGTTTCCTGTGTGCTCAGAAGGTGCAGACATTGAAGTGATATCCTTGGCACCCCGTAGGTGGGGGTCCCCAGAGGTAACCTGTAACTCAAAACAATAATTTCCAGGCTTATTGGAAACATGGCAGTGCAAGCCCTGGTGTTGCTCGTGCCTGTGCTCATGGTGTTGTCTCTTCCCAGCTGAGATCCATCCCAGTGAAGAGTGCTGAAGATGATGAGCTGGAGGAAGAAGCTGACTGGATTTATAGGAATGCCTTTGCAACGCCCACCATCTCCTTGCAGGTAAAGGACTGTGCCTGGGGCTTGTTCCAGGGCTCTGCTGATAGGAATGTGGTGCCTAGTCCCACCTTCATTTCTGGTTTTGAGCAGGTCATTTGACGTGTGTGTGTCTTCATTTTTGCATCCACAAAACAGAGGAAAAAGGAACAAAAAAAGCTGAAAGAGCCACAATTTCTCAGCCTTAACCTGGGGCTGCTCTTTTAGGGGTTCAGCTCAGGAGCAGAGTGAACACAATGTGTTTCCTTTTCAGGAAACTTCTGACTACCTTGACCGTGGACAAGCCAGCAGCTTCGGCCGCAAGGGGCCCAGCACCATCCAGAAGATTAAAGAAGCCCTGAATTTCATGAGAAATCAGCATTTTGAGGTAATTTGCAACTTTTCGTCATTACCAAGGTCTGTCTCCTTTTCCTGACAGGTTTAGCATGGCTGCTGGAAACATTTAGGGTACACAGAAGGGGCTGAGATACCATCCCTGGTTGTCTCTCCTGTGATGAAATGATGCTCCATTGGGAACTACAACTCATTTTATGTGAGGTGTGGAAATGCAGGTTTTTAAGGCCTATTTGACAGAGCTGCTGTCATTAATTTTCCCTGATTGTGGACAATTTGAGGCTGAATGAGGTGGGGGAATTTCTCTTGAGCCTTGGTTGATCCATCCAGTCTGTTCTCTGAGGTGTTCCCTGATGTTGCAGAAGTTTTTTGGCCTATGTGATGTATTCTTTGGTGGAGTAAGAGCTGCCTCATTAGTTTGTGGTCCCACATGGAGCAGAAGCTCTGTCTGGACTCCTGGCTGCCAGTAACAGCCCAGTCCCCTGCTCAGGGCTGACGAGTCTCATTTCTGCCCCAGGTCCCCTTCATTGCCTTCTACAGAAAGGAGTATGTGGAGCCAGAGCTGCACATCAACGACCTGTGGAGGGTCTGGCAGTGGGATGAGAAGGTGAGAAATATTTTCATTTCTGCTCTTCCCATCAATGTTTGTCCTCCTACTTAGCCTGATACTTTCAGCAGTTTGTTTTGGCCATGTTTGGGGTTTTTACCTGGGGTTTTTTTTTTTGCATTTTTGCTGTTGTATGGTGGTAAAAGGATATCTGACAAAATAGGATTCCAAAAAATCCTCCTCCTTCACAGAGTTCCTATTGTGTAGTGACATTTCCTGCCAGCAGTGCAGGTTGCTTCTCTGCTATCAGATCCAAACATGAATTTTGTTTTTTTTCTATTATTATAATACATCTGTGAGATGAAACCTGCCACATGTCACATTTGGCTTTGGCTGTGGATGAAGATTTTAATGATCATTTTGAGATGACAAATATCCCAAATATCCCTGTTTGGGAAGGGAGGAGAGAAGGTAACACCCTGCAGTGGGGTGTTTCACTGGAATTCTTTTGCTTCTGTATCAGTGGACCCAGCTGAAGATCCGCAAGCAGAACCTGACTCGACTGTTTGAGAAGATGCAGGCCTACCAGTATGAGCAGATCTCTGCTGACCCAGACAAGCCCTTGGCTGATGGAATAAGGGCCCTGGATACTACTGACATGGAGAGGTAGGGTGCCAGGACTTGTATATTCATTCCAAAATGAGTTAAAATGTCCATTGACTTCCCCAAACAGCACAGGCACTCTGGCCACTGTGGTTATTCATTGTTGTGGTGTTATGGGTCTTAGGACGAGGTGAGAGATGAGAATTGACTTCAAGTTCTTAGAAGGTTGATTTATTATTTTATGATATATATTATATTAAAGGAAAATTATATACTAAAACTATACTAAAGAAATAGAGAGGAGACATCAGAAAGCTAGACAAGAAAGAATAATAAAATCTTGTGACAGACTCAGAGAGTCCGACACAGCTGGCTGTGATTAGTCATTAATTAAAAACAATTCACACACTGAGCAAATAATTCTCCAAATTACATTCCAGAAGAATTAAACATAGAGAAGCTGAAGCTTTCTAGCTTCCCGGGAGAAGAAATCCTGGCCAAGAAATTTTTCAGAAAATATGACAATAACGGGCCACTGCAGAGCACCCACAAAGCCAATAATGAGAAATACTTAAAATTCTTTTGTGAGATGAATCCAAGGGCTCTTCCTCTGCCTGACCTGAGTCAGAGCAGGTTCCTTGAGTGTTCTGAGCTGCAGGCAGGGTGTAACATGCTGGTTTTGTGTAGGCTGAAGGACGTGCAGTCCATGGACGAGCTGAAGGACGTGTACAATCACTTCCTGCTGTACTATGGCAGAGACATCCCCAAGATGCAGAATGCTGCCAAGGCCGCTCGCAAAAAGCAAAAGCGGATCCGGGAGGATGGTGAAGAAGAGGAAGGTTTGTCTCCCCACATTTGATAGCTTTCCTCCTTGTGGGCTGCTTGAAAATGCTGGTTTGAAAGAATAGGAAGAAAGTAGTGAAATGTACAATGCATCTCTGCTGGTCATTCTGTCTCAAGTTAGTTCCAGGTCTTTAAGGCACCTTTGAAAATGTTCAAGGTTTACCACACAAGGTGCTTTCCAAATGCACAATGCATTTTTGGTAATCATTCTGTCTCAAGTTAGTTCCAGGTATTCAGGCACCTTTAAGGCACCTTTGAAAATGTTCAAGGTTTACCACACAAGGTGCTTTCCAGTGGAATATGAATGCCACCCCTTGTGGCAGGGGTGGCATCAGCAAACTTGATGTGTGTTCTAATGTGCAACCCAGAGATACTCCTATTAAAACTGCAAGAGTGACACTGAAGATAGTTCTTTTCCAACCCTGAATAATTTTAAGGCCACTGTTACCTTTGAGATGCTTTTGTGGGATTTAGGGGCTCTGTTGCACAGTGTAGGTTGTGTTTAATCTCTTTATTGTGCTTCTGACATGCTTCTTCTCCAGCTGTCTGGATGCCTCTCTAATGTGTCCTTCCTGCAGGTGAAGGGGAGGATGCAGAGGATGATGAGCAGAAGGGGCCTGAGCTGAAGCAGGCTTCCCGAAGGGATATGTACACCATCTGCCAGGCAGCTGGGCTGGGTAAGGCTCTGCTCTGTCCTGCTGAGCCTGCAGTGGCCTGGCCCACATGCTCTGCAGGGTGCTGTGACTCACCTGTGGAAGGAAGACTGGTGGTTTTGCTCACTATTAGCCACAATATCTGTGTCCTCATTGCTTTTTGTTTGTTTTTTTTTTCTTTCACCAGATGGCTTGGCTAAGAAATTTGGTCTGACACCTGAGCAGTTTGGAGAGAATCTCCGAGACAGTTACCAGCGTCACGAGACAGAGCAGTTCCCTGCAGAGCCCCTGGAGCTGGCCAAGGATTATGTGTGTAGGTCAGTGTGGGGGGGTCTCTGTGGGGTTACTGTGGATGTAACACAAGTGAGAGGATCTGAGGACGTTCTTCTAAGGCTTCATGTTGCCTTTTTGCCTGCAGTCAATTCCCAAGCCCAGAAGCAGTGCTGGAAGGGGCTCGGTACATGGTGGCTTTGCAGATTGCCAGGGAGCCCCTGGTCAGACAGGTCCTGAGACAAACTTTCCAGGAACGAGCTAAAATCAACATTACACCAACCAAAAAGGGGAAGAAGGTAAGGAAGGGAGCTCTGACTCTGTGGGTCAGTTCAGGGAAGGATCTAAATAACACACAAATGCTTGTTCTCCCATGTCAGTGGCAACTCTGAATAAATCTCAGAGCAACACTGAGCCGGGCTGTTGCTCAGCCCAGCTCAGCAGTGTGCTGCATTTTTAGTCTCAGCATTTTACCAGATGAGATGTTGCCTTCAGTTATTGAAACAATCTCTGTTTCTCTGGGACTGGGAAGCAATTCCACTGTGTCCTGCTGGGGAAGGAAATGCAGACTGTCAGGCATAGGGCTGAGGGGGTATTGAATAAAAACCATTGTCTGCTGTGGCATAGACAGAAGGGTCTTTCTTCATGAATGGCCTGTGTGCATGCTGACTGTCTCTCCTCTTTCCCAGGATATTGATGAAGCCCACTATGCCTATTCTTTTAAATACATGAAGAACAAGCCTGTGAAGGAGCTGAGAGATGACCAGTTCCTGAAAATGAGCCTGGCAGAGGATGAGGCACTGCTCACCATAGATATCAGCATTGACATGAAGGGAGTGGAGGGGTGAGTTCCTCCTGGCTCTGCCATTTCTTACTTGGCAGAGCTCATTCATGCAGTGCTCTTTGAGCACCTCTGTAACCCAAATTACTTCTGAAAGTCATGGCCTGGTAGTTTCCTGCACCTCAAAGTCAAGCAGCCTCTCAGGGTCTTGCTTTTTTTGTCACCTTGTTGAGAACTTCAGCAGACATCTGTCTTAATCACTTGAAAGCAAACTCTGAAACCTTGGAATTTTTGCAGATGATGTTTGTTTCCCAACCAGCTTAGTTCCTTCCTGCACATCTGAGTGGCCACACTGTGCAATATGGCTGTGATCTGTGATAGCATCTCTTCAGCAGCTAAAGCAGCATTGGATGGGAGGGTTGGCTCTTCCTTAATTTTTCCAAACAGCTACCTGAGTCTGAGGTGTGCAGGAATCTGCCAGTGATGGGTCCATGCAGGTGTCTGGAGCCTTTCTGTATCTCCTCTTCTCCTTTCCTGCAGTTATGGCAGTGACCAGACATACTTTGAGGAAATCAAGCAGTTCTATTACCGGGACGAGTTCAGTCACCAGGTGCAGGAGTGGAATCGGCAGCGCACCATGGCCATCGAGCGCTCCCTCAACCAGTTCCTCTACGTGCAGATGGCCAAAGAATTAAAGAACAAGCTCTTAGTGGAGGCCAAGGAGTATGTCCTCAAGGTGAGATGAGGCACAGCAGGACTTACAGACACTGGCAGCCTTGCAGTGTTCTGGGGATGGCTGCTGACAGCTCATACACAAGTTCTTGGGGAGGAGAAAGAGGCAGGGATTGAGTCTGGTTCAACTTCTCCTCCAGAGGAGGGTTATGCCAGGCCCCTGCAGTGGATTTTCTCACTCCTCTTTGTCCTTTCTCTGCTCTCCCAGGCTTGCAGCCGCAAACTTTACAACTGGCTGAAGGTTGCTGCATACAGGCCAGACCAGCAGGTGGAGGAAGATGATGATTTCATGGATGAGAACCAAGGGAAGGGGATCCGGGTGCTGGGCATTGCCTTTTCATCAGCCAGGTAGGAGGGAGGGAATGCTGTCTGCATGCATGTTCAGCTTTAGCAGTCCTCCATGTCTGAGTGATCTCTGTTTGACAGGGACCACCCTGTGTTTTGTGCCCTCGTTAATGGAGAGGGTGAGGTGACAGATTTCCTCCGACTGCCACATTTCACAAAGAGAAGGAATGCCTGGCGTGAGGAGGAGAGGGAAAAGAAGGTGAGCCTTGGTGCAGCTGTCACTGAGAGGAATCTAGGTAGCTCAGAACAGAAACCCTCTAGCTTTCTACTCTGATTTTCTACTTTCTTTCCAGGCCCAGGATATTGAAACATTGAAAAAATTCCTCCTGAACAAGAAGCCTCATGTGGTGACAATTGCAGGCGAGAACAGGTCAGTCTTTGTGCTGCTTCCACTTGCCAGTCTCTCTGCAGTCCTTTCCTTGTGCCTGTCTACATTTCACTGTTTCTAGGACCCAGCTCTATGCTCTCCCCTCAGTCCCCTTGGTTGTGTCTCCCTAGAGATGCTCAGATGCTGATGGAGGATGTAAAGAGAATTGTTCATGAGCTGGACCAAGGGCAGCAGCTGTCCTCAATCGGAGTGGAGCTGGTGGACAATGAACTGGCCATCCTCTACATGAACAGCAAGAAGTCTGAGGTGAACCTTCTGCTACTCCCTCAGTCCCTCCCTTAGTCTGTTGCTCATTCATGCTGTGTCATCCTCTATTTGTTGTGCTGGCCTTGCATCATCCTCTGTCTCATATGATCCATCTGGACTGTCACGTACTGATGTTTGGATCAAGGCAAAACATCTTAGGCTTCCCTGAAGAGATCATCACCAGCAGATGCACAAAGTGGATATTGATGTAGTTGGAAATTAGTGAGATGGTTCCATTACTAATTGCATAAGAGCTCCTGGGACCCTTTGACCTCAGCTTTCTTTGCCATGAGCACCAAGTGCTTCCTTGCTGCAGTCCCTGTCTGATGTGTCTTTGCTGCTTGTGGTGCAAAGTGTGGAAGCCCCACGAGGGTTTTCCCTGGTTCTGTGTCCTGTTGCAGAATGAATTCCGGGATTACCCCCCTCTGCTGCGCCAGGCCGTGTCCCTCGCTCGCCGCATCCAGGACCCCCTCATCGAGTTTGCCCAGGTCTGCAGCTCTGATGAGGATATTCTCTGCCTGAAACTCCACCCTCTGCAGGTAAATTTTCCTTGGGCTAAAATGATCCTTCTCTGCAAGAGAAAGCAGCCTGTGAGGGTTTGCTTTCAAAGAAAAGGTTTCCAGGTTAAACTTGTGCAAGTTCTGCCTGTTCTGTGCCATATTCAGGCTACACAGCACCTTCCTTTTTTTTTATTGCTTCTTTCTCATCAGCCTTTAGGCTGTTCTCAGGGGTAGCTGAGGTGCTACACAGCTCCTGGGTGCCAGTGTGTTGTGTTTGGCTCGTGGCAGAGGGCTGCACAGAGCCATCTTTTGCAGGGCTAACACTTCTTGTCTCTGCCAGGAGCACGTGGTGAAGGAGGAGCTGCTGAACGCGCTCTACTGCGAATTCATCAACCGCGTGAACGAGGTGGGGGTGGATGTGAACAGGGCCATTGCTCACCCCCACAGCCAGGCTCTGCTGCAGTACGTGTGTGGCCTGGGACCACGCAAAGGCACTCACCTGCTGAAGGTAAGGATTCATTCTGGGCCTGCCTGCAAAAGCAGCACATCACCAGCTGGCAGCTCTGTTGATGTGTTTTTACCTCGCTGTGCCTTGCCCCGAAGCTACCACGTGGACTTGTGTCCTTGAGAAACACAAACAGCTCAGCAGATCCATCAATCCCAGCCAGCTCCCAAACCCACAGGAATGGATGTGCTGTCAGAGTGTCAAGACACCTCCACAGTGTAGAAAACACGAGGCAGGAAGCCAAAGCTTTTCCTGAGAGTTGGAGCCGTGATGATGTGGAATCATCATCTCTCACACAATGTTGAGACACTGGCAGGGAGCAACAGCTTAAGAGCTGTGATGAGCGTGTGTCAGATGCTTTAAACACTGCAGTGTGAATCCTGTGCTTTTTTTCCCAGACAGAAACAATTTGGGTTGGAAGGGACCTTAAAGATCATCTAATTCCAACCCCTGGCCATGGCCACAGACATCTTCCACTAATGCAGGTTATTCAGAGCCCCATCCAGCCTGGCCTTGAACAATTCCAGGGATAGGAATTCCACAACCTCAGTGAGCAATGTTATGTTTGAATAGCAGGGTTTATACTCTTGCCTCTCTCAAGGCTTACATTCTTGCCTCTCTCTGCAGATCTTAAAACAAAACAACACCCGTCTGGAGAACAGGACCCAGCTGGTTACAATGTGTCACATGGGACCCAAAGTGTTTATCAACTGTGCTGGCTTCATCAAAATTGACACAGCATCACTGGGTGATAGGTGGGTATTGGGTTGTATTTGATGTTCTGTGGGATCAGTGTAAGTGACAGGGTGGCACAGTGACCTTCCCTGAGTCAGTGTTCCCTAGAGTTTCTGTGTGGCCCCTCTGACTTTAGGCCAAGTTCAGGTATTGCTGGTTGTTAATCTGATTCTTACAGGCAGCTAAACTTGCACAGCAGCAGTGTGTACTGCAGAAAATTAATTATATGGCTTGTTCTGGTGTGAGGGACTCTTTGTGGTCAAGAGGAACTAGACTAAAACCAATTGTTCCCTAAAATAGTTGTCATGGAGTCATCAGTAACCCATAGGCACTTCAGCTTAATTTCTGTCTGGTCCTTTCAACAGTATTTTATTTTTCTAAAGTTTCAAACTTGAAAAATAACTCAGCAATTTGGCTTCCTCTTAAACCAGTAGTAGTACTGGGAAGTATATAGAGCATTAAGTTACTGGTAACTGCACAAGAGGTGTTTTGAGGACAGCTGTAGCCTTGTTTCTGGCTAGATACATGATTTCTTCAGGGTTTTTTGCCCTTGTAAAGCAATATGAGAAAGAACACCTGGCTGAATCCCTACACTGAGTGATCCAACACTCCTAGATCCCTTGATTCTTGCAGGATACAAATCCCAGAGATGCTGAGGGTAAAGTGTAGCCCATCCAAACAGCTCATTGGCAACACTGAGTTTGTGTGAGGAGAGAAACTGGAGGGAGCTGTGTGCTCATAGAGCAGCTGTGGTGTGCAGGGATCAAATCCACCCAGCATCCAAAATACCTGGCTGTGTTTTTGGAGGTGCAGACTGGAGTTTGCCAGGTCTTGCCTTGGCTCCTGTTGGTTTAGCAATGAATAATTCAGTGTCCTTTTTGGAGTGCTTTGTTCCATGGAGGGCAGCAGTGCTGCTCAACAATGTGCTTGATCACTGAGCTGCAGGAACAGCTCAGAGCCTGATCTGAACATTGGTTTTGTTTCAGCACTGATTCCTACATTGAAGTCTTAGATGGCTCTAGGGTCCATCCTGAAACCTATGAATGGGCCAGGAAAATGGCAGTGGATGCCCTGGAATACGATGAGTCAGCTGAGGATGCAAATCCTGCAGGAGCTCTGGAGGAGATCCTGGAAAACCCCGAGCGCCTGAAAGACCTGGATCTCGATGCCTTTGCTGAAGAACTGGAAAGACAGGTGCACTGGGGGTTCCTGGTGCTGAGAAACAGAGGGGGAGCTCTGCTGCCCAGCTGAGATTCTCATGTTTTATAGCTTTATCCTTTTTGGGAGCTGGGCATTAGCTGTGCTGTTGTAAAATGTATAAATGGCCACAATGAGCAGTCAGAGTCTGACAATGGCATGCAGTAAATGCTTGCAGAAAGTACACTTGGGGCAGGGAACAGTAATTAACCATTTAAGCTCTTCTCCCTGATTTTTTTTCTAAATATGTTTGTCCTTTTGACCTCCTTAACATCCTGTGACTGAGTTTCACCATTTGTTGGTACCTGCTGCATTCCCCTTTTTAAAATTTGCTGTTTCATAAGTTGCTTGGGTTCTTCCAACACTTACACTGGATTTCCTACTGACCTTCTTCCTGCTGCTCATGCCTTTACAATCTCTGAATCCCCCACAGGGCTATGGTGACAAGCACATCACTTTGTATGACATCCGAGCTGAGCTAAGCTGCAGATACAAGGATCTGAGAACCCCGTACCGCTCTCCCAACACAGAGGAGGTCTTCAATATGCTGACCAAAGAAACTCCAGAGACATTTTACATAGGTACAGCCCTGTTCACATCCCTGCTTTCTGTCCTCCTGAGTTGACACAGGATGTGTGAAGGTGGGGCAGAAGGATCTTAGTGAGTGTGTGTGTTGGTGTTCACAGGGGTCTGAGGATGAGGCAAGAGATGAGGATCTGACTCCATGTTTCAGAAGGCTTGATTTATTATTTTATGGTATATATTATATTAAAACTATACTAAAAGGATAGAAGAAAGGATTTCATCAGAAGGCTAGCTAAGAATAGAAAAAGAATGAATAGCAAAGGCTTGTGACTGACCGAGACAGTCTGGACAACTGGACTGTGATTGGCCATTAATTAGAAACAGCTACGTGAGACCAATCACAGATGCACCTGTTGCATTCCACAGCAGCAGATAATTATTGTTTACATTTTGTTCCTGAGGCCTCTCAGCTTCTCAGGAGGAAAAATCCTAAGGAAAGAATTTTTCATAAAAGATGTCTGTGACAAGCGTGATGCTGGGACAGTGCTGTGGTGGAGTGTGAAGCAGTTTTTCAAGTACTTGTGTGACCTCCTAACACCTTCATGCACGGATAACAACCTTAGATGCAGGGAACTGCCCAGCTCTGCAGATTTTCATTCTTTTCTTCCCCTCTCCCATCACCCCACAGGTAAAATGATCATCTGCAATGTGACTGGGATTGCCCACAGGCGCCCACAGGGAGAGAGCTACGACCAGGCGATACGGAATGATGAAACTGGCCTTTGGCAGTGCCCCTTCTGCCAGCAGGACAACTTCCCAGAGCTCAGTGAGGTGGGGCTGCTTCTCCTGCCTTTCTCAGGGGGCTGCTATCACCAGGAGTGTTGTGTAGGGTTTTTGGGAGACAAGGAATCAGAGCCAGGATTGTGTCTGCAGTGCCCCAGGATCCCAACCTGATGTGGCCTTTGGCTGTAAATAAAATCTGTTGCACTTCTGACTAATTGCTTCAGTATAGATTTGACAGGTCTTTTATGGCTGCATTGTGGCTTTTAGAGTGAAATGGACCTGGGGCTAAGCTGACCAGTTCTTTGCAGACACATAAAGCATTCTTGTTTGTGGTCTGGGATCGTGTTTTATGCAGAGAAAAATTGCCTGTGACACTGAGAACAGAAGGCTCTGCCACCTTCTCAATTTTAAGAACTTATCTGGACTACCTGCTGCTTAATGCAGCTGTACTTTAGGTCCCTTCTAAACACTGAATTCCAGCCTGGGTAATCCGTGACTTTAAACCCCTATAGTGTTCATTAGAGACCAGCCCTGGCTACAGGCTAGTGTTCAGGGTCTAAAAATGTTCTGACCTTCCTGGTTGCAATGTCCCATAAGCTGAGCAGAACTGGAGGAGGAAGATTGCATTACTGGGTAGCATTTGTTGAAGTCTTCTGTCCCCTGCCCTTCCACAAGTCTCTGCTGGCTGCACCACTTTGCTGACACAGCTTTTGGACTTGTTTTGAGTATGAACTGCTGGGGCTATTTTGTTTCCATGCTGAATGATTTATTTGCTTTTGCCTTGCTCAAGGTTTGGAACCATTTTGACAGCGGTTCCTGCCCAGGTCAGGCCATTGGAGTGAAGACACGTCTGGATAATGGCGTTGCTGGCTTCATCCCAACAAAATTTCTTAGTGACAAGGTGGTCAAGAGGCCAGAAGAAAGAGTGAAGGTATGAAAGCAGTGGATTTTCACATTCCCAGTGAGAGCTGGAAGAGCCTGGAGCCAATACCAAAGACTCAGAGTTTGGTTAATAACACTGTTCTTAAATGACTTTTCCGACCTTATTTTCATGTAAGGACTTTAAGTCAGCAGGAAGTTCAGGTTCTGGTTAGTGTCCTTGTCCCACAGTGCAAATCTCCCTTGGCAGCTGGTGGGACCCTGTTAATCAGTTAACACGTTGTGCTGCAGGAGGATTTATTGTTGTCTGGCTGGAGTCTGGGTTTAGGAGACCAGAAGGCATTCTAATGCAGAGCTGCCCTTTGTTTCTGGCTTTCTAAAGAGTTCACTGAACTGCTTTTGGACAATCATTTTCCCTCTTACAGCTTTTTCTTCCTTCTCCATTAATTTGTAGAGGTTATCAGAGTTACTGGTCCTGCTCAGGACAGAGTTCTTAAAGAAATGGAGTAACACCTTTTTATCACATAATAAAATAGTGGTTTAACATCTTTGCTGTCTTTTGGGGTCCTCAGCAGGCCATGCAGGTGATGGATAATCCTGTAAGCTCAGAGGTCTTAGCATTTCTTTAAAGAGTTATTAATTAACTTCATCATGGTTAATTGAACTAAGACATTGCTGTTTTTGTGGGGGGATTTTCTGCCTCACAATTTATTAGAGCAGTCCTTCGGGTGTCTGCTTTGGAGCATACATGACTGCTTTCTTACACATCTTGAAGTCCAGTTTTGCTGCTCCCATTGTGAAAGATATTTGAAATACAAAAGGTGATTGTCCTCACCCTCCAGACATGCAGTTTTCTATGTGATGGGTAATAGGTAACAGATGTGCTGGAGAGCTGCCCATTTTTCTCTCAGTCTCTTTGATTCCGGTAATTTTTGGGATCAGTTGACTTCCAGTTTGTGTAGAAAGATCACTTTTAAAGGTTGTATCAGTCTGAAGTGGCTGAGGTGATTTGTATCTCCTCAGTGCCAGCAGGATCCCACATGGATTGTTCTGTAGCTCAGGGATTCTGGTGTATCAGCCAAACCTGCTGCTCACCCTGGCACCTCCTCTGCAGGTGGGAATGACCGTGCACTGCCGCATCATGAAGATTGACATTGAGAAGTTCAGTGCAGACCTGACCTGCAGGACCTCAGACCTGATGGACAAGAACAATGAGTGGAAACTGCCCAAAGACACCTACTACGACTTCGACTCCGAGGCAGCGGACCACAAACAGGAAGAAGACATGAAAAGAAAGCAGCAGAGGACAAGTGAGTTCTCTTCACTTCTCTCTCCCTTGTAATTCCAGCCTCCCCAGGCTGCTCCAGGACAATCAGCACAATTAGGTACAGTTGCATTAAAGCAGTTCCTCTTGGAAGGCTGAAGGTTCCCTTTGTTCCCCAGCGTACATCAAGAGGGTAATTGCTCACCCATCATTCCACAACATCAGCTTCAAGCAAGCAGAGAAGATGATGGAGACCATGGACCAAGGGGATGTGATCATCCGGCCCAGCAGCAAAGGGGAGAACCACCTGACTGTCACCTGGAAGGTCAACGATGGCATCTACCAGCACGTGGATGTCCGGGAGGAGGGCAAGGAGAATGCCTTCAGCCTGGGCTCCATGCTCTGGATCAACACAGAGGTAAAACCTGCAGAGCACACCTGGGAAAGGGAATGATTTATTTTATAAGTTGACACAGCCCTTCTGTCCTTGCAGCTGCTTTTACACTCTTGTCTTTTCACGCTCTTCCAATACATTATCTGGATCCTTAGACAATACTTGTCTCTTTTTTTTTTTCCCTCAAGCCTTGCTGTGCAGAGTGTATGACCAAATACACCCTAAATACCTCTTTAAATGTGTTTGTTCAAAGGAGTTTGAAGACCTGGATGAAATTGTTGCTCGTTATGTCCAGCCAATGGCTTCTTTTGCCAGAGACCTATTGAACCACAAATACTATCAGGACTGCAATGGTGGAGACAAGAAGGTGAGACAATCCCAGGATGTGGTAACTGCTTAGGAGGATATCCATGGGCTCTGTGTGCTGCTGAAAATGTGGGCTCCCCTGGAGCATTTATCTTCTTTTTTTTTCTCTAATTAGAAGCTGGAAGAGCTGCTGATAAAGACCAAGAAAGAGAAGCCAACATTTATTCCATATTTTATTAGTGCCTGTAAAGACCTACCTGGTAAATTCCTCTTAGGATATCAGCCTCGAGGCAAACCAAGGTAAGTGAGAGGCAAGCCCAGCTTCTGCACTGAGTACTCCCAGTAACAAACCTCAGCTGACTGCTGCCAGTTTTTCTTCCAGCTCTGTCAAAATCCCTGTAAATCACGCCTCCTCTTTGCCAGGATCTGGCCTCCTGACAGTGGAGGACCCAATTCTAGCAGTAAATCTCACCCAGGAGATTCCCATGTTTCTTAACCATCTGGCTGCCACGAGCAACACTGCCCTGTACTGTGGGAGTGTAGGCAGGGAGGGATGGGTTTTTCATGGAAAAGCAGATTTTTCATGGAAGGGCAGGGTAGTTTGAAGCAATTGTTTAAAGATAAAGTGCCTTGGGTGGATCTATCTGTTCATTACCAGGCTGTGGTTGTAGTCCATGCCTGTTCTGAGTGTGACCTGTCAGTGAGTGGCTGGCACATGATGTCTCATGCTGTCCCTGCTGTCCCAGGATAGAGTATGTGACAGTGACACCGGAGGGATTCCGCTACCGGGGCCAAGTCTTCCCTACTGTGAATGGACTTTTCCGATGGTTTAAGGATCATTATCAGGACCCTGTCCCAGGTGAGCACCCTGAAACTTCAGTGCCTCAGCTGTTTGTTTATCACACAATAGCAGGGGCAGTTATTAAAGGACAGTTCCATCTTCCTTGTTCCAGAAATGTGTCCTAGGATTTTTCTGTGTGTGGGAAGTTTCTGAGCAATGCTTGAAATGCTTGGCTCCATGCACCAACCTACTGAGAGCTCTCCTGAGAGTTAATCTTTCATCAAGTGGGCTGTGCAGCAAAGTCTGGACCAGTCCCTTTCCTCTCCTTTGTCTCCCCCACCATACAATCCAGCCTACACCATTCCCTGGTAGCAAACCATCATGCCAGAACAACTTCACATCCTGAGTTTCAGACCAATGGCTGCTCCTCCAGGAGAATTAATCAACCTCTTGGTGTTTTACACAGGTATCACCCCCAGCAGCAGCAGTCGGACCAGGACTCCAGCCTCCATTAATGCTACTCCAGCCAACATCAACCTGGCAGGTCAGTGCAGGCCATTCCCAGTTGGGACTGGGACCTGAGCTTTTCCTCCAGGCTCCACTTTTCCTAATGCAGCGTGTCTCCCTTGCAGACCTGACACGTGCAGTGAATGCTCTGCCACAGAACATGACTTCCCAGATGTTCAGTGCCATTGCTGCTGTGACAGGCCAGGGACAGAACCCAAATGCCACCCCAGCACAGTGGGGCTCCAGCCAGTACGGCTACGGGGGCAGCGGCGGCGGCAGCAGCGCGTACCACGTAGGTGTCACTTCCATTTCTGCTGACTTCTCCTTGCTGCTAAAACCACTTGGAGCCCAAGGAATCCCTCACCGCCTGGTGTCCCCAAGTCCTGGTTTTGTTCCCATGGTGCTGCACAGGCTGGATTCTTGAACCAGGTTTCCTTTTGCCTCCCGTGACTGGAGGAATGAGGCACGTAACACAGCCCTGCTCTGGGGGGAGTTGGAGCAAGGAGCAAACTGCTCTGGCCCCCAAGGAATGTGGCAGGGTGGAGAGGGGGGATCCAGCCGTGAGGGCACACAGCCTTCTGATTGTGCCCCTGGATTGGCAACGTGAGCTGCCAGTGGAGGAGATTAGCTGGGGAGGTATGCGCTGAGTGTGCAGGGCTTTTCAGCTCAGTGCTAATCTCTGAGCTGCACCAGAGGAACACCTCAGCCTGACCCAACGCCCAGGGGCTCTGCAAGGGAGCAAGATGGAATTGGGCAGCTTTGGCTCATGGTGATGCCTTTCTTGATGTGTGCCTGCTCCCAGCCCACTCTGCAAGCTCCCAGCTGGCACGAAGGCAAATTCCAGCTGCAGGAGGACTGAGGAGCCTGGGTGCAAAAAACACACGCAGGGTGCAAAAAACACACCCAGCTGCTGCACCCAAAGAAGAGATGCTGCAAGACAAGGCTTGCAGAGAGGAGTGATCCTCCTTTAGAGCACCTTGGGAGGCTTTCAGGAAGTTTGGCACAGTAAATGCTGAGCTGGGGATAGGCAGGGACTGTGGATAACTCGATGTATTAATCATCAAAACATCTGAAAAAAAAAGGGAGGTGAAGTCCGGGGAGCAAAGACACTAAGATCTTCATGGGACAAGAAGCCAGCTGGCTTGGGTTGTGGGAGGGAGCCATCCTGGGAGCTGCTGCACCTTCTCTGCAGCCTGCAGAGGTAGAATTTATCTGTTCTTTGTGCCTGCTGCAGGATGTCATTGCTGCTGGCTTGCCCCAAATGCCTCTGGTGACCCTTGCCTTTGCTTGGCTCCAGCATCTCCCCTTGGGCTGAGCAAGGAGGGCAGGCTGTGCTGGCCTAGCTCTCAGGGGAGCAGATGTGCTGTGCTCAGCAGGGCTGGGGGCATGCACAGTGAGGGTGGGCACCCTCCTGGGTGGGCAGGGCAGTGCAGGACCCCCCCAGCCTGGCAGGGTCCACCCCCTGACAGCTTCTGCTCTCTCTCCACAGGTGTTCACAACTCCAGCACAGCAGCCAGTGGCCACCCCTCTGATGACCCCCAGCTACTCCTACACTACTCCCAGCCAGCCCATCACCACGCCCCAGTACCAGCTGCAGGCCAACACCACACCCCAGTCCACCCAGTCCCAGTCGCAGCCCTCATCCAGCTCCAGGCAGAGGCAGCAGCCAAAGTGAGTAGCTCTGAGTGCTCCCATCCCTGTCCTGTCTCCATTGCTTTCCTTGGTTTTGTGGAAGCAGCATGATGGGGAGGGAGAGAGGGAGGGAGGGCAGGGAAGTTTGTTTGTCACATCTCACGTTGTCCCCGTGTCCTTGCAGGACCAACACCCACGCTGCCATCGACTGGGGCAAGATGGCCGAGCAGTGGCTGCAGGAGAAGGAGGCTGAGCGGAGGAAACAGAAGCAGAGGTTGACCCCTCGCCCTTCTCCCAGCCCCATGATCGAGAGCACGCCCATGTCCATTGCCGGGGACGCCACGCCTCTCCTGGATGAGATGGATCGATAGGACCTGACACCCGACACCTCCGCTCCCCGCTCTCCCAGCCAGGGGGAAGGAGAGGGAACAATAGGAAGCGACTTCCCTTAGACACATAACTCCTGTTTTATACGCCGTGGGATGGTGGGAAATGACTCTTGGTGATGTGCACCTGAGCGAGAGAATAGACTTGGCAGGGCTGGTTTAAAAATATATACTATATATAAGAAAAATATATCATAGAAAGGAACACTGCATCGGCCTCTGCGTTCTAGGCTCCGATTTTGAGGCACCTTTGGGAACTTAGCAGAGCAGACGTGAGGTCAAAGGAGTCTGTCCTTGTACATGCACGGCGCTCTGCTTTCACCCCAAAGACTGGGAAGCAAATGGAGCTGGAAGTGCAGTGCCCTGGAGTGAGCCTGTTTCCTTTGGATCCTCCCAAACCCTGACTGTCACCTCCCCTCGTCCCGGGGCCACAAAGCAGAGTCGTGGGGGTTGTGACAAACGACCCAGAGTTCTCACCAAGTTCCTGTTGTTGTTTGCTCCATGTTTTCATGCGTGACAGGCTCAGCAGAGCCTGTGCCAACCCCAGCTGTGTCTGGAGGGGTCCAGCACAGCAGCTCGGGGTCTTGCTGGAGATGCAGCTGTTGTACCAAAGGCTTGCTCTCTCCTCTGGCTTCTTTTGGAACAATATTTATTTAGTTTTGATTTTTTTTTTTAATCAGACTGCGAAATAAAGCGCCAGCCTGTGGCAGCTTCCCCAGGCAGACACGTGGGATAAAGCAGCACGGAGCAGCCCGGAGTGCATGGCCTCCTCCTCTGTACCCCCTTCCCTGCCCAGCTGTAACCAAGAGGGGTGAATAAATAGAGTTTTTACTGAATGCTAGCTCAGAGGTTTTCTGCCTGCACCCTGCCCTTCCCTTAGGATTTGCTCAGAGCAGAGTTGCTTGGTGGAAGTGGATGCTCCTCCTGCCTTTGTTGCTTGGTGTTGCCTTCTGTGTGCTGCAAGTTTCACGGAGAAGCTGATTTCTGTTGTTAACAAATAAGGTTTTGTTATGGATGCACCGCATGGAGACATCACACTGACATCGGGGGCACCTCCCTGTGGCTGTGGGATAGGGAGAGACACCGGGAGAGGGATAAAGTGGATAAAGGAGCAGCCCAGTGTGGGATTGCCCACATAGGAGAGACATTTCTGAGAGGGAAAGTTCCTGCTGCACACACTCTCCCCTCTCCTGCTTTATTAGTAGGGATTTTCTATGGAAGCAGAGTCTTTGTTCCTTCCCAGTGCTCCTGGTCAGCCTCCTTTGCTAGGAAATGAGCAGGAACAGCAGATCTTAGGAAACAAAGCTCTTCTTTGCATGTAAATGCTCCTGAAGAATGGCAGCGACCCGGGAGACAAAGCAAAGCTCTTTGCACAGAGAAATGCAGGTCCTGGCTTCAATGCCGTCCCCTCTGCAGTGCTGAGGGGCTCACAGGGTCCTGTTCCTCCCAAAGCCACCCAGGCCAGTGGGGAGAGCCGTGTGGGCTGGGGCCCACAGCTCCGAGCTCACAGGTGGCTGAACCTGGCGCTATTTTGTTATTTCATGAGACTGTACAATAGGAATTTGACTGGGAGCAGCTCCTTACTGGTTGGACCTGAAAGAGGGGAGGCTAGTTGTGTGTTGTTGCCTCCTTTCTGCCTATCTTTGTTTTTAGTTTTCCCTTGCTGTCAATAAAAGTTCTACTTTTGGGAAGCTGCTCGGCGTGCCCCCTGTCCGTGCTTCCTGCCGGGATGCTGTGGCTGCCACAGGGGCTTTGCAGCCACAGAGGAAGCAATGCCTTCCTCCACCCTTGGAATTCCCCCCTGGCCTCATGTGATCCGCTTATTTCAGGGATTTGGGATTGCACTGCACGCTCCTCAGTGTGGGCTTTGCTGTCTGCTTGGCTCCTGGCGCTCCGGCTCTGTCCAATGCTGGTATTTGGTGCTGGTGCAGGAAAATCTTTCCACCACCTCATGAGAATGCTGGGCTGATCCATGCTCCACCCTTGGAAGCATTTGGAGGAGTTGGTGGCCATGCCCTGTTCCCTGCTCCTGGCTATAGGGCCCAGACAGGGTCCCCACCCGCGAGAAAGGGACACAGGCAGCTCTCTGTGCCCCAGCTCTTCCCAGGCACTGTCTGCCTTTGTCCCAGGGCTGGAAAAGTGTCTGCTGTCCCACTCTAAGGAGCCTTGCAGGCATTTGAGGAGCCTTCAGGGAGGGCCAAGCCCCTGTTCCTCCCCAATGAAGGGAGAAGGAGTTGATGCTGGTGTGGGAGCAAGGGAGAGGCAAGGCATTAAGAGGATGAGAGAGAGCTTGGGTGGTGCAGTTCAGAGAACTCCCAGAGAAAATGAGATGCCTGGGGAGCTGGAATTTAGCCCCCTAGCAGGGCAGCTAAAACTGGGGCTCAGCCCTGCTGCCAGCATGTGGCCAAGAGCTGTGTCCCTAATGCCAGGATGATGACATGGACTGAGGGGGGGCAGTGAGGAACAGCTCAAACCCCTGGATCCCCACCCAGCTCTAGGTCTTCCATGATGGGATTTCCCCTGGATGCTGCCCCAGTGCCATCCTTTCCCCCACAGACAAAACCAAGGATGCTTGAGCAGATGTGAATTTATTTCACAGCCAGGACCCGTGCAGGGCTCAGGGAGGACTCAGACCTGCACCTCTCATGCAGGCTCAGCCTCAGTTTTACTTTTCAGCCTCTTCTTTCTGTTCCTCTCCTTCCTCCTCCTCTTCCCGCTGGTGGTGGGGACTGGGGAGGGAGTGGCTGGCACTGGCTCCCTGCCCACTCCCTCCCGTGCTGGGGCATCACTCAGGATGGTGTTAGATGATGGCAGCAGGGCCCAGGGATCAGCAGGGCCAGCAGGACGGCTCCGTGCCCCCTTTTCAGAAGAGCCTTTCTTTTTCAGACCTTTCCCCTTATTCTTATCTTTCTTCCTCTTCCTCTCTTTCTTGCCTGCCCTGGGAGCTGTCTCGGTGTGATGATCCACTGGGAGCTCATGATGATCCCACAGGGGACTCAGGGGGACTCCCCTGGGCCTGGCTGCCCTGTCGATGAGCTCCCCCCCAAACTCATACAGCACCGGCTCTCGGGGCACCGCCACGGCCACCGTGTTGTACGCCCTGCACCTGCCAAAACCCAGGAGGCACCACAGGCTGGGACAAACCCCACAGGGCAAGGGGACAGTCCCCAGGGCAGGGGGGCACTCACCAGACATAGAGATAGGGCTCCACACACTCCTCCCTGTAGGTGAACTCGAAGCAGGGCACCTGGATGACGTTGAAGAAGGCCTGGCCCACCGCGCGCGAGGCCGTGTCGTTCACCCGCCGCAGGCACTGCTTCAACCTGCCCGGGCACAGCCAGCTCAGGGGGTGCCTGTGCCCCTGACACACCAGTGTCCTGTGCCTCTCACACACCACCATGCCAATCTGCTACACCTCCTTACCTGGGGCCCTTCTGGAAATGTGCCTGAACGCTAAGGGTTGTCGCAGACATCTTTTGTGAAAATCTTTTTCTTTAAGATTTCTCCTTCTGAGAAGCTAAGAAGCCTCAGAAACAAGATGTGAACAATGGTTATCTGCTGCTGTGCAATGCAACAGGTGGATCTGTGATTGGTCTCGTGTAGATGTTTGGAATTAGTGACCTCTCTCTCTCTGTCCGAGCCACAGACCTTTGTTTTCATTCCTTTCTATTCTTAGCTTAGCCAGCCTTCTGAGATGAAACTTTTCCTTCTATTCTTTTTAGTATAGTTTTAAGTAATATATATCATAAAATAATAAATCAAGCCTTCTGATAGAGTCAACATTCTCGTCTCTTCCCTCACCTGAAAACCCCTGTGAACTCCATCACAAAGGGTCACTCTGATAAAGTGAACATGGAGGTATACCAGCCCTCTCATTTCCTGCTACTTAGAAAAGCAGGAATTGAACCTACACTAAAGGAATCAAAACCCTCCACACTTCCTTTATGTTACTTTCTAGTAGGGTCAGCTAAACAAACTATGGGGCCCATACCCTGAAAATGATGGTTCAACTCCTTCCCCTGCTCCCCAAGCAAATCTAATCTTCATCATTAGCCTTACTCCTAGGAACAACCATTACTATCTCAAGTAATGAGATTGTGTTACCGAATTACCACCTTGAAATCACACACTCGCCATCCTCCCGTTAATCTCAAACCCATCACCCACGAGCACTGAAGCTGCCACCCCCGGGGGGGTGCCCGGGTGCCCTGGGGCAGTTTGGGGACGCTCACCGGAGGTCGCAGTCGCAGTGGCTGATGGTGTGCCAGCGCAGGTTGCGGTAGCCGTAGCGCGCCGTGAACGGGTGGATGACGTGCTGGCAGTGGTCGTGCTCCCGGCAGCAGCGATCCGTGTCCCGGTGCTCCCCTGCAGGGAAACGGGGCTGCAGGCAGGGCTGGGGCTGGGCTGGGGCTAGGACTGGATTGGGCTGGGGCTGGGCTAGGATCAAGATTGGATTGGGCTGATTTATGCATGGAATGATACTGGGGTAGATAAGGATGGATGGGCTCAGCTGGATCAGCATTTGGATGGGGACAAGGCTGTCGCTGGCTGTGCCAACACCACACTGGGAATGAGATTGGGGTCCTGGACAGGGCCACAAGAGGGTTTAGGCTGGGATCAGGATAGCGACAGGGAGTGGAGCAGTATTGGGATGGGGACTGGGGTAGGTAAGGATGGGTGGGAAGGGCTCAGCTGGATCAGCGCTTGGGTGGGACAAGGCTGTCACTGGCTGTGCCAACACCACACTGGGGATCAGACTGGGGTCCTGGAGCAGTACCACAAGAGGGTTTACGCTGAGATGAGGATAGCAACAGGAAGTGGAGCAGTATTGGGATGGGCTTTGAATATATACTAAAAAATAAATAAAAGGTGAGTAGTCCATTGGCAAAAGAAGATCTGCACTTGTGAACTGAGCCTTCCTTTCCACTCAGTTTCAGCCATAATTCTTAAGTGCAATGTCAGGATCCACCTCTTTGTTGGGCCGAGCAATTTGCAAAGCACGATTCCTCACTGATTTCCTATCTTAAATAATGAAGGTTTTGTAGGGCCAGAAGAGAGGGGAAGAGTGTGAGAAGATATTTTCCTAATGGTCAGCCTTACAGGAGAAGTTTGGATCAAAATATTGGTCAGAAAAACAGGAAGAGATGACAAAACCCTGGGATGGGGACTGGAATGGCAGCAGGATGGACCACAGAGTAGGCTGGGGACAGAGGGTGGATCAAGAGTGGAGCAGCACCAGGAGGAATTGTGATAGGAACTAGGCAGAGGTGAACTGGGATTGGACTGCTGCTTGGGTGGGGGCTGAACTGGACAGACAGGGATTGAACTATCATGGGAACAGGGACTGGAGGAGACCAGTGCTGGGATGGACTGGATTGGGATTGGTGAGGACTGACCTAGTGATGGGTTGGGGATGGGATGGGATGGGATGGAATTGGAAGGGATGGAAAGGATGGGATGGGATGATAGATGTAGCAGCATCCCTGCCGCCCTTACCCAGCTGCTCGTAGCTGTCCGCGTTGCTGCCCGCCCCGCACCACAGCGTCCCGGGGTAGGTGAGCCCGCGGCGGGCGCGGGGCCGTCCCGGCGGGGCCGCTCCGGGGGCAGGCTGCAGCAGGAGGAAGAAGAGGAGGAGGAGGAGGAGGCGGCAGAGCAGCCCCGGGGCGCACATGGCACCGCGCCGCTCGCCGCCGTGGGGCCGCCTTATAGAGCAGCGCAGCCCGCCCACGCGGGGCGGCCCGGCACGGCCCGGCACGGCCCGGCACGGCCCGGCACGGCGCGGGGGGTCCCGCAGAGCCGGGGCGCTGCCGCCGCTCCCGCCGCACGTCCCGCGGGGAAGGGCTCACCCCTGCCGCGGGACCGGCCCCGTTGCTGTGGCAGCCGGTGGGGTGATGTGCCGGGGCCGGTAACGAGCCGGCCACAAACCCCCGCCCCGTGACGCGCCCGCCCCGCACAGCCCCCGGCCCGGAGCGGCCCCCGACGGGAGAACGATGCTCCCTGCATCCCTGTGTCCCTGTGTCCATCCCTGCATCCCTGCGTTCGTCCCTGCGTCCCTGAATCCCTGCATCCCTGTGTCCATCCCTGCATCCCTGCATCCCTGAATCCCTGCATCCCTGCATCCCTGCGTCCCTGCATCCCTGCATCCATCCCTGCATCCCTCCCCGAGGATGCTCTGTGCGGCCCCGGATCCCGGCCCACAGATGCTCCCTGAATCCCCCCGTCCCTTCCCGCGGTGCTCCCCACATCGGCACCTCCCTGTGACCGTGCTCACAGGGGTCTGAGGATGAGGGAAGAGATGAGGATCTGACTAGGTGTTTCAGAAGGCTTGATTTAGTATTTTATGATATATATTATATTAAAACTATACTAAAAGAATAGAAGAAAGGATTTCATCAGAAGGCTAGCTAAGAATAGAAAAGGAAGAAAGATAAAGCTTGTGGCTCAGACTTTCTGTCTGAGCCAGCTGACTGTGATTGGCCATTAATTAGAAACAACCAACATGGGCCAATCACAGATGCACCTGTTGCATTCCACAGCAGCAGATAATCAATGTTTGCATTTTGTTCCCGAGGCCTCTCAGCTTCTCAGGAGAAAAAGTCCTAAGGAAAGGATTTTCCATAAAAGATGCCTGCGACACTTCCCCATGCCCCATGAGTGCATGCTGCATCCTCACATCCCATCCCAGGGTCACTCCCTGTGGCCCTGCACATCCCATCCCACGGATGTGCCTTCCCCAGGCCAGCCCAGAGCCTGTGCCCAGCCGGGCTGGCCGCCCACTCTGCCATTCCCAGAGCACTGCCAGGGCTGTCCCTCCCGGCCAGCTCCTGCCCTTGGGGCCCATTGGCAGTCAGGACACAGCCCTGGCTCAGTGGGACGCTGTGGCAGCCAGCTCCCAGCAGGGCAGGACAGTGCCTGGACACCCCAACGGGGACGTGCGCGGCCTCAAAAAATCCCTGTGCTGCCCAAGACCACCCAAAACTGCAGGAAACCCCCCTGAGCATCCCCCTGGCTGGCTGGCACAGGGTGCCACCCCTCTGTGCCACCCACACTGGGTGCTGGGGACACTCATGTGGTTTACAAACGCCACAGCCTCATTTCTTCCCCGCACAGCCCTGCCTGGCTGGGACAGCAGAGCCAGTGGGGGACATCAGTGGCCCATGGGAAGGGTTCTTGCCTGGCTCTGTGCCAGTGTCCAGCTGGCTGAGGGCGCTGGCCCAGTGCCACAGGGCTGGCCCTGCTCAGCTGTCGCTGTCTGTGACGCCCCTGTGACGCTCCTGCTCGGCTCAGCCCTGCCACCAGCACCAGGTACGGAGCCAGAACGGGAGCCCTGGGCCCTGGGGTGCCACGTGTGGCTGTGGGTGTGGGTGGGGGGCACCAGGTTATGGGGAGGTGGGGAGGTCTCACCCTCCTTCATGCTCAGTGCTTGCAGTGCCTGCAGTCCCCACGCATGGACCTGTGCCACGTCCCTGCCACCCGGGAGAAGGGCTGGTACCTGGCACTGATGGCTCCCAACGTCAAAGGTCCCAACTATGCCTGGCTGGACCCGTCCCGGCTCTACTGCCACCCGCAAGTACCCAGTGCCCGGGGTGGATGGCATCCACGGGGTGCCCGGGGTGGGCTGTACCTCTCCAGGGGCTGCTGGGGTGCCCACGGGGGGCTGCCCACACCCAGCCCCTCCACTCTCCCCCCAGGGCTTGCAGGACTGCGTGGCCGACCTGCTGCAGCCCTTCCAGGGAGATGCCATCGACATGGTGGCCGGCGTCGACGCCATGGGCTTCATCCTGGGTGAGCAGGGCACGGCTCACAGGCGAGCACAGCGTCCCTGTCCCTTGTCCTGGGGGTCCTGACGGTGCTGTGCCCACCTGCAGGCGCTGCAGCCGCTGCCACCCTGCAGAAAGGCTTCCTGGCCATCCGCAAGGCCGGGCACCTGTGCGTGCACACGGAGGCTCAGCCCTACAGCGACTACTCGGGCCAGCAGAAGCTGATGGAGATCCGCACCGATGCCATCACACCAGGTTAGCCAGGGGTGCTGCCCTTCTAGGGGGCTGCAGGGTGGGCATGGAGCACTCAAGCACAGCCTCTCCCCCCTCCAGGCCTGCGCATCCTCCTGGTGGATCAGTGGGTTGAAACTGGGGGCACCATGAGAGCGGCCATCGAACTGGTGGAGCGGCTGGGGGGGGTCGTGGCAGGTAGGAGAGGGCACCCATGGGTGCAGTGGGACACCACTCACTCCCACAGGCTGTGGTGGGCAGCGCTGAGCCCCCTGTGTCCCCACAGGGGTCGCTGCCATCTGCATGGAGAGCAGCGAGGGAGGGAAGTGGATCCAGGAGCGCTACAAGTGCTCCCACTGCGTCCCCCCACGCCTGCAGCCCCGCTTCGACCAGCACCAGCTGGGCTGGGAGTGACGTGGCAGTGTCACCTCGTGTGTCCCCCCGAGAGGGACACATCCCCCCTGGCTCTGCAGGACCGAGATGCTCCTCGGTGGCAATGGAACTCGTCCTCAGTGGCAATGGAACTCGTCCTGAGTGGCAGCCATCCATCCGCCTGCTTGCCTGTGAGCCTGGGGGCTGCACCCGGGGACAGGGACACCCACAGCCACCCCCAGCCCCCTGCCCCCAGCCCCATGCCTTTCTTACAAAGCATAAAAAAAGATTTTATTAAGACAAAAGGGAGCCTGAAGGCATCTCCCCCTGCGAGCAGTACCTGGGTTTGCATAGCTACAGGAGCCACACGGGTGCTCCTGCGTGCCCCAGCGGGGGTGCCCAGGCAGGCCAGGGGTGCCCAGGCAGACCAGGGGTACCCAGGGAGGCCAGGGGTGCCCAGGCAGGCCAGGGATGGCAGGGACATGTCCTCGGGGCCGGCTGGGATCGCCCCTCTTTGGTCCAGAGCACAGAGGGCTTGGGGCTGTCCCTCACTGGCAGCACTTGGGTTTCTTGCGGGGCGTGGACAGGTACAGGTCGCTCTCCTTGCTGCTGATCCCTGAGGGGCAGAGCAAGGAGAAAGGGTGGCTGTGAGGGTGGGGGGACACGGGGGACACCCGGGAGGGGCCGGCCGGGGATTACTCACGCACGGTGTCGCCGATGCTGCGGGCGCCGCTGCCGCGCTCCAGCTCGGCCAGCACGCTGCTCTCAAAGGTCAGCGCCGCCACTCGGAAGAAGAAATCCCGCACGTTCTCCCCTGGCCCACGGGAGGAAGAGACCCCCTGAGTGCCCCCCGAGCTGGCTGATGTGGGATCTGCATTTCCCCACCCCGCTGGGACTCACCAGTGAGCGAGGACACAGCCCAGTACTCGGCCTGCATCTCCTGGGCCACCTTGAGGGCGTCCTTCTCCATCAGGCTGTACTGGGCCGGGGTCTGCCAACCAGGCTGGGTGTGGGTGGGTGACAGGGACAGCCAGGGCACGGCCTGCCCACAGGGAGGGGGACACACTCACGCTCAGATCCTTCTTGGAGCCCACCAGGAAGAGGATCACGTTGGATGGGTCGTTCTCCTTCAGGGCATCAGCCAGCCACTGCCTGTGAAGCCACTGTCACCAGGTGGTGGCCAAGCACTGTCCTTGTGCTCACACAGCACAGCAGCCCCACAGCCCCTCTTTGTCCCTAAGGTCCCCACGCCCATCCCTGTCCCCACCTCTGGCCATGTGTCACCTACCGTGTGTGCTCCAGGGACCCCACGTCGTTGACATCGAAGACAATCACGATGGCTGGGGAGGAAGGAGGGTGAGATGGGGACAGGGACAGGGACAGAGGGTGGGCGGCTGGGCTGCGGGGGGAGCTCACCCTGTGCTCCTCGGTAGTAGGTGGAAGCGATGCACTTGAAACGCTCCTGGCCGGCCGTGTCCCACCTGGGGGGGTGTGGGAGGTGAGGGGGGTCGCAGGGGTGAGTGGGGAGGGGGCTGGCCAACACTCACAGCTGCAGGCTGAAGGGCACCCCCAGCACCTCGAACCGCTCCATCTCGAAATCCACGCCGATGGTCGCCTTGTAGTTCTTGTCAAAAGTGTCCTTGCAAAACCTGGGGGGAGTCAGGGGGTATCAACATCCCCTGACCCCTTGGGGGGCTCAGTGCCCCCCGCCCCCTGGGCCAGAGCTGGGCTCAGCCCAAGGCGCTGCTGCCCTTTGGGAGAGAGGGATCATTTCCCCCCTCTCCATCCCCTCCGAGCCTCCCGGGGCTCCCGTTACCGATTGATCAGGCAGGTTTTCCCCACCGAGAGATCGCCCACCACGATGATCTTGGAGATCTTGAACCTGCAGCGAGGGGGACACGCGGGGGCTCAGCAGGGTGGGGGCACCCCTGAGCCGTCCCCGAGGGGTTTGGGCTGGTCCCATCATCCCATCCCCGCCCGGCCCCCGTGTCCAAAGGGCTCCCCATCCCGGCCCTCCGCGGCTCATCCCGTACCCCCGTGCTCCTCCGGTGTCCCCCCCGCTCCGCATTCCCGCCCCGCCGCAGCTCATCCCAGACGCCCGCGATCCTCCGGTGTCCTCTCGGTGTCCTCCCGCCCCGCATCCCGGTCCTGTCGCTGTTCGCCCCGGATCCCCGTACTCCCCGGTGTCCCCCCGTGTCCCCTCCCGGTTCATCTCGGACCCCCGAGCTCCCCCGGTGTCCCCCCGCTCCGTATCCCGGCCGCTCCGCGGTTCATCCCGGATCCCCGGCGTCCCCCCAGCTCCGTATCCCGAATCCCCGCGCCCTCCCCGCGTTCCTCCGGTGTCCCCCTCCCGGTTCATCCCGGATCCCCGCGTTCCTCCGGTGTCCCCCCCCGGTTCATCCCGGATCCCCGCTCCCGCCCCGCTCTCCCCGTGTCCCCCCCGCTCCGCATTCCAGCGCCGTGACGCAGGGCTCGGCACCGGGCAGCGCCGGCAGCCACGCGGCGCCCACGCCGGGACCCCCAGGGGACCCCCACGCGCGGCTGCGGCCCCGCCGGTCCCTGTCACCCCCCGGGCCCAGAGCGGGGACCCCGAACCCGCGGGACAGACCCCACGGTGCCCGTCCGCTGCTCCTGGCAGGCTCCGGCCACCGTGGGGTGGAAGGCGGGGCGGGCGTGCAGGGCGGCCTCCTTGCGGAAACACTGCGAGGGGACAAAGGGGGACAGCGGGGTGAGCGCGGGGCTCGGCGGGGACAGCCCGGGGTGGCGGGGCCCCCTCTCACCGCGGGCAGCTCGGCGATGACCCGGTCCCTGCGCACCGGGGCCAGCACGTTCATGGTCCGTGGGGGACAGCGGGGATGGGACGAGGGTCAGGCGGGGTCTGGGGACACAGAGAGCAAGGAGTGGCCGTGTCCCCGTGTCACAGATGTCGCCGTGAACAGCACTGTGGATCACTGTTGTCGCCGTGTCCCCATGTGGGGCTGTCCCCTTATCCCACACTTTTCCCTTGTCCCTGTGTCCTGATTCCCCACGTCACCGAGGATGGCTGTCCCCACATCCCTGCCACCTCGAGGTCCTTGTCACCTCCCTGCCACCCCGAGCCCCCTGCCTGTGGCTGTCCCACATCCCGTGTCCCAGCTGTCCCCGTGTCCCACATCCCGAGTGTGCCACCCCAGCGTGTCACTGTCCCCCTGCCACCAGATGTGGCTGTCCCACACGCGTGTCCCAGCTGTCCCCATGTCCCGCCACCCTCACATTCCCGCACACCCGGGTACCACTGTCCCCGCCATCCACCCATCCATCCATCCCCGTGTCCCAGCTGTCCCCACGGCCACCCCAGGCTGTGGCAGTCCCTGCCCCGCAATCTGTCTGTCCCCAAGTGCCACCCAGCCCCATCCCCGTGTCCCACCGCTCCCCGCGTGTCCCCCCCGTCCCGTGCACAGATCCCGCTGTCCCCTCGCCTCATCCCAGTCCAACATCCAGCTCTCCCCGCCTCGTCCCTGTCCCCACGGCGAGGAAATTAAGTGGGGTGTCCCCGTTACCGCCAACCTCCCAGCGTCGGTAGCGGTGCTCGGTGCTTCACGCCCAGTCCCGGAGTAACCGGCGTCCTGGCCCCTCCCACGCCCCCGTTCGGGGCGTGGGAGGGGCCAGGACGCCGGTTACTCCGGGACTGGGCCATTGAGCTGCTACCACCGCGGCGGGACCCCGGTAATCCCCCGCCACCCCGGGGCTCACCCCGGTCCCGCACCGCCACGACGGCGGGAAGGGACAGTAGCGTGCCAGACTACAACTCCCATGATGCCCTACGGCACGCAGGACGATGCTGCGCGTGCGCACAGGAGTCCCTTGGCGAGTACTACCACTACCGACATGCTCAGAATATGTCGCGAGAGTTGGGCCGGAGAGGTGGTGGGGATTCCGTCTTGCTCCCGCGAGATTTGGGGGTATAAGCCCGTGCTGCGCGGAGCGGGAGACCCCTTTCGGCTTCCGCCTGGCCAAGATGGCGCCCAAGGCGAAGAAGGAGGGTGAGGGCGCGGGGCGCTGGGTCTGGGTTGGGGTTCCCGGGCGGCGTGTGGGACCCCGCGGGGTGCTGGTGTATGTGGGGGGGAGCCGGGCTGAACGCAGCGGGGAGTGGCGCAGGGTTGCAGCGCTGTGTTCAGCGCGGGCACGTGGAGGGGGTGGGAGAGGCCTGCCAGGTTGCCTGAGGGAGGTGGGGGGTGTTCCCATCTCGGTGCTAGGAATCCTGCGCGGCCAGGGAATGAGCGCCTTTTCCCGCAAGGAAACGGGAGACTTTTAACTCAGTTGGGCGTTCTGGGGGCTCCTCGTGGTTGGATGAGGGAGCCCGGGCCGCTGGGTGAGGTCCTGCCGGGGAAGCCATGCCCGGCCGGGGAGCGCACCCCGACCCTGCAGAGCCGTGTGGCGCTGACTGAGCTCTCCTCACAGCTGTGCCTCCGAAGACAGAGGCTAAGGCAAAGGCGCTGAAGGCCAAGAAGGCCGTCCTGAAGGGGGTCCACAGCCACAAGAAGAAGAAGATCCGCACGTCGCCCACATTCCGCAGGCCCAAGACGCTGCGGCTGCGGAGGCAGCCCAAGTACCCCCGGAAAAGCGCCCCACGGAGAAACAAGTGAGTGTGGGGAGAGGGCTCTGCCCTGCTCGGGCGTTTGGGGGTGGCAGCAGCCCCGTGAATGGGGACCTGGTGGTTTGGGATGCACGTGATGATTTTATGCGACCAAAGCCTGAGAGTTTGTGATTATAACCTTAGGTGACTGATGCACCCCAAAGAAAGCCCCTGAAATTCAGAGGAGCACCTGCCAGCCCTCTGTTAATCACAGCATCTCTCTTGCAGGCTGGACCATTATGCCATTATCAAGTTCCCTCTGACCACAGAATCAGCGATGAAGAAGATTGAGGACAACAACACTCTGGTGTTCATCGTGGATGTCAAGGCAAACAAGCACCAGATCAAACAGGCTGTCAAGAAGCTGTATGATATCGATGTGGCCAAGGTCAACACGTTGATCAGGTGAGAAGGGGGAGGAGAACAAGTCCCTGCTGGGTGTGAGGTGCTTCATTTTGGCAGAAAATGGGAATACATGTGTGAGATTGAGCAGATGTGGGGTAAAGCTCCACAGCTAAGTGCAGCTTTGGACTGAGCACGTCTTGGTGGAAGTGGGAAATGTTGGCAGAGCAGAGGGTTGGTTTCCTCAGGGAGCACTTCTGGCACCCAGGGAGTCCTGTGCAAATGATGTAAACTTCAATTTCACTGAGTAATGTGATGTTTCCAAAGGAACCACTGATGCACACGGGGGTTGCAGGAATGTGGAGCGGGGGGAGGGAGGAGTTGTCTCTGTCCTGATGCCTCCTCTTCCTCTCTAGGCCTGATGGAGAGAAGAAGGCTTACGTCCGACTGGCTCCTGATTATGATGCGCTGGATGTGGCCAACAAGGTGAGATCTCTTTGATACTTGGAAGGTTTTTTTTTGCACTTTGTCTCGTGTCTCCTCCACTGATTGTTCTTCATGAGGTATTTGTGTGGTGGCACTTGTGTGGCTCTGTAGCCAGACAGGATGTGAGTACTGAGGAGCCACGTTCTCAGTCAGCTCAAGGTGATTGAGGCAGGCAGGAGGCAGAGGTGGTGCACAGTGGAGTAGGGGAATGCACAGCACAAGGATCACTGTGGGATGAGTGTACAAAGTGGATGTGTGAAGCTCTTGGGCAGGTCTGGGAGGAGGAAGCCTTGGAGGACAGGAATCCTGGGGAGATGCAGTGATGTCTGTGGTGGAGGCTCTGCCTTTCTGCCACCATAACATCTGTTTTAACATCCTTTGCTTCTTTCCAGATTGGAATCATCTAAACTGCATCTGCCGGGGACTGTACAGACTAATAAACATTGTGACACCACTGAGGGCTCCTGTGTTCTGTGACAGCACAGCCCCGTGCGAGAGAGAGCACCCAGCAAAGTCCTGGGGCTCCACTTCTTTAAAGGGGCTCCTCCTTCCCTTCCTGCAGTGGGTGGGCAGGGCTGACTGCTCCACCAGAGGGTTTGCAGGGGCACTGCTGCCCTGCTCAGAGGTGTCTGAGATGCTGTCAGCATGAGGGGACACCTAAGTCTCAAATATCTCTGCATTTACCCCCAGGCCTCTTGTGTCTTGCATTTTCTTGCACAGGGTAATTGGGATGTGTTTGTGATCAGTGTTTTTGGTGTCCTACATCGCTTCCTTGTGGAGCAGAGCACAACAAAAACCTGTCAGTGGCTCTGATGTGGCACAGGTGACCTGTCACACCATTTCCCCAGCCTATCAGCTCTCTGCTTATGCTGCAGGTTCACTTGGAGCCCTCCTGCTAATCCAGCAGTGGAGGCTTTGTGGGTTTTTCTGGCACACTCCATGTGCTCGCAGCGTGTGAGTTTCCCTGTGGCTGTTCCTCACGGGGTTCACTGTCCTCAGGGTTGCTTCCAAATGCTGCTGTTGCTGCCTCTGCCTGTTTGGCTATGAGTCTCTAGGTGAAACCAGGTTTTAGTGTTTGGAGTCAGGAGAATGTGGAGCATTGGGTGAGCAGGGAGTGGGGGTGTTATGGAAAAGTCTCCAGGGTACTTGAGCTTAAGTACATACTTAGACTCGACTGAGAAAGATGATGAAAGCCCTGACCAAATATTGATTGGGCTCTTGAATGGTGGGACACCAAGTTCCTCCAGGCCTCTTGTGGAGGGTGGCAGATTCCCAGGACAGTGGGGGATGGAAAGCAGGAGCTGCTCTCGGGTGGAGCTTTGTGCTGGGCTGTGTGGCCCTGGCTTGACACCCCTCACCTGGGCTGGGGGGAGGTGGGCAGGAGGTGCTCACCTGCTGTAAGGGGTTAAAAACTGCCTGGAGGGAGGAGTGCTGCTTCCCTGTGTGCTTCCCTGGCACCACCAACGCTGCTTCTGCCCTGTGGGTGCATGGCAGCAGGGTCCCCTGACCCCCAGGCCACCTTTTTACACACAGTCACCCCAAGAAAGATGTGGGAGAAGTTGCCACTTTTGTAGCAAAGCTGCTGTCAGTGCTGGGCAAGGGTTGGCTCTGGAGAGCCTGGATGTGCTGCAGGCAGAGGCTGGGAGGGATTCCACATCAGCATGACTTGCAGTCAGCCCTGGCCTTGGCTCAGCTCTGCCCAGTGGTGCTGCCCTGGTGCTTCCCTGGCCTCTTGCTCCTGGCTGCCAGCCTGCCTGATCCACAGCTGGGGATGCTCCTGCTGGAACCAGGAGGGGAGCAGCAGCAGCTGCCTCCTTTGGGAGCTGTGTCATGCCTGGCCTTCCACACTGGTTTAAGGACAGGAGAAGTGTGAGCTGGTCTGAGCCTGTGACCTGCTGGGACAGACCTGTGTCTGCTTCAAGTGGAGAGACAAGGGGAAATGTGCAGCAAATAAGGGTGAGGGGAAAATTAACATTTGAGCTTAGTTGTGATTGTAGATGCAGTAATTTAAACTGCAGAGGCCACGAGGCTTCAGCTGCAGCTGGAAGATGCGCACACAGCTGTTGGGATGTGCTGCTGAGAGCAAGGCTGGGCCCTGCCAGGGCTGCTGAGCTCTGCTTTGAGCGAGGAGGGACAAGGAGCAGGTTTGGAGCTGGCATTGATCCCTGCCCACACTGTCCCAGCTATCACATCTCAGTTCCAGCTGCCAGGCTGCTCCTGGCACTGTGTCAGTGCACACCAGGGAGTCCCACCAGGATCCATCCACATCCTGTGGGTGTTTCCCAGCTCTCTGGTGGAAAGGTGATCCCCCCCTGCCTCCCCTTAACCGCTGGCTCATTTCATCCGCAGTTCTGTCTCTGCCTGAGCTGGCAGGTGCTGGGGTGGGTGGGACACATCGTGCCCAGAGCAGGGGCTGGGCAGGAGTGCCTCTGAGCCCTGCTGCTAACTCTGATCCTGCAGCTGTTACCATCAGCTGGATTTGCCTCTCTAGTGCTCCACAAGACCGGCTGGGCCAGTTCTGGGCCAGAGCTGAACCCCCCTTCTGCTCCCACTGCTCTGGGAGAGCTGCTGGAACCACCCTGGTCCTGTGGCTGCAGCAGAGGGCCCAGCACGCTCACAGCACTGCAGCTGCACTGTGCCAGCGAAGACTGCTCCAGGGGGATGCAAGCATGCAGCAATCTTCCAGGAAGAGCCCTTGGCCTCACATGGCTTTTCCATGCCAGCTCCACTTCACGTGGCTGCCGGGTGAGTCACACAGCCCAGCCAGGCTCCTCACTACCAGACTGGAGACAGGCAGGTCAGGCACTGCCACAAGGCTCAGCACCTCTCCTGGTTCCCTTCAACTGTCCCCTGCACAGCCCTGAGTCTCTGGAAGAGCAGGGGAATGAGGAAGAAGAGGGGAACCAACCCATCCACACAAGAAACAGATTTGTGCTCAAGGCTTAACTGGGTTGGCAAGACCCAGCAGGCTGAAATGTCCCTAGAACAAAGCCAGCAGTAGGAATGTGTCTTCTCCCTCCCTGGGAATAGGGCACATCCTTCCCCACAGCCCTGGCCCAGGGGGAGTCCCCAACCTGCTCTGCCCCACAGAAGAGCCAGCCCAGGTGTGCTGCGGCAGCAGTAAATAGACTGATTTTAATGCACATTACACCCAACATCACCACGGGAGGGACTCCTCCCCTCCCTCACAACCCTTCCAGGCATCAGCTGCAAAGCACAGCCACCCCTGGCCCTCCAGCTGCCGGCAGGGAAGCTGGCTTGGGCTGCTTCTCCATTGGCCGTGCCTCTGGCTTCAGCAGCATCCCCGCGGCTCAGCGAAGCTGTTGGGCTGGTCCAGCAGGGAAGCGCGCTTTTATGCAGCAGAGCGGGTGAAGGCAGGGCCTTGGGCCAGGGAGAAAGCCCTAAGGCACATCAGAGCGGCTTTGGAGAGCCCAAAACTTCCAGGAGCCGGAGGCCGGGTCCCCCTCGGCGCGCACGTCTCAGTCTATCAGAAACTTCTCACCGTCTACGTCTCTCCCCGCAGAGCCCTTGCGCAGGGAGGGGAAAAAATCGGAGCGGAGGAGGCGGGAGAAGTACATGAGGATCATGGCATCGAGCAGCAGGAGGTTGGCAGTGAGGAAGGCACCCTGGCCCTGCAGCTCCACGTGGCGGAGGAAGTAGCAGGTGAGGTAAGCCTGGGGCGCCAGGCGGAAGGCGAAGTACACCACCAGGTTGATGTATTTGTTGGCCTCGTAGAGCGCCGGGGAAGGCACGTTGCTCATCTTCAGCAGCATGCGCACCGTCAGGAAGATGTTGCTCACCTCCACCAGCAGCAGCAGCACCGCTGCCACCAGGAAGCGGCCTGTGATGATGAGCGAGACGAAGGCAGAGATGGCCTGGGACACAAACACACACACAGAGAACAGGGTCAGCTCGCCGTGCCCTGGGGAAAGCGAGTCCCTTGCCCTCAGTGAGAGCACACAGTTCCCCCCACCGAGATCCCAGCAGGCACCTGAGAGCTTAGAGAAAACCAGATCCCCCAGGACCAGTTACACCTCCCCGTGCTGGGTTGAGCCTCCAGCTCTTCCCCCTCCCAGCTCCCAGCCTGTCTGGCTCCAGGCGCTCGGAGCCGATGCTGGCAGGCGTCCTGCCCTCGCCTTGTTGGTGCAGAGCCTACCTGGCAGCCAGGGTGAGGCAGACACAAGGGCTCCAGCTTGCCCATGAAACCTGGGTGGGCTGAGCCCTGGGGTGTGTGGAACCCCCCCGTGCTGGTTATACTCACCATGGCATGGTGCACCAGGTACTCCCAAGAGGAGCGGGACTGATGGTTGAAGATTATGTCAAGGGTGTCGTGGATGAAATAGCCTGTGGGATGAAGGAGAGCGTTCAGAAGGTCTGGCTTGTGCATCGTGAGCCACTGTGGAAAGGAGCAGCAGCGAGGAGGAGGAGGGTGGTGTGACTGTTCTTCAGGTGTCAGAAACATCTCCACCCCATCTGGCTATGGAGACACGGCCATTCCCTGGGGGTTGGCAGCCTGTGGGCTCCACGCTGTGATTAAGGCAGGAGGCATGGAGCTGCCCAGCCCTTGAGCCAGTGGCTCGTCCCGAGCCAGCATACCGGGCGAAGCTGAGCAGGGAGTGGGCAAAGTCCGGCGGGGTGGCTGCGGCCACTGCCCTGCCAGGCTCCTTACCTGAGGAAAAGCACACCAGCAGGTGCCCTGAGACGCTGTAGCCGTCCTGGATGTCGGAGAGCAGCTCCGGAGAGTGCCAGAGGCTGCGAGTGAGGAGAGCAGGAAGCGGGTCAGCCTAGGCTCCGGGACGGGGAACACCGGGACCCCCTACCCCCTGCCCACTCCCCAGGAGCGCCCGGCTCGCACCGTGTGCAGCGTGCCCGCCGCTCCCCGCGCTGCCCTACCTGAAGAGGGCCCATAGCCCCGCCAGCACGGAGTGTGCGAAAGAGACGAGGAGATTCCTCCAGCGCCAGACGCGGCCGGGACGGCTCCTTACGGCGGCGGGCTGTGGCACGGCCAGGGCCAGGCGGCGCAGAGCCGCGAAGATCGCCACGCTGCCGCCCACCAGCGCCGCCGAGGCCGCCCGCCAGCCCGGGCCCATCGCGCCCAGTCCCGGCGGCGCGCGGCCGCGGGGCCACGCCCCATCCCCGACCACACCTTCGCTCCGGACACGCCCCCCGCATGCGCCAGCGGGGCCACGCCTTCCCATTGGGCACTCCCCCCCGCACTGGCCACGCCCCCTGCGTGCGCGCCTGCGCGGGGTTGGCTGCCGCTGAGGGGGCGTGGCTGCGGCTTTCATTGATAAGGGCGCGGTGGCCACGCCCCCCGGCCGTGTCTGTGTGTGTGTGTGTGTGTGTGTGTATGTGTCTGTGTGTGTGTGTGTGTGTCTGTGTGTGTGTGTGTGTGTGTCTGTGTGTGTGTGTGTGTTTGTGTGTGTGTGTCTGTGTGTGTGTGTTTGTGTGTGTGTGTCTCTGTGTGTGTGTGTGTGTGTCTGTGTGTGTGTCTGTGTGTGTGTGTGTGTGTGTGTTTGTGTGTGTGTCTGTGTGTGTTTGTGTGTGTGTGTGTGTGTGTGTGTCTGTGTGTGTGTGTGTGTGTTTGTGTGTGTGTCTGTGTGTGTTTGTGTGTGTGTGTCTCTGTGTGTGTGTGTGTGTGTCTGTGTGTGTTTGTGTGTGTGTGTCTCTGTGTGTGTGTGTGTGTCTGTGTGTGTGTGTGTCTGTGTGTGTGTGTGTCTGTGTGTGTGTGTGTGTGTGTGTGTCTCTGTGTGTGTCTGTGTCTGTGTGTGTGTGTGCGCGCACGTGTGCGGAGCGTGGCGCACCTGGGCAGGTGTGCGGGGCTGCTGGGCGTGTTCCTGCTGGGCGGGCGGAGCATTGAACTGTGCGCCAAACACCGCCCGTCTGTACCGGGCAGCGCGGGAGGGTGACTGCAGCCTGTGCCTGGCAGACGTTGCACATCTGTGCTCGGCCCTGCACATCTGCCACAGTGCTGCACAGCTGGCGTGGGCTTCGCACATCTGTTCTGCGCCGTCTGTGTGTCCCCGGCACGGTGTGGCTGTCGCCGGGGGTTGCGGCTTATGGTGTCGGGGGAGGACGCCCGGGAAAACATTTGGAAAAGTAGTGGGAGCAGCCACAAACGCTCACCTCAAGGCATGGCGGGGGGGCTGAGGCACTCAGAGGTGCCCCCTAATACCAGGCTGCAGTAGGATAAGACTGAAAGGCGGTGGGATCCTGATTCCTGCGTGGGGGTCCTGCCCCATCGCTGGCTCACGCTGCAGGGCGCCGGCTTGCGCCATGGGGCTGACCCCCCCTCCCCGGTGAGCCGGGCTGGCTGTCGCTAGATGGCAGCAGGGCCACGTGGCAGTGCCACCACTGCCATTCTGTCACTGTCCCCACTCCAGGACAGAGGCCACCCCTCCTGGGTGCAGGGCAGGATCCGCTTCCACGCTATAGCCGCCATCGCGCCCGGTCTCGGGGATGCTCGTGGTCCTGGGGGATCTAAAGCAGGTCTGGGGGGCCATGGAGGGGACTCGTGCCCCTTGTGCTGGCCCCGCAGCAGCGCAGTCCCCGCAGTGGGTGCCCCTCCCGGCTTGGGGCTGGAGGCTGCTGGGGACACCGCCGCTCTATGTGCGTGCGGGGGGTCCTGCTGGCATCCCGCAGTGTGGGCGGGCACTCCAGCGCACCCCAAACCTCTCTGTCCCGTCTCTCTCTCTCTCACACTCAAGAGGGTCTGGCTGCCGGTGGAACTGGGGTGTCACCCAAGCGGGGGTGGCGTTACCCCCCGCCCCCGACCGAACCACGGAGCCCCCCGGCCGTACACAGCCGTACACAGCGGCGCGGTTTGTCCGCCCGCGGCCGCCGTAGCAGCGCGGAAGTGTCTCCATGGAGACGGGAGGAGCCGGGCCCAGGGATGGAGAAATACGAGCGGATCCGGGTGGTGGGGCGAGGGGCCTTCGGGTGAGGGGCGCCGGGGATGGGCGATGGGGACGGCTACAGTCTTTGTACCTCCGGACGGGAGGCCTTTGAGCCGCTTCCCCGGGGCAGCGAAGCGCTTGTGGCCACGGCAATGCGGGGTCGGCCGGGGTGTGGCACCTGGGGGGACATGGCACAAAGTGTGTGACACCCCGGGGGGACATGGCGCAAAGTGCGTGACACCACGGGGCGCGGGGATTGCGGGCGACCTGTGTCACCCCAGGGTGATGGCCAGGCCCTTTGCTGTGTCCCCCTCCCCGCGCTGAGGCCCCGTCCCTGTCCCCGCAGCATCGTGCACCTGTGCCTGCGCAAGGCCGACCAGAAGCTGGTGATCCTGAAGCAGATCCCGGTGGAGCAGATGAGCAAGGATGAGCGGCTGGCAGCGCAGAACGAGTGCCAGGTCCTCAAGCTGCTCAGCCACCCCAATGTCATCGAGTACTACGAGAACTTCCTGGAGGACAAGGCGCTCATGATCGCCATGGAATACGCCCCAGGTGGGCCCTGCTGTCCCCTACAGTGCCTGTAGCTGCTCCCTGGGCAGGTCCAGGGCATGCCAAGCACTTGGCTCTCTTTGGGTCAAGCACTTTGTGCTCCTTGTAACAATCCTGGCTTTGCACCTCCAGGAGACCAAGCCTGTCTCTCTTGAGGAGACATTTTTGTAGAAGAGTATCTGTGGTTCTTGATGGACACCAGATTGACCATGAGCCAGGTCACCAAGCATTGATGCAGGTTGTGGAGTCACCATCTTTGAAGATACTCAAAGGATTCTGGTCCTGGACAAGCTCAGTGGCTCTCCTTGAGGAGTGACCTCACAAGGTCCCTTCCAAGCTCAGCCACTCCATGATTATATGCCTTACACCTGCTGACCATATCCAAAACAAGGAGATTTCAAACCCCTCTGTCCCTGATCAGCATGCTACCATCTGCCCTGCCTCAGGTTTCAGCCACATTTCCCTGTGTCAACTCTGTTGGCCCCACATTTCTAACAAGGTTTCCTGTGGAGTTTCAGATGAAATCAACATTTGCATGAGGGTTTGCTAAAATCTGTATGTGAGCCCTGAATCTGGACCTCCCCTCCTGACAGGGGCCTCTCTGTGCCACGTGGTCTCTTGGACTGCAAGAATTCTGCTCTGCAGAACAGGCTGATCTTGTTCTGCCGTGGAGGTTTATGTCCTCTTCCAAGAGCTGTAATTTTAGTGTTTCTTTTCCTGCTTTTGATAATGTATCAACGATAACTTCTCTCTGGCTGTTTCTTCCTCCCACCAACTGCGCTGCCGTTGTTCAGGAGCATTGGAGGATGTGCTGCTTATCCCAGCAGGATGTGTTTATCCCACATGCTTGCCTTGTTAGGATGCCAAAATGGCAAAATCCCCCCAGTTTTAGGCCAGGTTTGTGCTGTCCTGTGCCCACAGCCCTTTGTTTGCTCCTTGCAGGGGGCACTCTGGCAGAGTTCATCCACAAGCGCTGCAATTCCTTGCTGGATGAGGACACCATCCTGCACTTCTTCGTGCAGATCCTCCTGGCCCTGCACCACGTGCACACCAAGCAGATCCTGCACCGTGACCTGAAGACCCAGAACATCCTCCTGGACAAGCACCGCATGATCGTCAAGATCGGAGACTTTGGCATCTCCAAAATCTTGAGCAGCAAGAGCAAAGCCTACACAGTGAGTGGCAGGGCAGTTCTCACCCCCTGGCAGCACACTGGGAATTCTGGATTTGGCTCACAGTCATCTCTGGGAAGTGGCTTTAGGCAGTGCTGCTTCGTTCCATGGCTGATATCTTCATGGCTGAGTTTGCTGTGGCTCTGTGGGCTGCAGAAAAGTAAAAGTTGGGAGAGGATGAGGTGTCTGAGTCCATGGTGAGGGCAGGCAGGGTGGCTCTTGCTGGGGGTGGTGTTTGCAGACTCGTCTGACACATCCTTAGCAAATAAATTCCTGCCTGTGCACTCCCATGCTGCCTTAATCTCCTTTCTCTGCTTGACATTTAGTGTCTCTCCCCACCTGGGCTAATCTGACCAGACGTTTGTATCACGCTCTGGGCTCTGATTCTCTCAAGTGGATAGAAGCTAAATTAGAGGCAATCACTGTATGTGTCACTGGAAAGGCAAATCCTCTTGTTTTTCACTGAGATTTTCAGGCAGCTGTTGATGCCAAGGGAACAAAAGCCCAGCTCTGTGGAGCTTTGCTTGGTGGTGTTCCAGCCAGCTCTGCACCAAACCTCCCTCTTTCCACCTCTCTGCCCCAGTTTCACTGCGCTGTGGTAAATTTTTGTCTCTTGTAGGTGGTGGGAACTCCGTGCTACATCTCCCCAGAGCTCTGTGAAGGGAAGCCTTACAACCAGAAGAGTGACATCTGGGCCCTGGGCTGTGTGCTCTACGAGCTCGCCAGCCTCAAGAGGGCTTTCGAAGCTGCGGTAAGAGCTGTGCGGTTTACACGTAGCACAGAGAGCCGTGGCCTCTCACAGAGGTGAAAATGTGTGCTGGGATCACTTCTCTGTGAAGGCAGAGGGCAGTGCTGAGAGCTCCTTCCTCCTTGGCCTCGCCCCTGACTGCCCAGCCTCTGTTTTTGTGTTTTCTCTCCAGAACCTTCCTGCCTTAGTGCTGAAGATCATGAGTGGGACGTTTGCCCCGATCTCAGATCGGTACAGCCCCGACCTGCGGCAGCTCATCCTCAGCATGCTCAACCTGGATCCTTCCAAACGGCCCCAGCTGAACGAGATCATGGCCCAGGCCATCTGCATCCGGCCCCTCCTCAACCTCTACACAGACGTGGGCAGCGTCAAAATGAGGAGGCAAGTGACACTGCCACCTCAGTGTCCCTTGGGAGGGGCTGCCACAGCCCACAGCATGGCTGACCAGCTGACTGCCTCCCTTCTGAGCTCCAAAGGGAGCATTTTCCCAATGCCACGCTGCTGTGCTGCCTAATGTGCAGCTGCTGCTGGCTGAGCTCGGCCCAGGGACTCAGAGCCAGGCAGGTGCCATGGCAGGTGTGGGCTTGTCATCACAGTGACAGCAAACAGAGCATGGTGAGCACAGGGGGAAGTGAGCTGGTGCCAGCTCTCCTCTCTCGGGTTGTTTAAAGCAGTGCTGGGAGTGATTCCACCCGTGGCTTCTGCTGTAGCTCTGCCCAGATTCTGTGATCCAGGGTTCTGCAGGACATTAAAGGCTGGGTTTTGGTTTGACAGGCCTGAAAAACCCTTGGCTCCGGTGCCCACAGTGACCCACAGCCGGACAGAGGGACGGGCAAGCAGTGCCAGGCAGAGGGGTGAGTTCTGGCATGGTGTGTCCAACTCAGCTCCATTTGGAAACACCCTTTCCTTTGGATGACACGAGTCAGAGAGGCACTCAGGGTTCTGGAGAGAGGAACTTTAGAAATCTCACCTTCCCTGAGCTCTGAAGGAGCCCTGCAGCCCCTTGAACCCGCACGGGTCTGGCTGTGGCAGCTCTGCTGGCACCTGCACTGGCTTCTGCTGTCACTTTTCCCGTGGGAGGAGAGTCGGATGCACATGAATGATTTCTGTGTGCCCCACAGGTGCCCGATGTGGTTCAGGCAGGACAGGAATCCCCCCTCCCCTGTCCTCCATCTACACGTGGGGCAGTGGCATCACCACCCCCCTGCGCCTGCCCATGCTGAACACTGAGGTGGTGCAGGTCTCTGCTGGCAGGACACAGAAGGCTGGGGTCACCAAATCTGGGAGGCTCATCCTCTGGGAGGTGAGTGACAGGGAAGCTGGGATGTGAAGCCTTGGATGTGTGATTCCTGTGAAAAAGGCATTTCTGCTCACTCACAGACCCTGGCACTGCCTCCTCCAGGCCTGCAGTCCCAGCCAGGGTGTGGGTAATGCTGATAAGCCTGTGGAAGGCGTTCATCAGTGTTCTCCAAACCAGCTCTTCCATGGCTTCTCTCCACCAGGCTCCTCCCATGGGTTCTGCTGGGGGTCCTTCTCTCCCAGGAGCCACTGAGCAGCTCCAGCCTCAGTTTGTGTCCCGCTTTCTGGAGGGCCAGTCAGGAGTGACCATCAAACACGTGTCCTGTGGTGATCTTTTCACAGCCTGCCTCACAGGTGAGCTGCTGCCTTCTGCCTCCACCTGCCTGACTCCCAGAACCCCCTAAAACCCAGTGGGAGTGCCTGGGGAGCCTGCTCAGAGAGGAACCAGAGAGGTGCTCTGGGCTGGGGTGACACAGAGGCCTCTGTGGCCTCTCATGTAGCATCAGGTGGGAATCAGAAAGGGCAAACATGGTCCTCCTGTGATGCCACACTGGTCAACTTGGTCCCAAACTGGTGTAGGGAGGGCTGCAAACAGTTGGACTTAGGTGATTGATCTTAAAGGTCTATATTATTCTATGATTCTATGAAATCTCCTGTGCTTGTTGTCCTGGTTGCATTGGTGTCACCTGAAACCAGAACTGAGTGGGGACTGCAGTGTGAGGAGAATATCTGTCACATACTCTGTGAGTGTGACATGGGCACATGCAGTGACCAGCAAGGACTGATTTCACAGTGAGGAGTCAGTGTGAGCTGCTGCAGGGCTGGTTGTCCTCACACTGCAGGAAAGCTGGGTTTGAAGCCCCCTCAGAGCAGCCCAGGAAGTGTTCTGGTTGGAAGTGGAGCACACACACCAGTCCAAGATCATGTTTGTGGAGCAAAGCCCTCCCAGTGGTCCTGTGGGAGCTCTGTTTGTTCTTCTCCTGGGGGTCAGAGCAGCAAACAGCAGATACACAGTGGGCAAACTCCATGGGCATGTGTTTATCCTACCTCCCATGGAGTTTCCTGCCACCTCTGTGCTGGGCAGCTGCTCAGGGACTGCCTCTGTGACTTTAACACCTTGACAGACCCTGGGGTTCTCAACTCCTGCCTACACAGCTGCAGCAATGTTATCTCAGTGCTCTTATCACTGCTGTTTGTTTGTCGAGCCGTTGCAGCACGGTGAGGCTGCAGCTCTCTGGGAGCTCCTACAGCTCTCTAGGAGCTCCTACAGCTCTCTGGGAGCTCCTACAGCTCTCTGGGAGCTCCTACAGCTCTCTAGGAGCTCCTACAGCTCTCTGGGAGCTCCTGCAGCTTTCTGGAAGTTCCTGCAGCTCCCTGGGAGCTCTCTGAAGGCTCTGTGACCCCTGCAGCTCGTTCTGAGTCACAGTGGGTCCAATGTCCTGGGAGCCACGGCCACCCCTCAGCTGTGTCACCTTGCAGGGCCTCACGTGTGCCTTGCAGGGCCTCCCATGTGCCACTGACAGGGCTCCTTTCTGCTCCTGCAGACAGGGGGATAATCATGACCTTCGGCAGCGGCAGCAATGGCTGTTTGGGGCATGGAAACTTCACGGATGTGAGCCAGGTTGGTGGAGAGGTTGCTGGGTGTGCTTCTCCCCTGGGATGAAGGATGGATCGTGGCTTCTGCACCACGTGAGGGGGCTCATCCCAGCTCCAGGGATGTGCATCCCAGGCATGCTCTGGCATCTGACCCCCTCCCCCTCCTCTCCCTGTCACTGCGGGTTTTAAAAGACCCAACCTGCCTCTCTCTTCCTCTGCCTCCCCTACACAATGATCCCTTTGAGCGTGGGGGAAGTCAAGAGCTGCCTTGTGGTTGCTGTTGGCAGGCTCCCAGCTTGGAGCCTGCCTCCAATCACACACCTGCCTGCTTCACTCTTGGCCTGCAGCTGCCAGGGTTCACTGAGAAAAGTTATTTTTCAAAGGAGCCAGTATTTAAAGAAGAGCTGTGTGTTTCCGATTGGCTCGGAGCACTGGAGCTGAGGGCTCATTGCTCCCTTCCAGCTCCTTCCTCGGATGTGGCAGCAGCCCATGGCTCCCAGCCGAGCCCGGGGACTGGTGCCATTTGTCACTGTGGTCAGCTGGCCCGTTTGTTCCTGCTCCTCCCAGAGCTGAGCTGCTCCCTGCTTATGGCTGGGGAGGGGAGCCCAGTTGGAAGCAGCCAGATCCCAACAAACGGTGCTTTTCACTGGAGGATGATAATGAGTATGAGGCGAGGTGTCAGATCTAACAGCAGGTCACAGCAGGGGCCGGGTGAAATGTGGAGATCCTGCTCCCTCCACCCCCTAATGAATCCGAGCCGTTAACTCACTGCTCCTCTGAGCCAACACATCCTGCACCAAGCCCCTGCCTGCTCAGAACAGGCGTTCACAGCCCCTGGCACTCCCCACATGGGCAGGGGGGCGAATCCCAACCCTTGCTGAACTTCTTCCCTCTCCAAACTCTCGTGCTGGCTGCTTTCTTCCGCCCCAGAGATGTTTGCATTATCTTCTGTGCTGTGTGCACGTAGTCTCTTATCCCTTTGAAGACTGGAACAAAAAAAACCCAGAAATTTCTCTGTTGTTTGTGTTGGATGAACACTGGGATGCTGCCAGCGCTGTGTTGAGTCTGGGGGGGCCGGGTGGGAGGGGTGGGAGCAGCCGGGCAGGCTGGGAGGTCTGGGCTGACGGCTGCTGCTCTTCCCCTGCCAGCCCAAGATTGTGGAGGCCCTGCTGGGCTACGAGATGGTGCAGGTGGCCTGTGGTGCATCTCACGTCCTGGCGGTCTCCAACGAACGGGAAGTGTTTGCCTGGGGCAGGGGGGATAACGGTAAGAGAAGTCTGTTTTGCAGAACAGGGCTCGTGCCTGTTCCCACTCCCCTTGCTGGCTCTGCTTGCCCACAGTCCCCTCCAGATGTGCCAGGGTGGGTGGCTGTGGAGGAGCTGCAGCTGTTTTGCTGCATACCAGGGTCCCTGTGCTTTGGGTTTTGCTGCTTTCTGGGATCCTGAGCTGGGCTCTTGCAGCAGCTGTGTCAGTGCTGCTCTCAGTGGGGCTGTGCTCAGGGTGTGTTCCCATCAGCTGTTCCCTGCTCTGTTCCTCCTACCAGGTCGGCTTGGGCTGGGCACCCTGGAGTGCCACAACTGCCCCCAGCAGGTCACAGTCCCTCCGGAGCACGAGGCTCAGAGGGTCATCTGTGGCATCGATTCCTCCATGGTGCTCACAGTGAAGAACCAGATTCTTGCTTGTGGGAGCAACAGGTAAGAGGGGTGAGGGTCCATGCCCCACATTTTACTCTCCTGGGCCTGTCTGTGTTGTGACCAAGGGGCTCCAGAAGACATCCTTGTGTGATCCCAGAGATTTTCCCTGTGCAGGTGTAACAAGCTGGGCCTGGACCGGATCAGCTCAGCAGAGGAGCCTTCCCCAGAGGACCAGGTGGAGGAGGCCACTGTGTTTGCGTGTGCCCAGTCAGCCCCCTTGAACCAAGAGCCCATTGTGTGTGCTGACATTGGTACTGCACATTCAGCTGCTGTCACAGGTGAGAGTGTGTGCCCACATTCTGAGAAGGGGGACACCTGCATTTTCCCTGTCTTCCTTCTGCCTGTTTCCCATGGACAGTCTCTCAAGAGACACCCTGCTCCCAGTGCTGAAGCTCTGTGGAGCAGGATGCTCAGCCTGGAGACAGCAAAGAGCTTCTAGGGTTTCAGTGTGTCCCAAGTGACAGCCAGTTGTGTCTCTTCTCTCTGCTGTCAGCCTCTGGCCACTGTTATGCCTTTGGCAGCAACCAGCACGGGCAGCTGGGCACCAACTCCTGCCGCAACAGCCGCGTTCCCCACCTGGTTGTGGGGCTGGAGACCATGAAGGTCACCGTGGTGGCTTGTGGAGATGCCTTCACTGTGGCCATTGGAGCAGGTGAGGCTGAAGGCCCCATGTCCTGGGCTGCAGGAGGCCAAGGCAGGTGTGCAGTGAGGTGTTTAAATCCCTCTGCAGATGGTGAGGTGTGCACGTGGGGGAAAGGAGCCAGGGGACGCCTGGGCAGGAAGGATGAGGAGACAGGAGTGCCAAGGCCAGTGCAGCTGGAGGAGACACATCCATACCTGGTGACCTCTGTTGCCTGCTGCCACGGGAACACACTGCTGGCAGTAAAGCGTGAGTAAAGGCTTTGTGCCTGTGATTCTGCCATGAGGACCCAGCCAGACTGGGGCTGTGCTGAGTAACCCTGGCATGTAAGCTCACTGTTATTCTAGTCCTCCTTGAGCTGTAGATGAATAGAAATAACTTCAAGCCCAAAATAATTCCCCTACTTCCCTTCAACTCTGTGACACTGCCTCTCCCACTGGGCAAGGGGAGCAAAGGGATGGCAGAGGCTGTCTGGTGCACTCCCAGACAGGTAGGCTGGCCAAGCTACCCTGCCAGCGGTCCACTGAGTATCCAAAAAGAGCAGCTCTCTAATTGATGCTGCTGAAATAGAAGCTGAGATTTGAGGCGTCATTTTGGCTGCTGCCTTGCCATTGTGGTTTGGAAAAGATAGCAATGGTTTTGTGGTTCCTCTCTGCTGGGGCCAAAGGCAGCATCGTGGCTGGGTTAAAACGTGCCCATGGCATGACCTGCCCTTCCTGCCTGGATGCACAACGGGAGCCTGGCCCAGACTGCTGCAGGGGCCTTTCTTCCTCCTGTGCTGGGCTGATGATGGCCTCAGCCTGGGCTGAGGGATTCCAGCCCCAGCCCACTTCAAGGAGGCTAATTACAGCCCTGAGGGGAGGAGGCCTGGCTGACAGCCCCAGAATCGGCCCTGGCTCTGTTCCTCCCCTGCAAGTGCCCAGCTCTCGTGTGATGTTTGCTGCCACGTGAAGGGGCAGGGAATGGCCGAGTCCCCAGGCTCGGGAACAAGTAGGGCATTTGTCATGGCAGTAAAAGGGTTTTGTCTCTGCAGGAAGACTGCAGGCTGCTCTCCCCTTCCGCTGCTCGAGTTGCCCTGCACTCTGTGGCAGCTGGTCTGTGGGCTCCCACCTGCAGCACTGTAAGAGCAGGGACTGAGTGTGTACCCCCACTGCTGTCCCAAAACCTTGTCCTGTCCCAGTACCAGGAGTGCAAACTCAGCAGTGTGAGGGCAGCAGCCTTGCCTGCCCCAGCATCCCTCAGCAACCAGCGTGCAAAAAAGCACTGAGAGCTCTGTAAAGAGCTGAGATTTGGGCTTTCACGCAGCTCAGTCTGCCTGGAAATTTCTCCAGCGAGAACACGAGATCTGGTGACACATGTGATGTCATTGCTGCTGTGATCTGGCCTGGGAGGGTGCTGGCACAGGCAATCTGCACTCTACCTTTGGGGTGGCTGTTCTGCTCCTCCCATGGGACCAACTCCACTTTTGACTGGCTTGGGCTGCTGCCCAGGTTATCATGAGCTCCTGCTGCTCCCTTCTCTCAATCCCACTGCAAACAGAATAACTGGGAGAAGCCAGGCTGGAGAGGAGGAGAGCACAAACCTCAAGAGATTGCATTTTGTCCTACTGGGTGTTGCCTTGCTTGTGCCACTGCTGAGGTCTTGCAGTGGCTTCCTGTAGGGAAGAGGACAGGGATTTTGGTGCCCATCTGTGGGATATCAGGCTTGTGTGGGGCAGAACACTTCTTGTAGCTTCATCAAAGTGGGGCTTCCAGCTAAATCTCAATCTTTTCTCTTTTTGTTTCAGCTGTCGTGGAGGAGTCGCCTTCCCAGTGAGTGAGAGCAGCCACATCCTGCTCTTCCTGCTGCCCACGGTGGCCTGGCTCCAGAGCTCCTCAGCTGCACTCTGAAGGCAGCAGTCTGGAAACAGAGAGCTCCTAACGATGGTTCCCAAGGAACCAGAGCTGGTCTCACTTATTGAATTGTCACTGTGATCCTCCAGTGCCTGAGAGTCACTGCCCTGGACGTGCCCAGAGCTCTGGTGCTGCCTTCAGGGGGTCACACCGTGCCTCTTCCCCTCCCTGCTGGAAGTGCCTGTGTGGAAGAGTGAGGAGCACAGAGGTTGTTTTCCTCTGTGGAAACTGTTTCTGGTTACAAAGCCCAGGCTGACAGCTCCGTGTCTGAGAGAGCTGTCAGCCTTTGCACAGCAGCGTCTGGAGTCAGGGCCCCAGGCGCTGTGCTGGGTGACTAAATGCAAACCTCTTTGCTAATTAGAGAAGTCTGTCCTTTCCCATCCCCCCCTGAAACGTTTTACCCATTTATTGAGCACACTTTGGATGGTCCTGCCTGCACGGCTGGCCGAGCTCTGCACGAGCAGCCTCCCTGTGCTGCACAGCTCTCCCCAAATGCTGCCTGGAGCTTTCCAATTACAGCCTCCCCTGGCCCCAGGAGCTCGCTGGAGGATCCTCCAGCTGACATTTGTCCTCAGGCTCCTCAGTCCTGCTGCTGACCGGCTCACTGGCTCCCAGCTGAGCTAGGGAAGGCAGCAAAACACAGCCAGTGATTGTCAGTACTTGGAAGTTTTTTAACCCAGTTTTGTTGAGGGAGCTGATGAGTTTCCACCAGGGGTCTTAGTGGGCAGGAGAAGCACATCCATGTGTTATGGACAGGAGTCACGTTTTTTGTCTCCAGAAGGGTCGTTTCCTTTCCTTTACTTTTTTTCCTCTTCTTTTCTTTTTTTAACTTACATTTGCCCTGGGCCATTTTTTGATGAGCTTCTGTCTCTGATCTGTCTGACATTGCAAATGCTCTTGCCTTTCACATCCATCTTTGTGCTGTTGCCAATCTGTTGTGTATAAAGTCGGTGCTTTCATAAGCTGGCTGAGATGAAATCTCTCTAATTATTTTTGTGATTCTTTCCTGTTTTCAATGAGGGAAACCTCGACGGGCTCTGGTAAAAGCCAACTGATCCCTCTGTCATGTGGAAGGTAATGAATTTCTGCAGCTCTCCTGCCCATCCTTCCCTCCCCTTGCAGGCTCCAGCTGGGGAAGGGAGCAGGTCCCGTCCGGCCGGGAGAGGCGTGTGCAGCCCTGGCTGCAGACACAGCCTCCCTCCCTCCCTCTTTGGCTCCTGGCAGGGTGGGTGCATGGGTTTTCCCCTGCCTTTTTTGTTTCTTGTGGAGCTGCCTTTTCAGGCGGTTACACCCTGCAATCCCAGGAAGCCGACTGGAACTCAAAGGTTCTGCCAGTCCTTTGGCACTTTCCTGTGCTGCAGGTTACAGACACAGCTCAGCGCGGTGTCGGGGAAGGTGCTTTCCCTTCCCAGACCAACCTGGGCACCAAAGTGGTTGCAGGGCTGGGTTCAATTGCCTCAAAGCCTCTCTGGGCCACTGCCTGTGTGGAGCTGGCAGCAGCTCCAGCTCCTTCCAGCATCAGATTTCTCTTGCCTGTGTGTTGTGCAGAGCTCTCATGGCTCCCCTCGCCCCACACCACATCCCATAGGAAGGGGCTGGTGCTCCTCCTGCAGCCTGGCCAGGGCTGAGGGTTGGCTGGGACAGCAGCAGACAGGACAGAGGTCTAACACCCTTTGTCTTGTCAGTAGTGGCACCAAAATGCCACTGCTTCAGGAACTAAACTCTTCCTGCTCTGGCTGGGCTGCCAAATCCAGGGGTGCGGCCCCCACCTGCCTCCTATCAGTGCGCTGGTCTGAGGTGAATGATTTTATGGCTTAATGACACCTTTGCACTGCACTGCTGGCACTGGAGGTGTCACCAGCCTAAATATTGGGATCCTTTGCTCCAGACTGGGCAAACCAGTGTGGACCAGTGCCCTTTGTGCTGGGCTGGGGGCTCCGGGGAGGGCTGGAGCCCTCGGGGTTTCACAGCCTGGGCTCTCCACACAGGAGTTCAGCTGTGGAGCCCAGCGAGATCATTTGAATAATTTAATACCGGGCTGTGACCAAGCCTAGAGAGAGGGTAAAGGAAACAAAGAGGCCCCCAGCCCCGAGCAACAAAAGCTCCTGCAACGACAAGCCGAGGCATGTCCGTGCTGCCGGAGGCAGAGAGCAGCCCGGGCAAATAGGCCACTTGCATTCTTCACGTCTGCTGCTTTGTTTCCCTGCAGAAGCTCCCGGTGAAATCTGCAGGTCTCGGGGCTTCTCCCTTTGTCCTTTTTTTGTTCCCGTGTTGTGTGGGGCTGCTGGTGGATCGGTGTCCCCGCGGCTGTTCCTGCCGAGGAAAGGCAGGGCTGGCGGGGAGTGATGTGGGGTGAGGCTGCCTGGTCCCCGTTTGTGCATCCTGGTGCGGGTCCCCTCTGGCCATTGTCACCCACAGCAAGGCTGTCCCTGTTCCAAACCAGATCCTGCTGACTCGGGGCCATTACTGTAGCAGGAAACTGCCTGCTGATCCCGCAGCTGATTTATTTTGATTCCGGCACCTCTGCCGAGGCCGTATCCTCATTCCCACGAGGCTTAGGCAGGAGGTGCGGCCGCTGTCCGTCTGTCCGTCCGCCCGGATCCCTTACCCCTGCCCTCCCCAGGCACGAGGCCCCGGCAGCCGGGAGAGGAGAGGAAAGGAGTCCCCACTCCTTTCCCTGCGGCGAAAGGCTCCACCTTAACTTGTTTAGAAGCCGGAGCGTCGGTTTTGTGTCCCTCCAGTTTGAGTGAAATAGAAGGCGGAGGGATGGAGCAGCAGGGAGAGGCTGGCGAAGAGGACGAGAGGCCTCTCCGAACTCAAATGGTTTCAAGAAGCGACCCATCATGGGAGACAGGGAACATATCACCTCCACAAAGGGAATTGCCCCGAGTGTCGCCTTTGTGTGAGACAAATGCCTGGCTGTGATGTTGAGTGCGGGGAGGGCTTTGCGTGGGGAGAGGGGAAAAGGAGGGATCTTTGTTTGCAGGGTCTGACACCTCCCCACCGCCCTGCCGGCACAGCCAGCACCTTCTGATGGCTTTGTCAGCTCCTGGCTAATTAGCAGAGATGCTCTTCACTGAGGTTAGGGAAGAATAATTTTAAAACATCAAAGAGAAGCAGTAAATAATGATAAAAGTCGGCTGTTTCATGGTTGTCATCGCAGGCACAGGCTGCCTGTGTTTACAGGACTGATGTGTCCTGTCTTTGGAGTCCCATCAAGGACCCGTCCTATTGGCCTGAACCTTGTCCCACAGTCGTGTCCAGGGACAGTTTCCAGTCGGGGCCAGGTCACAGCGTGTCAGGGACAGTGTCTGGGTTGTGCCTATCTCTGGTTGGAGACAGCCTGTCTCCGGGCTCTGCTGGCACAGAGTGGCAGAACCAGCTGGACCATGGGGCTGCTGCCCTGGGGGTGCCACAGCCCTGAGCAAACCCGGCCGGGGAGCACCTCAACCCCAGCTCAAGGTGGCTGCTGCTCCCCTCTGCTCTCTGTACGGTTGTTTTTACCTGTCGGGTTTCCAGTATCACTGGGAGCTGGTTAAAGTTTAGCTCAGTGCTCTCCATCATCTGAGCGCAGCCTCACATCTCCTGGTAAATCCCCTGCTCAGTGCTCAGTGTACCCCAGTACAAGGTTCCCTGATATTTGGGAGCCCCAGCGCAGCTCAGAACAAGCTGCCATCCCTCAGGGTAACCCCAAAAATGAGCCACCCATCCCTTCCCTGGCAGCTCTGGCAGCGAGCAGGCTGCATCCCCCCGGGCTGCTGCAGGGTTTTATTTTAAGCAGAGCCTCTCAGGGAGAAGGGTAACGTGAGCTCCTTGAGTGACAAGTGATAGAGCTCGACTTGCTCAGCGTGTCCCCCAGGAATCCCTCTCCTCTGCCATTTGCTAATTGAAAACTGCTAACATTTGGGTCTGGAGCAACTGCCGCCCTTAATGGGAAGCTGGCTGGAGCGAGCGTTGGTGGGACTAACACATGCTCACAGCCTGTCATCTGCTCGGCTCCATCTCTGGGGAAAGGGGCAAATACTCCCATATGCTGCTCTGATTTCTCAAAGAGTGACGAGGGGGCTGGAGCCAGACAGATTTGCTTTTATTCTCCCTCCTCCAGGCTTTTGCTCAGTTACAAACCGTGGCTGGAGGGAGGCTGTGAGCCTGGGGTGTGAGTTCCCAGTGAGACAAAGCCACAGGAGCGTGTGTCCCCTCGTTCTTGTGGTGTGGAGGGCTCAGGGCAGCCCCTTCATGTCCTGCTGTGGGTGATGGCTGGGATATGAGCTGCTCTGTGGTGGGAGCAGGCCTGGGGGCTGTATCCCGCCTCCAGCCTGCTCAGGGGCACAGCCGTGCCCTCGGGCTGCCTGCAGGAGTGTGGCACCCCTGGGGACACCTCTGAGTCAGGGAGGGCATGCAGGGACAGCGAGGACACGGCCGTGCGTGCCCGCAGAGCCCCGGGCCGGGGGAGGCTGCAGGGGTGAGGGGGCCGTGTGTGATGTGATGCTGATGCTCCCCAAACTCCTGCGGTGGCGTTCCCAGTGTGGCGGGTACCAAACCCACCAGTGGGGTGCTCCCCATGTCCGTAGGGTGCCTGTCCCCATGTGCTGCCCCCCAAACCCCTCGGAGGGGCTGTCCCCGGAGCGATGCTCCCCGAGCTCCCGGGATGCCGGAGGGGCTGTTCCCCCTGCGATGCTCCCCAGGATGCCGGCACCGCTCCATCCCCCCCGTGCGGCGGAGGCGGGGTCGGGCCGGGGGGCGGTGGCGATGCCGGTGCCGTCCCCCGTGGCGGGGCGGGCTCGGGCCGGTCCCACCGCCCCGTCCGGCCTCCGGGCGGAGCCGGGCACGGAGCGCGGAGCGGAGCGGGCGCGGGGCGGCGGCGGCGGCGGCGGCGGCGGAGGAGGGATGCCGGGCTACGACTACAAGCTGCTGGAGCGGCCGCGGCGCCGGGTGCTGTGCCCGCTCTGCGGGAAGCCCATGCGGGAGCCCGTGCGCGTCTCCACCTGCGGCCACCGCTTCTGCGACACCTGCCTGCAGGAGTTCCTCAGGTGAGACCCCGCTGGGTTACTCCGCGCACCCCTTCCCCCGTGGGGTGCCCCGGTCCCGCACCGACCGCGCCGCCCGATGCGGGGCTCCGTACCCCGGAATGCACCAGGGGTGCTCCTCGCCATGGCCACCCCCCATCCGCCGCCGGGCCCGGGGTGCGGTGTGCCGGGGTGCCCCGAGAGGAGTGCGGGGTGCCCCGGGCCCGGGAGGGAATGCGGGGTATCCCGGGAAGGGGCGCGGGGTGCCCGGGGGGTGCGGGGGTGCTGCGGAGAGATGCGGGGTGCCCGGGGGTGCTCCGGGCAGGGAACGGCTGCCGTGTGCCCCAGGAAATGTGCGGGGTGCTCCGGGGAAGTTGCGGGGTGCCCCGGGCTGCCTCGGGCCAGGGAAAGGTGCGGGATGGGTGCCCGGCGGTGCCCCGGGGCAGGGAGCGGGTGCGGGGCGCGCCCAGCCCGTGACAGCCGCCCCGCGGGTGCAGCGGCCCGTGGCCCCTCTCGCTGAGGAGGAGGAAGAGGAGGGCCCGGTGAAGCCCGGAGCGGCGAGTTTCGAGAATCGAGCTTAACCCCTTCCTGCCCCGGCCCCGCCGCAGGAAGTGGCCGGGGGTGTTTTTGGGGAGGGGTGTACGGCCAGTCCCGGTGTCCCCGCGCCCACGGGTGAGCGCGACCCGGCCGTGTGCGGGGAGTGAGGAACCGGAGCCGCTTCCGAGCCCCGCGGTTTGGGACGCCCGGTACCGGAGCAGGGGACGCGTGCGGGGCCGGTGCTGTCCCGGTGCCGTCCCGGGGGTCCCGCGGGGCACGGCCAGGGGGTGCCAAGCGGTGCCAAGCGTCACCCCGGGCCTTTCCCCGCCTTTCCCAGCCGGAGCGACCTTCGCCCGGGGACAGCTCACGGGCACCACCGTCACCGGGGCCGGTTTCTGTGAAACCGGGCGTGCCCCGGGACACGTGTCAGAGCGCATCTGTCCCCCTGCTCCCCCGCACCTTCCTGACGGGGGCAATGGCCTCGGGGGTCCCCCCCAATGAGAACAATGTGTTTGCTCAGGATCAGTGTGGGGCTCCCATGGGCTGAGCCATCCAGCCCCACCGCGGTGCCGGGGGGTGCCGAAGGGTACCGGGGGGTACCGGGGCTCCCACCCCATCACCTCGCTGTGCCCCAACACGCCGTGAAGGTCAGAGGCAAGGACGGTCCCCCCGGGTGCTGCCTCAGCACATTCCCTGCCCGGCCAAGCGTGAGGAATGGGGAGGCTTTGTCGGGGATTAGGCGCTGGCTTCGGGTCATCGTCCCAATTCCCCGCCAGCCCCAGCACCCCAACACCGGGCACGGGGTGCGGGCACAGCCTGGCAAGGCAGCAGAGCGATCCCAGCCACGAGGCAGTGCCACGGGTTCAGAGCCCGGCCCTGTCTGCGAGCACCTTATCTCGGTGTATGGATCCACCTTATCTCGGTGTATGGATCCACCTTATCTCGGTGGATCCCTGATGACTCCCACAAAACCACCTGCCACAAACAGAGTGGGCACGTGTCTCACGTGGGTCACACCCCACGGTTCCTGGCGTTCCTGGGGTTCCTGGGGTTCACTTGCACTCCCAGCTCAGCGCTGGTGGCCGCAGGGGACACGGCCAGGCAGCCCCGGCTGGCGCGTGCCCGGCGGCACTGCTGGCACTGCTGGCTCCGTCCTGGTGTCTCACATCCACTTGGCAGCTCCTGTCGAGGCCACACCAGCGCCTGCCAAGGGCTTGCGGTGATTATATGGGCACAAGGATGTCCTGCCCGGACAGCTTTGTCCAGTGTCACCTCAAAGAGAGCAGAGCCACAGGGTCCCTTTGTGTGCCTGCTGCATGTCCCTGTAGGCAGCACCTGTGGTCTCCCACCCCAGTGTCCATCAGGGATGGTGCATGGACACCCTCTCCTCCCCTGGGCACAGTGATGTGTGGGCCAGAGGTGATGGTGACTCCTGGCCAGCCGTGTCACAGGCCAGGCTGCCTTTTGGCTGGGTCCTTGTGTCCACTTCATGCTGCTCCTTTGTCCTCAGGGACAGCTCTCAGGAGGAACAGCCCATCCTGGGGGCCCAGCAAGATGGGGACCCCTCAGGGGGGCTGCCTGTCCCCCTGTCCTGACTCACCGAGGTGGCTGCTGGGGCCGTTTCCTGTGGAGCCCCAGGGCTGCACATCTGGCGCCCAGCTGTTGCCCTCCCCCACCTCCCCTGGGCCCCGGCACCTGGGGCTGCGAGGCCGCCCCGGCCCTGCCCTGCCGGCCCCTCCTGGCCACGGCCCCCTCCTGGCACCCTCCTTAATCCCAGGGGCCGGACGGGATGGGCCCGGGGCTGCCGGGGCTCCAGATGGTGCCACGCTGGCTGGCGGCTGCCCAGGCCCCTGGGGACCGGGCCGGGGGTGGGGGGCGGCCTGGGGGGTGTCTGGCGGGGGCATTTCCCAGCTCAGACAGATGGAGCAGGATTAGAGCCGTGGCTGCCCCAGGGTGGCGGCTGGGTTTGGTACAGGGTGAGTGCTCAGCAGTGCAGGGACAGCAGCAATGTCCTGGGGTGGGATGGCAGGGACCCGTGGGACATCATGGCTGTGTCCTGGGGTGGGATGGCAGGGACCCATGGGACATCGTGGCTGTGTCACTGGTGATCCTGAGTGACCCTCAGCCTTCTGTGTCTTGCAGCGAAGGCGTCTTCAAGTGTCCGGAGGATCAGCTGCCCCTGGACTACGCCAAGGTGAGCCTGGCACAGGGATGTGTCCCCTGCTCCAAGGGGGCATCCCCACCCAGGGGCTGTCCCCAGCTCCGCACAGCGCCTGGCACAGCCCTGCCAGCCTGGCACGGGCGCCCGGGCGGAAGCAAGAGCCCTTTGTGCCGCGGGCCGGGAGCGGAAACCAGCTCCCGACAAAGGGTTCTTGTTGGTGTGCCCGGGGGGATCCGGCCCCGGGCAGCGTGCCCAGGGCTCCCAGCCAGGCTGTGCCAGGGGCTCTGTGCCCCCACAGCCGGTGCAGGATGCTGATACCCCCCTGCTGCCCCTGCAGATCTACCCCGACCCCGAGCTGGAGGCGCAGGTGCTGAGCCTGGCCATCCGCTGCATCCACAGCGAGGAGGGCTGCCGCTGGAGCGGGCTCATCAAGCACCTCCAGGTAGGGCCTGGCAGAATGGGGAGGGCAGAGTTGTACCCTGAGGCCTCCCCATCACCATCCCTGTGTCCCCCAGGCCCATCTTGCCACCTGTGGCTTCAACGTGATCCCGTGCCCCAACCGGTGCAGCGCCAAGCTGAGCCGCCGGGACCTCCCCGAGCACGTCCAGCACGGCTGCCCCAAGCGCAGGGTCAAGTGCGAGTTCTGCGCCAGCGACTTCACTGGGGAGGCCTTCGAGGTGGGCACTGGGGGGGGACACTGTGGGGGACACTGTGGGGGACACATCATGGTGGGGACAGGCTTGGTGGACATGTGGTCATTGTGCCCTCTGGCTGTGGGGGCTCCGTGTGTCCTCACCCCTGTCAGGGCTGGCTGGTGAGGGCAGCCAGAGGGTGATGACACCGTTGTGGTCCCCAGGGCCACCAGGGCACGTGTCCCCAGGAGAGTGTGTACTGTGAGAACAAGTGTGGGGCCCGCATGATGCGGCGCCTGCTGTCCCAGCACGCCCTGGCCGAGTGCCCCAAGCGCACCCAGCCCTGCACCTACTGCTCCAAGGAGTTCGTCTTTGACACCATCCAGGTGAGATGGAGCCCACGGGGACCCTCACCCTGCCAGCTCCCAGCCCCAGCTGACCCCCGGCCTCTGTGCCTCCCCAGAACCACCAGTACCAGTGTCCCCGGTACCCCGTGCCGTGCCCCAACCAGTGTGGGACACCCAGCATTGCCCGGGAGGACGTGCCCACCCACCTCAAGGAGAGCTGCAACACTGCCATGCTGCTGTGCCCCTTCAAGGAAGCTGGCTGCAAGCACAGGGTGAGTGCTGTCCCTGTGACCAACCTGCCCTGGCATCCTTGGGCATGGGCTGCTGTCCCTGCTGTGTCACAACACCCCCACACCGCCCTGACATCTGTCCCATCCCTTGTGCTCAGTCCCATCCATGTGCCTCCATGACCTCACCCCTGTGTTTGCCACCCAAATGTCACCCTGCCACCCCAACCAGTGATCCCTGTGCCACCCCATGTCCCCTGTGCCAGTACACCATGCACCAATGACATCTGCATGTTATGCCCATGGTACCTCCCTCTCCTGTCCCGTGTCCTCCTGTCCCATGCTCATGTCCAATGCCATCCCCACGTTATCCCCACTATATCTCCCTCTCCCGTCCCCGCTGTCCCTGCCACCCTCCTGCTGACGGTCCCGCTGTCCCCACAGTGCCCCAAGCTGGCCATGGGCCGGCACCTGGAGGAGAGCACCAAGACCCACCTGGGCATGGTGTGTGCCCTGGTGAGCCGGCAGCGGCAGGAGATCCTGGAGCTGCGCCGGGACGTGGAGGAGCTGTCGGTGAGCAGCGACGGGATCCTCATCTGGAAAATCGCCGACTACGCCCGCAAGCTGCAGGAGGCCAAGGCCCGCAGCAACTACGAGTTCTTCAGCCCCCCGTTCTACACCCACAAGTACGGCTACAAGCTCCAGGTGTCGGCGTTCCTCAACGGCAACGGCAGCGGCGAGAGCAGCCACCTGTCCGTGTACATCCGCGTGCTGCCGGGCGAGTACGACAACCTGCTTGAGTGGCCCTTCTCCTACCGCGTCACCTTCTCCCTGCTGGACCAGAGCGACCCCTCGCTCTCCAAGCCCCAGCACATCACCGAGACCTTCCACCCCGACCCCAACTGGAAGAACTTCCAGAAGCCGGGGGCCTCGCGCAGCTCCCTGGACGAGAGCACCCTGGGCTTCGGCTACCCCAAGTTCATCTCGCACGAGGACATCAGGAAACGGAACTACGTGCGCGACAACGCCATCTTCATCAAAGCCTCCGTGGAGATCCCCCAGAAGATCCTGGCCTGAGCCCCGGAGGGGGACAGGGTGTGACCGGGGTGCCCACCCAGGGGTGCCCCGGGTGGTGCTGAGCCCCTGCCCGCAGCCGGTGCCCCGGCTTGGGGACGCTGCTGTGGCACTGTGGTGGCTCTCAGGACAGGCAGGGATGGGGCTGCTCCCGCGTCCCTCCCGGGGCTGGCACTGTCCTGCAGCCCCTTCTCAGGTGCCCGGGGGTGCCGGGGGGCTGGGCCCTCTGAGCCCCTCCCCGAGGTGCCCACCAGCCCCCACCAGCCTCGCTGGGGAGCCTGCAGGACCCCACTGGCCAGAGCCATATTTTGTAAACTGGTGCTTCCCAGGTTGTTATTTATTACCCCGGGCTGGGGCTGCTGCCCCCTCCCCACATTTTTTTCTTTTCAATAAACTTTTCTTGTATTTATTATGGCCGCCTGAACCTCCTTCCTTTGCCTGCCGGGGTGGGGATGGCAGCACCGGGGGATGCTCCTGGGTGCTGGGGGGCACGGAGAGGGGTAATCCCTGACCCACATCCCGGCGGCAGACGGGCTCAGATGGAGCCGGTTAATTCGGTAATCACCGGCAGCAACAGCGGGGATGTGTCGGGCTGGAGGAGCCGCCAGCCCCGGGGGGCTGTTCCCTGCACGCCCCCTCGGTCCCATCAGCCCCTCATTAGCGCTGGGTAATTAACGCCCCGGGGGAGGGCGGCATCCCGAGCACACAGGGGTGGGCGATGGTGGGGGGCGCTGGGGCAGACTGGGGGGGGTCGGGCTGGATCAGGCCCCGTGTCCGTGTGTCTGTCCCCCCTCCCGTCACCCCGGCGGCAATGGCGGGGGTCGCTGTCTCTGCAGGATAATCCCGCAATTGCATTAGTGCTGCTCCGCTTTAATGCAATTAGCCCCTAATTAGCTGCACCCTGCGGCCCTGGCTGGGCTGGGAGGGGGCAGCACTGCCGGGAGTGTCCCCATATCCCGTTCCTCCCCCAGGAATGTCCCCCTGAGCAGGTCCCAGCCCGGTGTGGCAGCCCTGGGCCCTGGGGAGCTGGGCAGTACTCCTGTCCTTGCTTGTACCCAGTGCCAGCCTGTGCTGGTGCCCAGTTCCTCCCCAAACTGGTGCCCAATGCGAGCCCACCCCTCTGCCCAGCGCCAGTCTGTGCTGGTGCCCAGTGCCATTCCTGCAATGGGGCGAAATGCAGGTCCATACTGGTCGCTGGTGCCAGCTTATAGTGGTGTCCAGTGCCAGTCCATACTGGGCCATCAAACTGGTGTCTAATGCCATCCCATGCTGGTGTCCAGTGCCAGCCTATACTGGTGTCCACACTGGCACCCAGTGTCACCCCACACTCGTGGCCAGTGCCAGATTCATGCTGGATTCTGATGCCAACCCCTAATGATGGGCAGTTCTTGCCCATACTGGTGCCTGGCCTGTCCAGTATCAGCTGTACTGGTGCCCAGTGCCAGCCCAGAGTGGTGGCAGCTCCAGCCCACACTGGTGACCCATACTAGCCCACATTGGTGCCCAGCGCCAGCCCAAACTGGCGACTATTGCCAGTCTATTGCCAGCCCATGCTGGTGCCCAGTTTCAGCCCATACTAGTGCCCAGTGCCACCTGTGTGTTAATGTCCACTGCCAACCCATACTGGTGACCTGTGCTGGCCCACACTGGTGCCCAGTTCCAGCCCATCCCAGTGCCAGTTCCATTCCATCCCAATGCCCAGTTCCAGCCCATCCCAGTGCCATTTCCTGCCCATCCCAGCACCCAGTATCAGCCTATCCCAGTGCCCATTTCCTGCCCATCCCAGCACCCAGTATCAGCCCATCCCAGTGCCCGGTTCCAGCCCATCCCAGTGCCATTTCCTGCCCATCCCGGTGCCAGTTCCAGCCCATCCCAGTGCCCGGTTCATGCCCATGCCGGTGCCCTGTCCCGTCCATCCCGGAGCCCGTCCCGCTGTCCCCGTGTCCCCGTCCCGGCCCCGTGCTTGGCTCAGTGGCGCCGCCTCGTGGAGACCGAGGGGAGGGGAAGATGTCAATAGAAATTTATTGCCTTATAATTTACATAAATGTATAATAATTATCATTATTAGTATAATCATCGTAATTATTACGTTAGCAAATTGTTATAATTCGTATTAAGTATGCATTTTATCCTTACACGTTTTATGCTTACTTTTTATTTTATAGTAATTTATTGTATTTAATATATACATTTTATATATAGTACTTTTTAAGGATTTCAAATTCAATATTCAATATTTAATATTTAATAGTAAATATATATATTAAATAATATATAACATATAATATATAACATATAATACATAATGTCACATATAATATACAATATACAATATACAATATACAATATACAATATACAATATACTATATATTATATATTATATATTATATATTATATATTATATATTATATATTATATATTATATATATCATATATTATATATTATTATATAATATATCTCATATATTATATAGTTGCATCAAATTTCATATATCAATAGAATTGCATTACACAATATTTTAGTATTTTATATTATAGACTTTCTATCTGTATATTTACACAGCTTCCATAGTTCATATTTACCCTATATTTAATTTCTATTTAATAGCTATTTATAATTTTTACCTTATATTTTATATTTATTATATATATTTTATTTATATATTTTATTTGTTTTTCTATATACACACTTCCCCATATACACACAGGGTACAGGGACAGCCCTCTCCTTCTGACCAGGCCATACACAGGGTGTTGGCAACCTTTCATTCCAACCAGTTGCCTTAAAAGAAATAAAATAAAATTAAAATAAAAATAATAAAATAAAATAAAATAAAATAAAATAAAATAAAATAAAATAAAATATAGAATAAAATAAAATACCTTATACAATTTATGAACAAAAAATGGGAAGCAGTGCTGGAGGAAGCCTGGGCAGCAGCTCCTGGATGAAAAAAACAACCTTGGGAGCTTGGAATTATCCCTGTCCCCACCTGAAGGACCAACTCCCAGCTCTGTTTTCCCTGCTTTGATTGATTTTCCCCCTTTTCCTGCCCCTTCCCAGCCCTCTCTGTCTGGAAATGTCAGCGAGATCTTGGAGCACCTCTTAACCTTCAGCAGGGCCGGGGCTGCAGGAAAAGCAGGAGGGGGAGATGCTCTCAGTGCTCAAGGAGGAGAGGGAGACAAATCGATTCCTGCTACTAAATTTAGCCTCAAATATCAAGTTTAAAAATAAACTTCCTGGAAACTTGGTGGTTTGAGGGTTTATTCTAAAGGTTTGGGCTGCCAGCTCGCTCCCTGCTCTGTTGTCCCAATGTCGCTGGGACACAGGAAGGACCTTCAGAAGATGTTCAAATCAGGGAGGAAAATCTTATTAAATATCTGAAAAATCTCAGGAGACCCCACCCGGAGGTCCCTTTGGTGTGTAAGACCCCTCACCACAGTGGAGATGCCTAAATAACCCCCAACCTTTTTAACCTCTTTGGGATTCTAGACAGGGAGGATTTTTGGCAAAACCACTTCATCTGCTCACACCATAAAGCCCCAATTTGTGATGATTTTTGATGCTTCTTCTCTGAGACAATGAAACCAGACATTGATACTGTATAGGGAGGAAAATGTGAGAAAAATTTCCTTGGCACATCCTTTATTAAAGACCTGTCTGAGTCCCTTTTGCCCCCAGGACTGAGGGGTTTGAGGGCAGTGAAAGCTGACAAGATTTCACAGCAGTTTTTTAGTGCAATCTCACTTCACTCTCAGGCTTGCAGCCAGCCCAGCAGAATCAACAGCCTGTACCCAATTGCTTTGAAATTAACTTAAACCAAGCAGATAAAACACTCCAGTAATTTCATTGCAATTTGGCTCTGCTGATTGTTGAGGAGCATCCCAAAGGCAGCTCTTGCTGGAGTGTGAGCTCTTCCAGCAGCTGACCACAGTGTGCCACTTTCCTTTGGCTCCTCCACCCTCTGGACCACCCAGGACCCCACAAGGATTTTGGATTTTTTTTTTCAGGATTTTTTTCAGCTCTAAATTTTTGCAGCATCCCCAGTGTTGCTCCTCTCAGAACATCACAATCGGCTGGAGTTCACAGGGAACATTTGGGCGTTGCCTACCTTTGGTCAAAATCTTTGGAAGAAAAACTTATTTGGCCCTAAAGGAGAACATTTTAAATGCTGGATTTTACTCAAAGCCCTCAGCTTAGCTGTGGCTGCAGGTGATTTCTCAGTGGAGGCAGCAGCTGCTCACACCAAGTCCCTGCTGGATTGTTTTCCACCAGATCTTTGCTCCAGGTCCAACTGGATGCAAAGATGATGAGAAAGTCTCCTGAAAACTCCTTGCAGAAGAGGTTGTTCCTGTTGGGGGGATGAATGAAGAAACCAGATACCAAAGAAGCTTTGAGTGAAAGGAGAAGAGGATCCTGCAGCTCTGATGGATGGAGCGGCTGCTGTTGGAATTTCCGGATGCTGGACGGGGATGCAGCAGTGCCTGTGGGCAAACAGCTCTTCCTGCCTGAGCTCAGCCAGGCTAAGCTGCCTGCTTTAACCCAAATTCCAGGAAAACCATGTGGGAACCAAATGTCCGTAGCTTTTGGGGAACAGTAGGAAAGAGGGATTTTGACGCTCAGGTTTGCAGTGAGCACAGGAGACGGGGTTGGAATTTTGTCCTTCTGAGGGATGGAAGCAAAGATTAAATGAGATGTACAGTCCTGGGAGAGGGGAGGAAACCCTGGCAGGTCCCATCTTCTGGAAGGTGATTGTGAATGTTACAAATTCCCTTTAAAATTCTGGCAGGACTCAAACCCCCTCCTCCACTCCTCCTCCTGTTTTTAACCATTGTTTCAGCACCTTTCCCTCTGAGATTCTTTCTGTTTTCCCAAACCTTTTCTCTTATTGGAGCAGTCAGCCAGACTCTGCTTGATACATTCCTATCCCAGAAACCCATGGAGACCCTTCCCCAAATTCCCTTTGGGACAAGCACCCACCCTGTGACTCCATGGCCACCTCACACTGCATTAAACCAGCAGAAGGGGCAGAGGGACCAGGTCTTTTTTTAAAATTTTCCTGTGGACAAAATAATAATAAATAAAATTCTAATTGGTACCCATAGCACAGAAGCAGCAGCCTTGATCATCAGTCTTGTGGCTTAATGAAACACAGCAGCAATTCCCAGTTCTCCCCCAGTGATCCCCAGCAAACAGCTCTGTTTGGTTTCCACGGGAGCAGCCAAGGGCCCCTGGAGATATCTGACATGGAAAACTTAAAGAAAACTCATGAGTCTTTTATAAAATGCACATTTTGGGCTGTAACAAACTGGGCTTGTGGCTGAACAGCTCCAAAGCTTCTGCTCCCAACATGGGGCACGGATTCCCTGTGGAAGGGTTCACACCATCCTTGTTTTTATCCTTCCCAGGATCTTCCTAAGGTCCAGCTCCAGGTTCTGAAGTGGGGATGGGGAGGATGGTGCTGCTGAGGGAGGGTGAGGAGCTCAGGAAACACCTGAGCTTTACTCGTTCCTCAAGGAGCAGAGCAGGCACCCAGAGCCTTGTGCTGGAGTCAGAGGTGGGGAAAGCACTGATCCATGGATGGACAGATGGACAGAAAGGCAAGAGGAGCTGCAGTGTGAGCCCCAAAGGTTGGTGACCACCCACAAGGGGCTCCTGGAAGAGAAGGAACATTCCCAGCCTTTTGGTTCCTCTTAATTCTGCACCAGGCAGAGAGGAAAAACCATGGGAGGTTTTTCCACATTTCCAGGAGAACAGGGCACAGCTTCCACCACAGAAGGTTCTTCCCTTCCTCACCCTGGTGACAATGCCTCAGCCAGACCCCACCCTGGGCACCCACACCGCGGCTCCAACCTTTTCTCCCAACATCCCACCAGGGAATGAGGCAGGACAGTGCCTCCCTTCAGGGCTGAGCAGGGAAGGATGGAGAGCCCATCAAAACAAGGCTGCTGCAGAGGAGAAAAGGGTCGGTTCAAAGAAAAATCTCACTGCCAGACCAAAAGGAAAGGTTTCAGTATATTTTAATAGTAAAATGATTCTTATTTTTTTTCAAGCAATGTCCCACCTGGATGAGTCTCAGCAGGAATTTTGCTTCCCGGTCCTGCTGTACCGGGGCAAAGCCTCGCAGGTCGTGGCTGTACCTGTGCAGAACAGTCCCCAGAAACTCACAGCGTGCTGCCAACACCACCAAACACCTCCCAGGCAACCACCACCACGGCACAGGACTCTGCTCAGGCTCCCAGAAGAAGAGCAGGAGTTAAAAATTAGCTTTTAGTAACAGTCTGGGTTAAGATTTGGAGCAGGCTACGGACCAGAGGAGAGGCCAAGGTTTGATTTAGTAAAAAGGAGCAGAACACCTTACAGTGACTGAGTGGGCAGGGAGGGGTGAGGTCAGAGCACAGCCCTCGCTGGGTTGGGTTTGGGATGGGGAAAACGACGGGGGGACTGTAGGGGAAGCAGCTTCAGACTCAAACTCTGGCTCCAACAGAATGGATTCAGAAAAATATTGCATGAAAAGCCTCAGGGTTTTCGTTCTTTCATAGATGTATATTTACCAGTTTTCACAAAGACTGCAGGAATACGATTATAAACAATAAATTAGGACTTCATGTTGCTATCATTTGGCATAACACAATCAGGCAATTTTTCCTTTTTTTAAATATAAGGCAACACAAGCCAACACATAATTTAATCCGTCTTTAGTCAAATTGCTTAACTTTGCTCAGGAGTTACCACTAAAGAACGGGTTATAGTACACTTAAAAGAATTTAAATAATGACATGATATAAGTGTACTAACTTACAAGGAGTCAGAAATGTACTCTGCTAAGCTTTGAAACCTATTTGTTACAGCCCAGGACTACACATTCTAAATTAAAAAAATACAAATAAATGTTTTCTAATTTTCCCATTTACGAAAAACTTTTAAGAATCTCTAGCCAACTATGACGTCACTTCAAAACTTTTTTTTAATTTTTTTTTTTTAATTTTGTATGATGTCTTTAAGATTTTTTTTTTAAACCATGCTCATTAAGGAAAGTTCAAGGAGCAAATACTTAAGGCTTTGTTTTTCCAAGGGCTGTGAGGGAGGCCAGTGGATGGCAGAGGCCAGTGGGTTCACCCATACACAATGCTACTCAAACCCACACTACCAGGCGACATTCATACAGAAATATTACACTTAAAAGTTACAGTGTAGAGCATAATTTTTTTAGCCAGTGTACATAGAAAGAATCAATGCATTTATTTTTTTAAACTTTTTCTTCTTTTTTTTTTCTTTTTTTTCCTTTTTTTTTTTAATTTCCAAACTTGATTGTGATCATTATGTTCAAGTATTAGTCTCATTAACAGAGATGAGGAATTTTCTACTTACAATAAATTCTGCTGTTAGAAAGGAAAGGGATGTTTTGGTACACAGAGGAGAACAAGATGCTGAGGTTACCCAGTAGTTAGTGTCCTACAGTCACTGACTCAACTGGCTGCTGGAAGTGACATGGGGAATGAACAGAAGGAGTTAGGCACCGAGACCCTGGGAAAAAGGGATGTTATAAATAGCTTCACTAATTCCCAGGGAGAAGAATTGTTCCATTAAATCCGCTGGGGTGTTTTGATGGAGGGGAACAGGGGACTGTCAATCCCACAGTGGCTTGTGAGAGAAGCTTTGACTGAGACCAACCAACTCCCACCCCACAGCGCTCGCTGCACCGCGGATGGGCTGAGCTGCATCTCCTCGCCCTGACAGGAATTCCAGCTTCCAGAGAAGTGGCTGAACCCTTTTTGGAGTTGTCAGTGGGTCTGGATTCCCTTCACACGAGGCTGGCCAGACTCCTAGCAGCGAGGGATTCAGACAACACGAGCTTTGAGGCTGGTGGAAGGGCACTGGGGAGGGGGAACACGAAGAAGAGGCAGCTCCCCGTGGCTGCCTTCATCCCAAACCCGCCGTTCCCCTCCTCATACCCTGTCCAGAAAACACAAAGTGTCAGAAAAACCTGCCAGAGACTTTGACTTTGGACAAAGTCTAAATCATAAACGTGGGCAAGAAAGAGCTGAAAAGCTTCTCCCTCTATTAAAGCCTAAATACACACCCCTAGCTGGCTCTTTTCAAATGTAGGCTCTTTTTCAATTACACAGGCCTCTAGACAGTGCAAATGGTCAATGTTTAATGCATTAATGAAATGGGCTTTTGAGCTGAAAACAAGCCCTACTCCCTGACAAAATTCTGTTGCTCTTAATCTTGTGAGGAAATTGAGATGGAAATGGAAGCAGCTACACTACCTCGCCCTCGCTGGAGCACAGATGTGGCTGCAAAACCCTGCAGCAACTCAACCTCAGTCCAGCGAGGAGCTGCTCAGCAGAAGGCAAAAAAAAGAAAAAAAAAAAAAGCTGCACAAAGGGGGACTCTGCTGTGAGGAAACAGCTGTGGCGTGAAGTAGTGTAATGAAATTCTTTGACACAAAAGGCATGTTAAATATTTGATGCATAAAGGAGAGAGATAACATGTAAGCAAAGCTCTTTAAATATACAGTATGTCTTCTTCCAATGGGTACTATAATGATCACACAAGTTTGCAAGTTAAAAACGCCTTGCTTATTAATTAAAATTAAGACTAAAACCTATAATTTTTTTTTTTTTGTCTGTGAAAGTGACTGCAGCCTATCTATACCCTGGGTGTTGAATATGAAGATTTCGACTATCGGTTGGTTCAGGTGCTCGGTTCATGGGAGGCCGATGGACTTTTCCCAGCACGGCCATGCTCTGGTCTCGGAAGCAGGACTGCTGGAAGTCCCCACTTAGGTAATCCATGGTCTGCATCACATTATTCTGGCTGGATGGGCCAGCTCCAGCTCTGTAATGAGTTCCTCCTGCACAATCCAGCGTCGCTCCCGCTGGCTGTCCCCCATGGAAAGGCATGGTGAGGTCCTGGGACCCAGAGCTGTCACTGTTGGGCGTGGGCAGAATGTTATTCCAGAGGGGCTGGAAATAGTGCCCATTGGTATATGGCAAAGGTCCCTGCAACCCGTTCACAGGAGGAGAAGGCGTAGGCTTCTCGATGGGGGGCTTCAAGCTGAAGGACTGGCCCATGCACAGTTCTTGAGGGTAGTTGGAGGTTTTGCCAGGGAAACTCTGCCCTGCAATCTCTCTCTGAGGGTGCTTCCCTGCGAGTCCAGCAGGCCCAGCAGCATCCCCACACATTTGCTGCAGATGTGCAAGCTGGTGCTGGTTCCACGCAACCGATTTGATTTCGTTCTGGTAGGCGGGTGGCACCCTGTTAATATTGACCATGGGCACATTAACAGAGGCAGGAGGAATAGCAGCAGCAGCATGGTCGACAGGGTTTACTACACAGGAAGGCATGGGTGTAGGGACATTGTGAGTAGATACCCTGGTACTTGCATTGATAAGCAGGTTGCGACTTATAGGGCTGGGGTTTGCGATCTGTCCCTCACACACTGAGGTAGTGCTAATGCCAGCTCTGGCCTGGCAGAACTGGTTAATCTGGTGCACAATGCTGCTCAGGTCCGGTGCCTGGTTCTGCTGCAGGGTGGCAGCCATAGAGAGGGGAATGGTTGAGGTAGACACGGTCACATTCGGCGGCGCGTCTGCGTCCGGCATCTTTCTGCCTCCGTGCAAACCCGGCTGCAGCAGCGGGTTGGGGGCGTGCTGCAGGCTCTGGTGTGCCATGGGCTGAGGGTGCTGCAAGCCCTGCGGCTGCTGCTGCAGGTTCTGCGGGTGCGGCAGCGCCTGCGGGATCCCCTGAGGGTGCGGTAAGCTGGGTGCCTGTGGAATACCCTGAGGGTGCTGCGGGATGCTCTGGGGGTGCGGCAAAGTCTGTGCATGCTGGAGAGCCTGCTGGCGAGCGAGCGCCTGCGGGTGGGATAAAGTGCTTGGTGCAACGTAGGGCGTGGAGGGGGGGTTCATCATCGCCTCCGGCAGCAGGCGCGCGCGCGTCCCGTCAAAGTCCTTGATGATTCCCTTCGCTGGGGATTTGACTATGGCCAGCAGGCCGGTTTTGGTGGTGGCCTGAGATGGGTAGGGGCTGTACCTCTGGCCCGAAGTATCGAGTCCGTTCACAGTACGGCGTATGTGTTTCCTCTGGGGAACCTTGACGCTGTTCGGGAAGATTTTTATAGTCAGGGGATTGTTGGCGACCTTCTTAGCATAAGCATCCAATTCTGCTGGGGTAGGATACTGTGCAGATCTCATTTTCTGTGTAGTGTCCCCTGTGGAGAAAGGAAATTGGTCAGTTCTGGTGAGCAAGGGATCAAGCCCAGGGCAAGACAGTCACACAACAAGGGGAGAAAATCTCCAAGGATTCAAGAGGCAAGGAAACTTCATCCTGCCAGACCGGCGGGTCACGGAGCAGATGCCTCATTCCCTTTATTACCTGGTGACCAACAAAAGCCCCAGTTCAGCTTAAGGCAAGACCTGCCCAGGGGAGCAAAACAAAACCATGTTCTCATCAGAGTATGTTTGCAGTTGGACAAAAACAGGTAACGTGTTATAAACATCAGATTGTCTCCAGCTGAAATATTCCTCACAGCTTGCAGTGGTGGGCTGGTTTTTAGTCTCTTAATTTAAGATGCCTCCTCATCACTCTTCAAACCATTCTCAGTATTTTTACCATGGAATTCCAAATCAGAAAGACATGAATTAAACATGAAGCCCCTGTAATCCTGAGGTGGGAACCTTACTAGGGTGGGCTGACCCTGGCTGGGCACCTGGTGCCCTCAGAGCTGCTCTGTCACTCCCTTCCTCAGCCAGGCATGGAAGAAGAAACATGGGGTGAGAACAAGGAAGGGGAGATAGCACTCAGCAAAATGGGCAAAACAGACTTGGGGAAATTAAATTTATACCAATCCAATCAGAGTAGAGTAAGGAGAAATAAAAATCTCTTCCTTCCATCTCTCCTTCCCAGGCTCAGCTTCACTCCTGACTTTCTCCACCTCCACAGCACAGGGAGATGGACACAGCTGCCTCACCACAGGCTGCATGGGAATCTCTGCTCTGGGGCCTGGAGCACCTTCCCCCCTCCTTCTGCAGTGCCCTGGGGTCTGTGCAGAGCTGCTCCTCTCACAAATCCTCACTCCTCTCTCCAGCTGCAGTTGTGCAGGTTTTTCTCTGTTCTTAAATCAGTTGTTCCAGCAGTGTGTCCGTCCTGGAGCCAGCTGGGATCGGCTCCATCAGACATGGGGGAAGTTTCTGAGCAGTTCCTCCATCCCCCACTACCAAACCCTACACACATCAAAGCTTCAGCTCAAGCCTCCATTTACACCCCACTGCTTTCCCAGGTGCTGACATCTGAAAGCACTGAGTGTCTTTCTGTGCATTAGGAAGCTCTTGTCAGCCCAAACTCAGCAAATGGAAGGAGGCTGATTATTTTATGGCCTGCAATTATTTCCTCAGCTGACTTTTCAAGGTGGCACCTTGCTAAGGACAACATCCCCACATCACATGGCAAAGTGATGTGATTACCTCACAGGATTAAAAACATGCTACTCCCCAGACAGAGACAAAAGCCTTCTGGAGACAGAGGTGTGGTTTCACTCCCTCTGATTTACCAGATACCTACCTGGCTCACAAGCTCCAACTGCTCCTGCAAAGAACTTCAGAAATCTGGGGAAATGTGTGTGTCTCTTGCCATAATCACATTCCAAGCAGAGAGTTGGGCTGTTTCCCACCACAGCTCTGCTGCCTAACTCCTATGGGACTCCTGCTGATTTTATAATCTTCAAATAATGGCTTGCAGCTTTGACAATCCAATTTAGCTTTTGCTCGATTCCCCCCTCCCACCTCACCTTGCAAACAGTTCACTGGAAAAGAATATCCATCCTTTTTCCTAAAATTTTCAGCATCCCTGTGCTATTTGCTGTGCTGAGAGAACAGGGAATGTGGCAGCCACCCAAGAATACCCCAGCCCCATATCTGGCCCTCTGACCCAAGGAAATCTAATGCTCCAGCAAAGAGCTTTCTGCTCCCAGGCAAACAGCCCTTCCTCTTGAAAATCCACGTCTGATTCTTTCAAGCAAATTGCCTCAAAAGATGAGTACCAGCCACTTCTCTCTTTGCATCCTGCAGCTTCCTGTTGTCACAGGTGAGGGAGAGCAGCTCTGCTCTAAGAGCTCTCACTTTCAGAAAAGAAAGGTCAGGAAATGGAAAATAGAATGGATACCAGCAGAAAGGTTAATTATGGAAGTATTAAAAACATCTTTTGTGAAATAAGAAGCTTTACAAGCAGTTTGTCTCCCATCTCCAGCACAGCTCGTACCACGGCGCCAGTTATACCTGTGCTCCCTGTGCTGCCCAGACACTGGCACAAATCATCCCTTTCTCTTAATCAAAGGAAATATTAACCCAAACATGTCTCTGTGCACATCCCTGTACCTGTCTCTGCAGGCAGGTGTTTATATCTGCCCTTTTGAGAGAGCTGCTGTGCTCCCAACAGAGAGGAGAGCCTCCCAATGGCATTTGCCAGAATTACCCTGCCTCAAAAGCCAAGGCTTTCATGAACTCCCAACCTTTATTTTTAGCATTGCCCACGCTCATTAAGGTCTGTTTCTTCCCCAAGACATGACCCCGGCAACCCCTCATGAGCCAGAGAAGAATCAAAGGACAAAGGACCCCATACCTGTCTGTGTTATGGTTTATGTTATGCTTGCAGACACTGTCACATTCTATTTTCAGATGAAAAATCAAGGAGATACTTTAAGACACCTTTGCCATCAAAATTTCCCAGACTGGTTTACATTTCTACAGGCAAATCAGCAAATTAAATATAAACACTAAACAGACACACTGAGTATTCTTTTATCCCATCATCTGATGTTCTGTTACACCGAAGTTTCAGGAAGCAGCTAAAACATGGATGTTTGAACAGGCTGCAGCCATCAGTCAGTCAGACTCACCTCTTCTCCCAAACCTGGAAGAATTCCTTCCTCTGAGAGAAAATAACCCCTCAGTTAAACTTAAATAACACCCCAGCATCAAGTGTGGCATCCTACCAAATGCAAACCACCTTTTAAATCCCTTGGATGGCATCTTCTGAACCCCAGCACCATTCCAAACAGCACCTGGTTTATGCACAGGTAAGATGATGCTCCTTTTACTCCAGGCTAACTCAGCCATGTTACTCAGGCCTGAAGGTGATGTATTTCTGAGTTCCCCAAAGTGCTTTGCTAGTAGTTCCACAGGCAAGATTCCATGACTGTAGTAATTAAGGCAGTAAAATATTAGGAGAAAGGCATTACACGGTGAGCAAGAATCTGAATATCCCATACAAATACCCTACAAACCAATGAAGAACAATTAGTTCTGGTAACTAAGTGAATGAAAAACCTGCTAGAATAGGCTGAAAGAAAATGCTGGAATTGGAATATCATCATTTGTGTGCAAGAGGAAGAACTCCAGATCAGGCCATAATAAAATGATGAGGCAACAGCAGAGGAAGAAGCTTCATTAGGAGAACAATGGGATGAGCTCCAGGAAGCTCCCTAATGGTGAATGCAGGGCAGAATACTTCCACTGAAAAGTAATTATTTTATGTTTATTATAAGGCAAAGCTGTGCATATGAGCAATTACCCCAATAAACTGGAGAACTGCAGGTTCACAACTCCTGCTAATCCCGTGGCAACCAATTCCTCTGGTCACACTCCTGCTCTCACCACTGCAGCTATTTTTGTCATGGAATCAGACACATTTCCCTGCCTCACCTCAGCACTAATGGAACATCTTTTAAGTGCATTTCACATTAAGACTTTAAAACCCACTGCTTTTTAGAAGCTGCCTATGGTTAAATTTTCATTGTCATTAAACAAAATACAAACAGGCCTTCAGGATTGCTACTCTAATGAGAGCTCCTGCACTGGGACAAGCCAGAACCAGCTGTGTCCACCTTCTGCATTCACCCCTCAATTTTAGCAGTTTCTCTAAAGGCTTTACAGAAAGAACCCTCCCAAAAAGACTCAGTTTAGCTGATGATCCGATATTCAGTCCAATCTCCTCTTTTCTGATGTCCCCTCCTAACAAAACACTTCCTAAGAAGCACCTTTCACTTGATTTTGCACCATTGTCACAGAAAAAAGACCTTTTTTTCTCCCTAGAAGGTTTGGCACTGCTGCTATATCCAACAGCAGCTGCAGACACAACCTGAACAATCTTGCCTCAAATATCCCAGTTTACCAGTCAGGTTTATACTGGAGTCACTGGGAGGAAGGAGAGAATATCAATACTGGCCCAGTGAGAAATCCACTGTGTGGAAAAGGAATTCCAGAGTTAGCCTGAACTCAGGTTGGAATCCAACAAAAAAAACTGAAATTGGAAGTCGTTTAGTCACCAGTTTCTAAAGGAAAAAATATGTGCATATTAATCTACCAAACTCCTACTGCATGGACCACTTGTAAGAACAAGCCCCTTATTAGAGAGTGAACATGGAAAAAAAAAAAGGTAATTGAGCTAATATGGATTTTTAAACACTAGTAAGAAGTCTGATCCAGAAAACTACACTTAAAATTATTAATACAAACACTGTAAGTCTGAATAAAGACAATCCTGTGGAATTCTGTAGCTTTTATGAAAGCAACAGCACTATTATTACAGCCTGCTTCCACCCCCCATCAAAGTCTCAAGTCACTGTTCATTAAAAAATGCTCATTAACTCAGCTCTGCCCTGGCCAGGGGCTGGGCTACTCATGCATCTCCAGCAGAAGAGAAATGCACCAATTAATCCTGCCCACATCTGCAGAGGGGCTGAGCAAGGTCTGCACCAGCAGCCTCATCTTCCAGAAAATCAGAACAAACCCAACAGCTGAGCATTACCACTGCCAGCCCGTGCCTGCCAGCTACTTTATGTCCTAAATTCTTTGAAATGCAGCTCCCAAAGCTCTTCACTGAGCAGGACACAGCAATGCTTTCAGCACATGGATCTGCAGATCTCCAAGAAACAGCACGGGTACCATCAGGTGAGGAAAACTGCCCAACACAGCAGCATGTTGCCTTGTAAAGCTGTAATTAGCAAATACCTGATTTATGCACAGCTGCCCTCACATGAACCTCAACATTTTGCTTTCAGAACTCAGCTCTGACAAAGAAATCTCACGCAATGCACAGACCTGGCACATCCTCACCCCACAGGCAATGTTCACACTGGAAACAGGAATGAGAAAGGAGGGGATGCCCAGTCTGATGGCATCCCCAGTCCTTTGGTGAGTGAAGATTTTTACTGTTGTTGGGTGATACTATAATTACCAAGCCCATGGAGTCAGCAGAAGTGCTGTGGGGGAGCTCAGGTGTGTATGTGAACCGTGTCAGTCACTTCTGGCAGGACCATGACCATGAGCAGGTCACTCTTAAGTGCAAAATTATCTTCCCTATTTATTTTCTGCAGCATCACAAGCCTCACTGTATGAACAATTTAGCTACAAGTGGACTGTAAATCACTTGGGTTTAAAAAGCAATGAGTCCATCAGCAAACTGAGATCTCCCAATGCACATTTCAAACACAAGAGACAGGTCACAGCCCTAAGAACCAAGTACACAGACCTTACATAGAAATCTTGGCATTTCTGAAATTTCAGCTGAATAATCATTGTGCTACGTCAGTGATAAAGAGAAGAGACAGAGTAAGAGTTAAAAAAACCTCTAGTCAATAAACTTACATTCCCAAGCACAAGTTGTTCTTAAAAATACCAGTACAACTATGAAAAAAATGACTGAAGTTATCAAAAAAGAATTATCAGAGCACTCTGCAGACACATTTTCAGAGGCACCAAAGAGACATCAGAAGAAGATGGAAACTTTGAACTTTAGTAATTTAGGCTAGCTCACTAATATTTGCAGTATAAGCCCCAGGTATGTAGAGCAAGAGCTGCTGACCTCAAAAGGTTTGCATTAGACTGATCTAACTTTTATTGGTGTCTACGAGTAATTGCACGAAGGGAAGCGAAAAAGACTGAGGAAAAAGTTGTGCTGAGAAGCAAATCAGCTGGCACACTTTTAGCACAAAACCTCTTCAGCAGAGAGGCACGAATCTCACAGGAACCTCACTTGCTGCATCCTGCTGTGGTTAAATTAACCTTTTCAGAGCCAGGAACAGAGGAGCTGCACACATGTGAACCTCTACAGCCATTTCTCAGAGCCTTTACTGACAGATGCCTTGAAGGCATAACAAAAGAAAGACTCTACATGAAATATTTTTTCCACTGTATCCTAAATGTTTATGTCACAGCGGTACCAGAGCCAGATTTAACAGTTAACCACATCCTGCAGACAAAACATCACTCACATTTCTGAAGTCCAGTGTTCATCTGCGTGTAAGAAAGAAGCTGAAAGGAGAGGTCGCCTGGTCCTGGCAGACAGGCCAGCATGGCAGACAGGCACTAACACAACATGGGGCATTCACTCCTCTGCACACTGCAACAACAGAGAGACAATTCAAAGTTATAATACAAGGAGGAACAGAGAAAAGAAAGAGGCAAAGAGCCATCCCTGGGTGAAGGCCTGACCAAGCACAGATGCGCGACCGCTGCTCCAGCCCTGACTGCATCTCCTAATGGCAACGGAAATACTTCAAGAACTGGGTCATCTGCAGGGTTAAAACCAAAATAGCTGCTGTGCTCTCCTCTGCTGCTTGACACACATAGAATAATCCATAGCTCTGTCCTCACATTTGAAAGGTGGTTGTTATGAATGGTAAGGAAACCACCATCACTCATTTCACTATGCTGAAATGCACTGGTATCCACCAAGGCAACTTCTCTGGAGAAACCCTGTCAACTGTTCTTTTGCACTTAACAAAAAGGCATGGCATGCATAAATTGAAGGCAAAGTATGCAGCACTCTGCTTTGTGGTAAGATTAAGCTGCATGCTACAGCTTGTAATTCCTGTGGTCCATTAGGCTGAAAGATGAATAGCTACAACTTCCTTCATTTCAGCAAAGACTTGCTAACCCGAGCTGCTGTGGGGCAGGTAACAGCAAGATGTGCACAAAGGGGCTCCAGAGGTGCCACCATCCTCTTCTGTTTGCTCCAGCATTTAAGAAACCTCGAAATGGAGCACTAAAGCTCTTTGTATATAAATATGACACAACTTCCCTCAAATCCCAACACTGTTGTGCAAAGAGGGATCCCAGCAACAAGGCTAACTGGGGCTCAAAGTGTCCAATGTTACTAGAATTATAGAGATTTAAGCTGGAACAAGATTTCTAGAGGCCATCTGGTCCAAGCCCCTGCTCAAATCCTCCTGGCTGCAGCACTTTAGAAAGTTCTGGGAAACAGGATGACAGAACCAAGCTGGAGAAATCAATTTTTTTCTCCTTGTCCAGATGTCCACAAGCATCAGCGCTGCCATACAGAGCAAAACATCTAAGGAGGAGCTAGAAAGGCTTTGGGACTTGTTATACGACCTCCAAAACATGGGAAGAGTTGAAGGATTCAAGACCTATAAGCTGATTTAATTTTAGTAATTGTTTCACAAACCCCAATTAAAACAACTGAGAGCGCATTCAAAGATCAAAAGGGGAGGAAGGAGAAAGCTCCAGCCCAGACATGAGAAGCCACATCTGCCAAAACCTCTAAGACGCCACTTCTGAAAGAGTCTCACTGCTGAGACAGCACAAACAACACGATGACAGTGATGTGACACTGTCAGCACTGCCACCTTCATGCTCCAGAAACCTCCCACAGCAGATTTCAGATTTTTTGAATGCAAAACCTCGTCTGAGCCCAGCAGCACAGGTCAGAGTGCCCATGGAAGCTGGCAGCAGTGGGGTGAACAGCGTGGACACGAAGCTTTCCTGCAGCACAGCAATTACTCACTGTGTACAGCTCATTAGCTCCATGTTTATGCATCTCCTCGGCTCAACACGCAAAGGTTGATTAAACCAAGGGCCAAGAAACCTCATACAAATATTAATTTATGAGAGATTCTGCATCTTCACTGAGTGCTGCCCAAAGCTGATTGAGCCCGCTGGGTGCCACTGTGACTAACAGAAATGGTTTTGGGCACTGAATGTCAGTCTGGCAAGCCAGGCTGGTGCCCATTCACCCTTCCCACGCAGAGTTAACACAGACCTGGTGCTGTGAGAAACACACACAGCACCCCAGCAAGGTGCAGGGCTGACAGCACAACCACCAACAAAACACAATTTGTATAATTCTCCATTTAATTCCTAGGAGACAGCAACAATCTGCACTGCCCAAAGACCAAGATATGTAAAACCTGGTAAAGCAAAGCTAAACCTGGTTTTATTTCTGATTCTCTGAAGGAGATGGAATTCTTGGAGTCTTTCAGAAATGATGACTGAAGACCTGTCACATCCACAACATCAAGGAATTGCTTGAGGAACAGAAAAGTTGCTCAGCCTTTATAGATGAGATGCAGTCGTGACTGAGGGTACACAACATTCAGTGAAACTTTGCAAACAGCCTGTGGGCAGCAGCTCCTCGTCCCAAATCATGCCCAGCAAGACCAGAAAGACAAAACAAGAATCCAACTCCTTTTAATCAGAAGACAAAACCACTGTGAGTTGTCAGAGCTTTACCTGAGTAAGCAACAGAAACACCCACAGTCAGCAAGAAAAAAATAATAATTGTATTTTCCTTTTTTCCTCATTTCATCAACTTCAGAAGGCTGGCACAAACAAGACCTATTTCTCAGTGAAAAGCAGACAAACAAAATTAAGAGCCTTCACTGTAGACAGAAAAACAGATCACACTATTCCCATATTCATCTGAGCATCCACCTTTTTACTCCAATAACGTTTCACACCAAGCAAGGATTCACTTCCTATCCCTGCAGGCCCAAAGGAGGTCGGTGTCTAAAACATTATTTAATTGATGGCAAGTTTGTGTGCAGCCCTGCAAGAGCCCAGCCGTGCTCCGAGTGAGGGAGCAGCATTTCTGGCAGCGAGATGAGGGGAGGCTTTGCTCACCTGCTCCATCATTAACGCTCATTAGAGCCTGAACTGTGATGCTCTCAGAAAGCCTCTGGCTCAAGTGCCCCAGCGAGGTGCACACAGCAATAAACAGGATAATGGCACATTAGGAGAGAGAACAAGTGATTAGGAGTGGTCACAGCATTCACCTCGGAATAGCCAGGCTCCTGCTACATGACAGCAGTGCTTCCTTGAAGGTCAAAACGTGTATTTACAGAAGCTTTAGCTCCAGTGTGGAGAGCAATGTTTTAGAGAGAGCTATAAAGGCAAGTTGTTCCTGCAGGCAGATAATCGTTTTAGGTAATGCCAAAGGTTCATAAAAGACTGGGGTGGCAATAATAATTTTAAAGGAAATACTGGACTTACAAGAAATAATTTGAAGTGGAAGCCTAAAACCGCTCTTTCAGCTTGATTTGCAGTAAACAAATTGGTGACATCTAGGTCACTGCTGAGCATTAGAAAAAGAAATTCAGACTTGGACAGAAATGCTAGCCATAACTCCATTGCTGAATTTCTTATTCTAATTTAAATCCTGCCTCAGGTTTTCTTCTCTATGAAATCAATACTGGTTTTCATAATCGAGATCTCAGTATTTGAAAACAAACACATTTGAAATATCTTGACAAGCACCCCATTTATTTTTTCTAGTTAAAAATTAATTAACATTTATTCCCCTTGAGATATTCAGCACCTGGCTACTACTTTCTGACTGACTCTTCCCCAGCATGAGCTGGCATGGACAACCGCAACTCACACCAGCTGAACTGAACTGAAATCCCTGGCACATATTTGGGATTGAGGTGAGCACTACTGGCTAAATCAGGATTGGCAGCATCAGCCCCTCCTGCTTGGGTTTATTCCTTCTAATTAGTCCAGAGCTGGAGATGAACTCAGCTTGGCACATCAGGACTCCTCACCAGCAGATCTGGCTCCATGGTGGCGACTTGTGTGGGCACCAGCACCTGCAAAGCTCCAACCCCTCCAAGAATGAACACTGTGCTGCTGGGGCACTGGAATGGAGAGGGTTTGCACTGTACCAGGGTCAGTCACACTGTCATCTAAACCAGTCAGCTGCAAACTGGAGAGTGATCTCACCAGTGGGCTGTGGCACCCAGCCATGGAGGGCTGTGAACCATGAAAACCTCAGTTTTTAAACTGCATTTTAAACAGATTCTGTGCACTGGCAAAGGCAGCACAGCGAGCTCCGTCTTGAAAAAATATATATAAAAAAAGATAAAGCATATCTCTAGAGGAAAACAATCATTAGATTGGAATAAATAAATAAATACCTCTCTTTGAAGTGATTTTAATCTAATCTGGCTGCGGGATATAATCTTAACAGCACACGTACTGCAGGATGCTCCACAAAATAGCAGGTTTAGACATGTGAACAGATTTTTTTTCTCCTAAGATTTATTAATAATTAAATCAAAGCATGTTAAGCTTAAGAGGGATTTGCAGTGCTTGGGATTTAGGGGTAACTGGCACATCTTCACAATGACTATTACCTTCAGCCTTACTTGCACATCAGGATGTTTTCTGGTCCAGGCAGCACAGTGTCCCCTGTCACCACAAGGCTCACCAGGATGGAAGAACCACTGCCCAGGGATATCCCTGCAGAGCTAGGAATCAGTTCCAGCAGAACTTACCACAATATTGCCTTTCTTGCCTTAAAAATTTATCATTTTCTGAATTATAATCAACATTTAACATCTCTGTGCTTCTCAGACCAGGTGGTACTTTTACAACCTAGAGTAAAATCTAGATGTAAAGCAACTACTAGGAAATTTCTAACACAGTTTTATCATCACATAAATGGACCACATATACAGTCATTGCCAAGTTTTTAGATACACCAGCCTCTGAAGCTCCTGAGAGGCCTTACAGGGTGAGAACACAAAGGAAACAACTCCCCTCAAACCACCCCTGGCCACTGAAAACATGGGAAGCTGAGCTGGTAAAGTCTAAAGTTAGGTTCCTGAAAGTAAACACACATGTTTGAAATTCCACGATTAACTGTGGGCTTGTTCACAAAGCCCCGAGGCCAGGAGGAAGTGCAGGGGGAGCATCCACCCACACACAAAAGAAAAAACTCCAAACTATTCCAAGTTTCCAGCACCCTGGGGTCCCGAAAGCCTCTGTGTGAGGGTTGTTAAAGGCTTGTGGCTGCTGGGCTTTGCTCCTCCTCTGCTCTTCAGTCACAAGGCACTTCCATGAAGCTCCATCCCCACCCTGAAGTTCCAGGGATTTAGGGCAGCCCCCGAGCAGCACATGCCAAGTTCAGAGCACATCAATGCTGCAGGCAACAACAAAAACTAACCCGGGCTGGGAAGTTTCTTTGGTACAAATGTCTGCAAGAGCTTGCCAGGAAGCGTAATTGAATCCTGGCCAATTTTCATGCTCTGAGGGAAACTCAGTGTCTCATTTACCCCCCCGGCAGGCTGCTCAACACCAAGGAGAATAATTCCTTTTCCCTCTCCCAAAGTAACCTAAAATGTAGGGGTTTCAAAGACTTGTTCATGTCAACGGCAGACATTGAACCCTCCTGCCAACCTCAGCATTCAGTAAAACCCCTTCCAGGCAGCCATGCTTTGCTTGACAGTGTCTAGACCCATCCTGCAGGCTTCCTGCCTTTTTCCAGCTCTAAAACTGCCCTTTATTCTTGGGCACTTACCAGAATGGCCCTTTCCCAGGACTGCTGAAGAGCCAGAGATAAATCTTAGCATTTCCTGGAAGAAAATTACCAAACTAGCACTGTATTCATCACCGGCTGGTATCACATCCTCTTAATGCTTTATAAATGGAAAACTGCGAAACAGTGGGCAGAGAAGTTGCCCTCTGAAATGGCAATAAATCACAATAGCATGGAGTGGACTTGGGGATAAATAACTAGGAAACCGAACAATAGAAAGTCGCCTTTTGTAGCACAGGGAGTGCACTGTCAGCACCTGCCAGCACAGGACCTTTGGCTTTCTGCATTCAGGTGGACCTTTTGTGGAGCCCTTGCAACAGTTTCGATCAAAATCAATTTTTGCTTCTTGCCATTTAATTAACTATGATTTTGCTTGTAAACCACGTCACCTTTCAGGCTGACCTCCATTTATAATGTTACTCAGGCAACAAAATTAGTTTGGTGGGGAAGGCAGGGAGAATTGAAATGCTGCCATAGCACAGCTCGGCTCCTCTCTCCGAGCTGGGATGGCAACGCCCAAAAACGAAGAAAAAGCAGCTTTGGGATAACAGCACTTAAATGGAATATTGCTCATATCACACTCCTCATGCCCAAGGGCTACTACTGCTTCTAGGTGAGCAATTTGGAACAGGATGCAGAGCACTAAAAAAAGCCAAGGAGGCAACTCTAAGCTTCAGGTATTGCCACGTGTGACATCAGCTCCATCAAATTCACTCCTTGGATAAAGCAGCAGCCAGCTCAAGGTTATGATCTTTGAGTTTAAAAAGCCTTTTTTTAGGTCTGTCCCATGAGATTATTTTAAAACACAGTACTACCCATCTGCCAAGGAGTAGAACAGTTGGCTTTAATTGTAAAATGGATTTTTACATAGCTTCTGACCTTTCATCTAATTGAGGCCTGAAGAAGAAAAAAAAGAGGAAAAGCTATACGTCACTTCAGTTATTAAAATCCATCAAGCTCAGACTTTAGCCTTGGGATAACCACAGCCAAAAAATTGACTTGCAAGTAATTATCACTGCTATCTGCAATAAAAGTTAATTGGACATAATTGAACTAAAGCCCTAATCTGAATGAAGCTGTTGCTGGCAAGAAGCCTGCTCCTGCCTGCACTCTGCAAATGGAACTGCTAGCAGGAAAATGGACAAACACGAGGCTGCTTTACAATCTGCCCAGTGCAAATCAGAGCAGTTCTGCAAACAGCTCGTTAGCTGGGCCAAGACAAAGCCATTATGAGGGCCTGTCCTCACCAAACACACCCTCCAACTACACCCAAACAGGGCGATGGTGCAGAGTTACAAAAAACAAGTTTCAGTTTTATAGACCTGTTAATTACAGGCACTGAAACACAAGATTCACGTCACCAGACCTGTTTTTATCAGCTCCTGAACGCTGTCAATACCAGTACAAATAATGTACTTTTTGAGCACGTAAAGATACCGACTCAAAAGGTTTTCAGTGCTGATAATTTACCACCTTCATGCAGTTCAATAGCCTTTCCTGTTGTAGGACCAGCTTCTTTCATCTCTGCAGCAGAGCAGACAATTAGCTGCTTTCTGTGCTCAGCCCATGCAGGTGGCTGGGGGAAGGGAGCGTTCTACTCAATTCCTGCTGATTCGTCCATTTATATTTTGCATTTTTGTTAACTAACAGACCAGAAAGCGGTTGTCAAACCCCATGCTACCCCAGAACTTCTTTACAATTTTAATTATTAACACTCTGTCCTTCACCAAAGCATATCAAAGCACTTAACAAACATTACTGAAGCCACATAACCACTCTGACACAGGCAAAAACTGCACATAACTCCTTTTACAGCTGGCTTCAGGTTTTTGGGCCACATTTATGTTAGAACAGTGGTCTCCTGATGATGGATTGGTCTATGACAGGAGAGATGGAGGGAAGTATCTGGCTGACCACAGGTTCCTGACATAATTTTGGATGAAGCATTTGCCATGGTCACTCTTTATTTTAAGGACAGCAGTGGGTGACAGTTTTCTACTACTGAAGACTGTGAAGAAAACGAAACTGTAAAGCATTTAACACCACCTTGACTTCTCACATGAGGCTGACAAGGTCACAGTGTGGACAAATGGACACAGATCACCTTTCCCTGTCCTGAGCACCACTTGCTCCTCTCCATCTTCACAGCCCAGAACAGAATTTCACAGATGAAGAAAGCTGCAAGGAAGAACCAGTGACATCAATTCCCTTTCATGACCCAAATCAGTGGCTTACTTTACTTTGCTCAAAGCCCTCACCTCTTTTTAAGAGTATTTTTAGATTTAACTCTGTATTCTGCAATGTGGCAGGAGCTGACAGACAACAGAGGAGTAAAGTAGGTCTTGCCAGGAGTTGCAGGCCACTCCTAAGGTGAAGGAAAGATGTAGAAAAGACAAGTCAGGACAATTGTAGGGCCGGGTCAAAGCTTCAAATGAGGATTTCTGGCTGTGCTTGAAACACAAATACTAGTGGTCAGTTGTGAGACAGACGAGATACTACTTTTACCATGGGAACATATGCAAGAAATAGGAAAATCGACCTGCCTGAAGTCAAAAGCAATTTGAATAACTTTGTATCTGCCTCCTCTCAATTTTCACTACACTAAAGCACTCTGACCTTTAATTAACTTTCTCCTTTTATATGGTAACTTCCAACTTCAATTTTTTCACGCTGTACTGGTGGGAAATGGGGATGAAGACACAGCCTGGTGTGTATTTTATGGGTGTATATGGCTCCATGGATACTTGGGGAGGGAGCAAAGATGCTCCAGTTGAACCACAGCAGTTAAGAGCACAGGCCAGCATTGTCACCAAAATAACTTGCCCTGGATATCAGGCTTGCATTTTTATTTTCAAAATGCAAAACAGACTCCCTACCCTCTGCTGTAACATTCACAAAAGATCTCATTTTCCTCAACAAGATACTGTCAGGCACAAACAAATATTCCTTCCTCCCAAGCACCCATTACCCTCGGGGCAAACTAAACCCAACTTCTTCCTACACGCTCGAGCAGCATCTCCAACATCACAGCAGCTCTGAAATACAGGGCAAAACTCACAGACACGAGCCTGCCTGTTCCCACGTGAACATGAGGGAAAATTAAGGTTAGTTGAGATGACTTCCATCCAAAGGAAACCCAGAACAGCCCAGCCTCTGCCAAACTACAGGATGCTGCTCACACATCCCCCAGTGGAGGTACCACGCATTCCCACCAACAGACATTCTCCATCCTTTATGCAACTTCCCTCTGCCTTCAAGTGATAAGAAACCAAAATACACACTGACCCCTTTCCCATAGGGGACAGCCTGCAGTTATAACCTCAACATCCTCAGCAGGAACAGGGTTATGTGCAGCTTTCCTACGTGTTCCATGTGTGGGAGAAGCACAGGGCCATAATTCTGGGCTTTCCTTCACCACACAGGACATGCAAGAAATGTCAGCTTCCTCATGCCACTCTTGGGAAGAATTCCTCCCTCTCGGCTTTCTTGCTTTCCCAGACCTGAAAAGGAAGTTTTTCTTAGGTACAGCAAACAGCTGCTTAGGCAAAGGGGAAAGGAAAGATGAAACAGTTCCCTCTCCTGTGGCTGCTTCACAAAGATCACCAGTTTCATTATCTCTTCTCATTCCACACTTACTCTGTGAAAGCCCTGAATTAAAGACTTAATCATGACTTACAGAAATCCTTGTGGCTGCACATGACAGAAGGAAGACAGTTTTCCTTCTAAAATATTGTTAGAAGTCATAGATTACGACAGTTCCTGGGTAGGAAAGCAGCTATCTTTCCCTGTTTATTCCAAGCTGATTATTAAAAAAAAAAATCAGAGCTAACTTTGAACAAATTTTACCTCCATTCAACAGACAAACAACAGAGCAGACATTTGTTAGCTATTGAAAAATATGTTTTGAGTCCTGTTTTAAAAATAGATCCACTTGAAAATGAGAAATATTTGCAAATAAGATGAGGCAGAATGCATTATACTTCATAACAAAAGAAAAACTGAACTTGTATATAAAGGAATAAAAATAGGAAATGACTCACTTTTGGACCAGGTGTGCTGGTGGTGTGTGAACATAGGCTCAGAGGGAGGATGGATTTTGGTTTGCACTGGTCATGCATGTGAACCACTCTGACCTGTACAATCACACTGACAGCTTGGTTTAGGATTTCTCTCTCTGGATACTGAATTATGGTCCCACACGTGGTGAAATTTTAACAGCCCATTTACAAAACCAGCAGTGAAAAATACATTTTTAAGATCCAAAAACTGGAGATCTCTGTCTGATTATGCACAGCGACAGAGCTTCCTGCTGGACCACAAACACATCAGCTCTTGGATACACATCTTATCATTTGTAAGGGCAAGATAAGGCCTCCTTCTGTAGTTGGAGATACGGTGCAGCCAGCTGCAAAGATAAAAAGCATTTTAAGAACCTCAAACAGAAGCTGCAACACATGTACAAAACACCCACCAGCAGAAAATAGAAGCCATCAGGTGAATACCAAAGAGCTGGACCAGACATTTGGGTGGTGTTTTCCTGTCAACCTTCACAATGAGGTGCTGGTGTCCTGCTGGCTTGTCCTGACACAGACCTAATGTCCTTATCAATCTCCCAGCAAACTCAAAGGCCACCTCGTAACAACTCCATAGAAGAAAGGACAGGAAATAAATTCGTGGTGAGCTACTGTAAAGAGTCTCTGCTATTCTCACTGCTTTCCTGAGAAGCATGAAAAACAGCCACTTGCACAGCTGGCAGTTCAAAACAGCCACAGGGAAAGCAAGGTGAACGTGCAAGGTGCTTTCAAAGCCTCTGCACACCACAAGCACCAGAGGTTTTTGTCTGAAGACCTGATAAAACATTTCAGCACAATCTCACCTGACTCCTTCAGCAGCAGCCAACACACCACCTTTACCTGAAGTTTATATTCATGAAATGTTTCATTTTTCACAGAAAGTTTTACAGACAATAGGATGTTTTTGTTTGCTTTTGTGCATCTTTCCTCCTCTGCACTTGCCTTTTCCTTTAAAAAAAAAACAAACCAACATACACAGAGAAATAAATTAATTGTACAGACAGGACACAGAGAGAGCTGAAACTGTACCAAAGGCAGGGAGATCCCTTGGCATGGCAAACACAACGTGGCTGTGTGGGAGAAGAGAACAAACACTGCTGCTGCAGCTGCACCTCAACAGCAGACAGAGCACAAAGGTGAGCTCCTGGTAACCCATCTCCCACAGCCCTGACCTCCGCTGTGCAGCTCCCACTAAAAGTATCCCCAGGTTTTAATTTCCAATTTGTCTTTCCAGCCACAGAATTGCTTCAGTCAACAAATTCAAAAAGGTAAATTTTTCTACCTCCAATTAACTGCATTAGTAGTGTTTATAACTACGTGATTGATAAACGCTCTACAGAAGCTGTAATTAATGTATTTTTTCCTTGGAACACACACCGAACCCCTTGGCACTCAGACACTTAATGAAAAGCAATTTATCAACTTGCTTTGAACAGCTGAATCTGACTCCTTAACGCAGAGGAGTAACACACTTTGCTTTGAGCAGCACCACTCCGAGACGGGAGCGAGCACCGCGCCACTGCGAATGCCATCAGACACCGCTGGGATTTGGATCGGGATGACAGCGACCAGAGCTCTCATCTCCCTGCCTGTGATTCAGTCTGGCTTAACTGGGATCCTCTCCTCCTGGGATGCAGTGGAGCAGGAGATTTGTGCAGATGTGCTGTTTGCAGGATGGGGGATCGGGAGCGCCTCTTGAGGACAAAGTTCCGAATTCTGCCATGCCTGGCACGCGCGCCGGGAAGCAGCAGCAGCAGCAGCTCCGAGTATTTCAGCCTGGACATGTGCTCAGCTGCTCACAAAGCAGACAAAAATAAAGTGCTTACAGAGTGTTTGAATGCTAATTTCTCAAATTGAGCCTTGCTTTGTATAGTTGACATATGCAGAAAAAAAAAAAAAGAGGGGAAAAAGAAGCATTTAGGAGGAAAAGTTTGACATCACGGAATATTTTATGTTGGTATTAACCACTGGAGGGGATTAACCAGCCTTCAAAGCCTAAAATCTAAACTCTCATTTCTGAGAGTATAGGCTGGAGATTTCCAGTACAGGAACTGGTCTGTACTCCATGTGGCAGACTGAATGTAAGGATTACATATTTCCATTGCACATGTAAGCCTGTTTCCCATTCCTGCAGGGTCCTGCTCTCTTCCATTTGTCTTTTGATGCAGATAAAAGCTAATGCAGATTGCAACTGCTGATACAGAGAAAGGCACAAGACACAGCGAGCCTTTGGACTAAGGAAAAAAGGGACTCAGGTCCAGACTGCTCGAGCACGTCAAGAGATTGTCTTTGAAACTATAAAACTAGAAATGAAAGCACTGCATTTTTATTTGATTTGATCAAAGAGACTAGAAAGGAGGGGGGAAAAAAATCACATCTTATAGATGCAGGGTAGCATTTAACTACTTCACACACGATCCGGCACCAGCTGATCTCATACAGATATGAATTTGGAGGAAAAACAAAGAGGTAAAGTCACTCCAGCTCTGCAGACACTGCCTGCACAGACCACTGCTCCAGGCTCTGCAAAGAGCAACAGGAACCAGTTTCAAAGCCAGAGAGCCACTGGAAGCACATACCCAGCCCTCGCCATGGGCACAGGCTTCCAGTCTCCAGTGAAGAGCAGAGGAGTGAGCTCCTGTCAAATCACAGAAAATGGACTCTGAATGTAACAGTTACTTGAATAAATCACTGATGACTCCCTGTTCCAGTGCTCTGACTGTGGGACAGCAGCACACTGAGGCAATCTTCCCAAGGAGGGCTTTGGACTGCAAGCTGCAAAGGGACAAGACCAAAATCCTTGAAGGGAGCATCTGCTCCAGCATGTGCTTGGCACCAGGAGAGGAGGCTCTGCAGAAATACAAATGGCACCACAGGTAGCAGCTCTGCAAATCCCAAATTGCAGCAGGGAAAAAACAGATACCTATCGCTGCCACATTCCCTAAGAAAACAGATTTTAAGTATCTGCTCATGGAAATTTCTAACTGCAGAAGGGGAAGCATTTAGATTGCCTCTGGGCTGAAACCATCTAGGTCTTTGCCTTTCACTAAAAATTAAGCAGAAGTCATTTTAACAAGGCAGGCAGACAACAGTCTTGCACAGGAGATCAAAAAGCTCTCCAGATGTTTATTTTAAATGAAATTCAGAAGCCAGTATAAACCAGATTTTAAACACTGAATAATCCTTACCATAATTTGCAAGAGAAAAACAGGCAAAAGGTTCCATCCTACTGCTCTGAAACTCTCCAGGAACATGCAGGGTTGGATTTTGCTCCTAGACTCTTCAGATAAGAATCTGAAATATGAACAACTCCACACTGCAATCTGATGGCTGCTAAGAATGTTTTTCCCCTGTGCTGTACACTTGGATGCTCAACACATACACACAGGGGCACCCCATGTGAAGGAAGTCTCTGACCTTCCTCATCAAGACTGTGCAAAATTATGGATTGGAAAGTATCTAAAAATGTCAGTCCTAAATCTTAAACTTCTCCTCCTCTTGCTGCTTTCACTGAATGCCTCCTGATTGTGCAAAAGCAGAATATTCAGGCTATCTAAGTAGTTTGGGTGTTACGCTGACAATGTCTCTGGAGAGGGGAAGAGAAGAGAGGACAGATTTCCAATAGCTCAGACACTTCCCTGGAAGCAAAAGCTGCTACACAGAAAGGAGATAAATAAAGAGGGAAAGTAACACGCCAGAGAACTCTCACCAAGGTCATGTCAGGATGCTGAACCTCCCCATCTGCAGGGGAAGATTGAGATGCCTGCTCCACCACACATATCCACTCCCCTGTTGGCAACAACAGCCCTCATTAAACCAAACCGGTTCTAGCCATGAAAGGAAGGACATTGGGAAGATGATATTAGCTCACAAATGCAAAAGGAAAACCCAACAGAGGCAGTCCTGGATGGGTGCCCTCTGCAGCAAAATACAGCCCCCATGGCAGGTGCAGAGAGCCCCTGCACGACCTGGGAACAGGCAACACAGCAAAAGGATGGACAAATCTGCTCTGATCAATGCTAACAGCTCCTGGCTTGCAGCACAGAGGAGATTCCACACCCATTCACTCAGCAGAACAGGGATCCCACCAGGAACAGGAGCTTTTAGGACTTTGCTGCTGCACAGGGTGACCCACAGGTTGCAGTTCCACCTTGCTTTGCAATCAGGGCTGTGGACATGAGGCAGAACCCTGCAGACAGACCCTGCCAAGAAACAACAGCCCTACCCCCCAAACATTGTATCAGTTACTGCTGTGCCCTTAATAAGAGTGTTTCTTGCTCGTTTCAGCAATCTGAAAGACACGCTGGGCAAAATTTCAAGCTATGACAAAGTGATCTTATCACTTCTGTGCTGTTCTCGCTACACAAGCCCCTGATTCAGCAGCACGTAATAAAATCTTCATTTGCATGAAAAGCACTCTCTGATCACAAAGTCTTCTGTTCGACAGCCCTCTTCCCATCCACAGTGTAAAGATGCAAGCACCACTGTCATTTTGCCTGTGACTGAGGTGGAATATTTTATTTATGTTTTATTTGGAGAAGCTCTCAATGCTTTAATGCCATCTTTTCCTAAAAAAAAAAACCAACCCAGTATTTTTGAATAAAACAAAAGCTGCACACATCCCAACTATGCAAGTACTGTGAAGTTCACTCAGTATGCTCACACCTGTATTTTTAATAACTGTGTCATGTGAAGGACATTTCATATCAGCACAAGGTGACCACGAACAGTTGTAAAATGCCTTTTGTATTCAACAAGTCCAGCCTTTAGCAGTTTGCCTTTAGAGTGCTCGGCGTCATGACACACAGCACTCAGAGGATGTATTTCAAAGGAAAGGAAGGTGTAGCCATGCAAAGAACAATGCACTGCCCGCAACAAGATTAATCACTGTCATGGGAAACCAATAAAACCAGTATCTTGTTATCTTTCCCTACAAAGGGACTGTTAAAGCTTAACTATATTAGGAAACTTTTTCCTTTGGACTAAACCATGAGCCTAATGTATGTGGGCATCCCACATGCCAGCATATGCCATTAATTGGCTCTCGCCTGACGCCGCAGGAGAAAGTCCAACGTTCCAGAGGCAGCGTGGAGCTTTCACACAGCCAGCCTGTGCCCTCTCCTGAATACAGCTCTGTCACCAAAGCCAGCCCCAGCTCCCTGTCCCGTGCCAGGTGACACCAGCTCCCGTTCCCACCTGTTAACCGTGTCCCACGTACGCACCCCAACATCACACCCGGCTCCGAGCGAACTCGGCCCAAGCAGAAATACCTTTCATCACGTCAGCAGTGCGGTCCCCATTTAGAAACGCTTTTCTTTCACGTTAATCCAGTGCCAAAACGTGGTGGTGTGGGCTGTGCTGATCCAGAAACGGTGCTAAGGATGCTGCTGCCTCCTGTCTATCACCGCACGCCTCATCTCGCGCATGGCCAGGCAGTGACGGCCCTGCGACAACAGGCACTTTAAATTGGGCAGCTCAGCAGCACATGTACACTGAATTTTTGAACAAGCTATTCTAAGCTGCTTTGCTAGCAATTTCTGGCCTGTGCAGTTTGAAAGCGCACGGTTCTGGCCCTCACAAAGAGCAGACCTGTAAATGACATCTTGAGGATTAAGCTGATTGAGATGCAATTTGCCTAGCAACCATTCATTAAGCAGAGTTCAGAAACAGGCCAGCAATCTATTCCACCTCCTTATCTGAGCAGTAAACAGATAACAGTCTCTACTGTGTCCTCTATGCTCCAGCTCAGACACATTGTAAACAGATTTTTCAGAAGTTTAAACTCCTACGGTAAATCTCCGAGAACAATCCTGCTCTCCAAACACGAGGGATTCGGCTTTACCAAGTGTCTTACAAGCGAGAAACAGCTCTGGAAGGAGGGTAATGCAAATCAAATTGTGAATGCATTTGCAGTTCCTGTGCCTCCAATATTTTCTCACATCAAGCACTAAGAGCCCATCTCAGTCGTTAAAAAAAAAAAAGTTTTAAAAAATCTTAATCACACAAGCATTTGGCATTGCTATTCTGATCACTGGGAAAAACTCAATAAAAATCTTATTCCCTTCCTTCATCTTCTGCAAGGAATCGATTGACACTTCCAAAGTCTTTGATAAAGGCTCCCCCGTTGCAGAGAAGAAAACAAAAGTCACGTCCTCCCTCCCATTAAGCATTTTTTCCTCATAAAATAAGCAAGACAACGCAAACGTCATCAGTGGAAATCAAACCGGCTATTTCAGCTTGAAAATTTCAGCTGAAAAGATTAAGCGAAATCATGATTTTGCATAATTGTTTCCCTGCAAGAAACATCTGATAATATCCCATTCTGCTCCAAAATTAAACAACAAAGATTAGAGCACGGATGTATTTAAGACTATATACCTGAATAGTTTGCCTTTGGTGTACAGTTCTTCTGGGAAATCACTGTGACATACAGCATGCTATTACAATTAAATATGCAAGAAAGAAGAATTAAACTGACTATGAATAATTAATACCCTACAATACTACTTCATAAGGGAAAGTCTGGCTGAATATTCCCGCAGATAAGATATGCCCAAACACAAGGCACAGCAGAGCTGGCAGCTTTACTTTTATGATGGGGTTTAAAACACCAAGTAACTTTATAGCTGCTACTCAATTCTAGAGAAGGTGCCAGTCATCCAAGCCTTCTCCTACTGGATTCCCATCCAGCTTCAGAAAAATGGGATAAATGCAACTGTTGCAATAGTTGCAGCACCGCTTATCTATGTCCCAGAGGTAACAGACTTCCCAAACACTTTCCATTAAAAGGTATAAAGCAATTATCTGGCATCCCAGCAGGGACAATAAAGCAAATATGATGCAACAATTACTAGGGTGATAAGATCAGGCTAAGGTTGTGAGAAAAAACAATTAAAAAGGGTTGCAATAGCTAAGGAATGCAGCTTGCTTTCCCAGAATCTCTCTTAAGGACAAAGATACCATCAGCTCCAAGAGTCGACCTTCCTGTTTCGAGTTTACTGTTCTGGAGGCTGCAGAACATCAGCTGCAGCAAAGCTGAAAATGGCAATTAAAAATATGGGGTATTTTTTGCACAACATCACCCCTAAATTGCATAGATCAGTATTTACTGAAGTAATTGTAAATTGATATCCAACTGTTGGCATTTCCCATCAGACTCCGGGTCAGCGCAGTGATAATTGACACAAATACATTTGTTGCACATTTTTAGCTGGAAATGCCCAGCTCCTCTCAGTTTATCCATGTATGGCACACCCAACATCCCTTTTGGAGAGAGAGATCTGAAATCCAACCAACATTTGTGATCAATGAGGTGCAACAAGGCACTGCCACTGGAAGTGCTGAAGGTGACAGCATCCCTCTGCTCCTAGCCCCAAACTGCTCCAGGAGGGTCTTGCTCCTGCAGGATCCAACACTCCAAAGCAAACACCAGCTGAGGGTCTTTCTGAGCACAGGCAAAGCCATGTTCCAAGTATGCTCTCTTAATATTAATTTTCTATTAAAAATTAATAGGGTTAAATGAAGCTTGCAAGCCCATGGGCACCAAGGCAGTTATTTTGCTGACGCACTCGTTGCCCAGAGGAGCAGGATGTGAGGGATGGGCTGCAGAGCTCCTGCAGGATCCATGGGGCTCCTGGAGGGAACTGGGGGCTCTTCCCCACACCCCAGAGGGACCCTGGGTTCCATCAGTGCTGTGTCACCCTGTTCTACCCAGAAACTGGTAAAGAAGATGAAACCTTGATGAGATCCTGGTGAAAAACTTGGTGTCTTCCCACCTGAGATCAGCCCTCTCTGGACACTGCCTCCAAATCTCACCCATGTGCCCCTTTCCCACTTCCCAGAATGAACTCCATTGCCAACAAGAACCCTGCAAATATCCAGCATTTACATAAGCTTAACCTTCAGTGCCTATTAATGTTAACGGAAAGGGAAAAAATTAACCATGGGTGCAAGTAAAAAGACCGTATCTGCATTTCTAATTATACAGCAAAACACACCACGTGGCAATATTTCCAAGCACCTTGCTGGGAATAAAATAGCCAATGGACTGAGGCTTCCATTTGGAGTGGTGGATGCAAGAGCAACCAGCACTGAGGCTGTCAGAGTTAAGGGATGAGGACACGAGAATTAAGGGAAATGAAGTGACATATGTGAACGATGATAACAAAAAAAGTTAATAATTAGAAAAACAGTCACCTTAAAAATTTAAAATTTCATGATCTCTCCCTACTTTTTAATGGCTTAGCCTACTTTTTCCAACCTAATTTGCATGATCAAAATAGGCCTCCTGCCAGGAAGCATTAAAATGGCAGCCCCCCATCGAGACAAAACTCCCTTCACCATACGAGACTGAAGGACTAATAACTATTCCTAAAAACATTTTAAATCCATTAACGTTGTTTAGCAAACACTTATTTAGAATTAGTGCCGCTATCAGAATTTGATTGAGCTCTACTAAAGTGTTTTATAAAAGCCTTTGAGGGAGGAGCAGGTCCCTCCCTAACACCTGGGCCATCTCCAACCCTCTCCAAAAAGCTGAGCACCCTCACATCTCTACACACTTTCCATTCCAAAACCCAAAAGCATTCTCCAAGGTCAACCAGACAATTCCCAACAGCTCTGCAAAGAGCCAGGCTGGGCAGCTGGAAGGACCCTCCAAGATGCACAGAGAAGCCAGACCAGAGCACACCATCCCCACCAACCTCTACACTCAGCAATTAATTAATATATACAAAAAAACCACCCAGGTTACAAAAATATAAACCTCAATATTTACTGATGTACTGGAGATTTGGATTCTAGTAGAAATACATGGTGGTTTATACAAATTTGTCCGAGCTCTGTGTTATCCTTTCAGTGCCATCTGCACAAAACCAGAGTTTTATCTGAGCATTGGATACTAAAATAAATCATTTTTTCCATATCTATGATCTTGTTGGAGACAGACGCCACAAACCTGAGAGCTGGCTAGTGCAGGCTTGTCTAGTCACAAATAAAATTACATCCACATCAATATGATTTATTTTTAATAAAAAAAAATAAGGCAAGCCAGGCTCTTCATATTGAAACAGGCTCAGCCAGCACCCTCCATGCCCACAGAAGATATCATGTACAGTGTGAAACTGTCAGAATAAAACTGGGATTTGCACTGTCATTTCCCCTAGTATGAAACACCACTACCAAGAGACACATTTTAATTGCCATATGCAATGAAAAGTACCTGCTCATTCTCCACTTGCTGTGTTTATTGATATTTAAATTCAGGACTACAAGTCTTGGCAGGATATTTTGTGGTGACTTCAGTTTTTTAGAGTGCCCATGCCCCAGCAGATTTTTAAGGGTGAATTTGGCTCTCCAATACAACACTCATGACCCATGAATGAGGTTCTTGGGCTCAAAGCATCTCGTCCTGAGTGTCCCCTGTGAGCAGGGACCTCGCAGTAATTAGCACAATCTGATACTGGAAACTCAACTAATTCTAACATTGATCCCTCAGGACAGCAGAGCCCATGATTTGAGAAAGGTCTGTCCCAAAAGACCCTTTGTTTCTACCTTTCAAAGTCACCAAAGACTGGTAAATAAATTATATTCTCCAAAAGCTTTGCAAATTCCTCTCCCCTGGCTGGATATATTCTCTAACCAGCAGCCACAGCTAAAGGTTTATACAGGATCACTGAAAACACCAAATCTGTTTTATTTTATTATACACAGCAACTTCTAACATCTGCAGTCACTGCTGTGAGATTGCAAAGGATTTTATTTGCCAAGTCAAGCTGTTGAAAGGACAGATTATAAAAAATAAACACTAACCATTTTTAGATCTAACTTTCCCCCACAGACTGCGTTTTATGCCCTTTCACTGGAAATGTTACATCAGAATAAAATCAGATTTAATTGGCTCTTAAATAACTGAACAGCCACTTTAATTTTATTTCAATAGCAATAATTCATAAATCAAGCAGCTGAAATCCTAGCACGGCGTGACAAGTAAATAGAGCAGAACACAGTGAAGGAGAGCACGAACACCACATGGTGAAAGGTGATTTTTCTCAAACTTCACACGTCACCATTTTATGGACATCACAAAGGTACCACCACATAAATACTCTGATCTCAAACCTGTCACTTCATCAGCAGTAACTGCTTATCAAAGACCAGTGGGTGATGATCCTTGCCCAGCTGGAACTGCTAGGCTGGGATTTTAGCCATGGATGCAATTTCCCTCATGCACACTAGATGGAAGTATGGAAAAGTCTTAATTCTTTCCTGTCTCAACTTAAATTCAAGTGGTTGAGATGTTATGTTGGACTGTCACATTCTGAGAAGCAATTTTTTTATTCTTCATCAGCAACTTAACTCATTGATAAGCTCTAAGTAAAAAGATGCCCTGAAATATTAAACTAAGCAGTGTTGGAAATTAATAGTAAACATAAGAGAATATACAGCAGAAATACTAAATATATTATTCAGGCTAATTTTTAAAGTACACACATTCAATTTCTAGAGTATTTGAATAATAATCACTAATGAGATCCTTCAGAGACAATGAAGTTACTACTTCATTGTAGTAGTAATAAATACAATAATAATAACTCCAGGTTATTACAAGAAACACCACTTTGTCAATGAACAGAAACAGGGAATAGAAAAGGTATAAATGGATTCATAAATGCTGCTGCAGTTTTGACTGGAAAAAGCCCCAACAGATTTGCAGAATATAGTGGTAGAGGCACAGGGAAATAGAGAACCCGAAGTCTTGCAGAACAAGCAGATCAGAGAGCAGCAAACCTGAGTGGGATTAAGTTACACACAAATCTCCTGGAAACGATCTTAAAAGTGACTTGTTCCAAAACAATCCATTTCTAAATTTAAACACTAAAGAGTTTGCAGACACAAAAACTAAATCGGGCAATGGTGTGACCAGGAAAAGGTGCTGCAAGAGCTGCTTTCCCTCCCCTACTCTGGCTTTTTCATATATTGATTTTCCTCCACGCTCATTCACAAATGCTCAGCAGAGCTGTGAACAATTTAAAGTCAAGGGATGCACGAATTACCAGCTCCAGGAACACACCACCCATTCCAGGCAAAAGCTGAGGGCTTTGCTGTAGCTGAAGAAAATAAAAACCAACCCAGAATCAGAACACACTGATGAGCTGGAAGTGAAGGGCAAGCAAATCCCTAATTTTCCCTGTCCACAACAAAGCCAAAGCACATGACATTCCTCCAGCTTAGAAGACAACAAATTAAGAAAACCAGTGCCAGAACAGAAGGATGAATGAAGAACAATGCTGGATAAGAGAATATAAAGTAGGCATGAAGGGCTCCCTTTTCCAGATGTTAAGAAGACAAGCTGTTTTTCATTCCAGGTTTAAAAAAAGATAAGCAGAGGAGGAAGTTTACTCTGGAGAGTGGGAGCATCTGCATAATTTTTTGAAAAAGGTTCATACAAAGATTTCCTTCCAACAGAATTTAAACTAGATCTATACATATATAAATAGATATATGTGGTATTGGCTCAAGACAGTCACCTTACAGTATTTTTTGAAGTGTTTTCCATGCAGCAACTGTCCACAGAGAGGAACAAAATGAGTGGCAAGGGACAGGCACAGGAAAGGGCAGGACTGTGAGACACACATCCTCCAACATGCACACTCCAAGTTTAACAGCATGAAGGCAAGGAGAGGGACAGCAGGATACAGCAAAGGATGTGCTGGGGCCAGGAAATGAGAAAATAATCCACAGTGCTCAACACTGACTTATGGGATATTTTACCAACAAAAACATGCAGTAGCATTTTATTATTTTTTTTTTTCATGTCTGGCTCCCACCTCAGCCAGGCCAGGGAGATTGTCCCAGTATGAGGAGGGAAATGACAGAGAAACTGGATGCTAGATCACTCTGCAGAGCAGAGCACGGCGTTTCACCTATTTCCATTGCTCTCGTGTGGTTCCCAGATTAGAAACAATCAGAACCCTGCTGGAAACAATATATGGCACCTTAATTGGGTTGGCTGCACCACAGACGTCAGCAATGTATCACTTAGTAGATCATTTTCTGACTGCTGCTTTTTTTTTTTTCTTTAAAACTAAAAATAGCTGCACTTTCACGGTTCACCTTTTCTGCATCACCTTTACTACAGACACCGTAAGAAATTAAATGTTAGCACTCCTTGCCCACTGAACATCCTACAGGACCCACACCTGCTGCAGGCAGGATTTGTCACCTAAATCAGCAGAATTTACTTAAAGGTTTGTCTCAGAAGTGTTGCTTTTACACAGAACCTGTTTTCTAAAACATTTCCCCCTAGTACACCCATCAATGCATCTATTTAAAAGCCTGGAACAGTTCACTTATCTCTAAATACATCAACAACCCAGTGCTCCACACATTCCAGGCACTCCAGAATCCCTGCACGGGACTTGGGAACTCACATGAAAAATCTTCCCCAGTTTTCATCCCCCAGAGTTACACCCCCACTATTCCCTACCAAATCCACGCTGCAGCCAAACTGCATTCCTGAGAAATTCTTCCAAGAATGAAATATCACCATTTTCCTCATAAACCCTGGAAACTTGGATTAATCCTCACGCACACAGCATAAACAAGTTAAGCAATGGGAATACATAAACCAAGAATAATTCTGAAGCACAATGGGGGAATAATTACAGCAAACACAGAACAAATACAAAATGAGTGGGGAGGTGTGGAGGGACACCCAGACAGAATGTGCTGAAATAAGGAAAAGGGACCTTTTCCTAATTTCCTACAGGATCTATGAGGTTGGATCAGCCATGAGCTACAGCTGCTGGCTTTTTAAGTGTTCATTTAAATCAAATTACTAAAAACCCAGGAACCAGCAGCAGATGAACACAGAGGTCTCTGTCAGCTCCTGGTGTAGGACAAGCTGTGCCCTGCTTGGACAGTAAAATCAGCTTTTGAAAGATTACAACCCCTTGGAAAAATATCTTTGGGTAAAGTTCAGAACAACTTTTCTGGATGTCAGCCAGCAGAATGCCTGTTCAGGAGCTCTGTTCCTCAATCGGTATTTGGAAAGCTTTTTTTTTCTTGAAAGTAGAAAGATTAATGATGTGACAAACTCATTTTAGCATTCACAGTCAAAGTAACAATCTGTAATTAAAAGAATAAAATGTTCCAAGATCTATGTGGTAAAAGATTTCAACAAGAGTCACAAAATACAATGGGAAAATGGGAATGTGGCATACCACACAAGGAATAAAAAATTCAATTACTCACTTCACTTCCTAGTTTGAGAACGTTTTAAATTGTTTAAACATCTCAAATGCTGAAAATTAGAAAGGGTGGGGTGATAGACTCATTACAGATGAAGAAAATTGTGAAACTTTTACTCATTCTCAGGGGAATCTTACCCCAAAACCAGCCTCTGAAAAATGAGTACACTACTACACAACATAGTGACCTGTTACTCACCTGCTGGGTGTAGCATTTCAGTGAACTGCATGTTCTTAAAGCAATTATTTAAAAGTGCTGATCATCTGTTAAATAACTCAAACAAATCTGTGGCTATGTCCTGGCTGGTGCATTTAGCAACTCCATAAATCCCAGAATCCTGCAAGTCACTTCATAAATCCGTGACTCTCCTCTCACTGTTGCCTCACCAAAGATGAGTGAGCCAGGAATATACACGATATTAAAGGTTTTGGTGATGGAGGTTTTTGGGGTGAGGCCAGCCAGGGCAAAACTCAAAACTTTCTATTTCCTCCTCTCCCCATCTCTGTGTGCTGGCCAGTAACAAGTCATGGTCAAAAATGAAGAAGAGTGAAAAATGAATGGACAAACCAATGTGAAAAAGTAAAATATTGCACTGGAAGCACTGATAAAAGTTTCTATCCCACATCCAGGCATTTCAGCAAGCTGAGGCTCCTGCACATTGTATCAGCTTCTGGGAAATAGAGATAGATACTTCAGTCCTTGACAAAAATCCTCACTTCTCTTGATCTGGCAACAATTCCCAGAAGCAAGCACAGATACAAAAGCTTATCTATCAGAGGACAACTTGAAACAAATACAAATAAGGCTTAAATGAAGGCAAATATCCAAGCTGCAGAGAACACAACGGTTCCTTAATTTCACATTTGGAGAAAAAACAATACTATGTGGACATTCTCCAACATATTTTTAATGCTATTAACAGAAATAGCACCCCAGGCTGTGCTCAAGCTGAAAACGTGTGAAACTGTTTGCAATGTGAAGTGAAAAGGGGGATCAAAAATACCATCTTATTAAATGGCATTTATTTGGTGCTAAGTGAATTATTTATTCAATTGAGAAGTTCACAAAATGACAGGGGGGTAAATGCAAGAGAGGTCACTACTTCATGTCAGAATCAAAGCTGATCCTTAACAGAATTTAAGCACCTGCTTTTTCTTTTATCTCAGCACAAAATGGGATTTCTTTCTTTTTTTTTTTTTACACTTCAAAAGCCATGTAACACAACAGAATATATGCCAAGCATGCAAAAACAGAGCATGCCAGCATCTTTCAGCAATCAGCTTTCCCTTGTCAACCATTATGTCAGATTTATCTATTTTTGCTTAATTCTTGCTCCAGCAATACGCATCCTTCCTCTCCCCAGACTATCAGGCTGGTTGGGCTGGAATTCAATACAGCTTCTTAAAATAGTTGAGAAATATTGAAAATATTTGAAGCGATGCCTGAGAATTACAGCCAATTCATCAACTCCTCTTCCAGCTCCTGCCCGAGCTGTGCTCCCCCAGACAAGGGGCAATTCTCATTTCTTCACCTCAGAAATTCTACCCCGTGTAAATATAATTTGGAAAACAAATAGCCTTTCTTTTATGGAAGCATTTCTCCATGAAAGCTTAGATCCTGTGTTAATTGCAAACCTTACCCTCTGACTCTTACTCGCTTTTGATCCAAGCATTCCTCTGCTGAAAATTAATAGTGAATGCATTTGCTTTAAGCTTGCTTTCTGTTATCACTGCTTTTCCCCTCCAAGTTTCCAGACCCTCTGGACAGGAACTTTACAGGACACCAGACCCCCCTAAAAGCTCTCCCTGAATCCTTCACTCTGCTGCTGGCTGCAAAACTCTGCTCCCCCCACCTCCAACACCTGTAAGACCCTTGAACAGCATCTTTCCCTACTGTTAAATGAACAGACTCTAACAAGCTCAAATTCTTAAAAAGCCCTGATCAGAAATAAAGAGGCTGAAAGGAAAATGCAACTCTCATCACTCTATTCCCTCACTGCCTGTGGAGCACAGAATTTTCTCAGCCTGGCTGCTGAATCAGACCAAGTTTCCACAGTGCACACACACACACAATCACACAGCCCCAACACGTCCAGGAGGATTTATTCCATCACAAAGTCACCACCGTTGATCCAGCACAAATGACATCACTTAGGAACCCAACCTTATCTCCTGAGAGCTCCCAGCTCCCTCCTCTCTCGCAGCGACCGGAGCAACAAAGAACCGGGTTTGTGCAATAAGGAGGAAAAAAAGTATTGCTGCAAAAAAAAGTTTTCCAGAAAAACTTGCATTTTCTTGAGAATGCGACTAGGGAGAAATAAAGGACTGTAGGAAGAAGTGAGCAGAACAAATTCTGGTTGAACTTATCAACCTGCATCTGTGATTTATCCTAAACTTGTACCTAGAGCTACCAGGGGAGGGTGAGAGACGTCTGAGCCCTCGCAGGTGTTGGTCGGGGAGATTCATTTCACACGCTGCAGAACCAAAACCATCTCAGTACTTTGCTGCTGCACGAGTGCACTGAGAACTGGAGTCCAGCTCTGCAGTTTTCTTCTTCTTCTTCTTCTTCTTCTCCTTCTTCTTCAGACACTTGAAAATGGGTTGGTGGGGAATAAAAGCGGCGGATGATTTATTGGCGATACCTGTTCCCTGCCCGTGGCAGAGATGGGCTGGGAGGTCCCTTCCAGCCCAAACCAGCCCGCGAGCCTCTCGCGAAAAGACACTTTTCTTGGGAAAGAATCACACAAAGGATGTGCTCGCACTGCGACCGCAATCCCCCCTTCCCCCTGACGGCCCTTCTGTCGCGATAGCTGCCGCACTATCGCGATCCGGGGCCGTGTGCGCGGTACCGGGGACAGGTAACGAGGGCGCCGGGGCTACCGGGGGGCCTGGGAGCTCCGCGCTGAGCGGGGGAGAGCCCGGCGAGGCGGGCTGGGAGCGACTGTCGCGACAGGCGGCGTGTGTCGCGACAGGGGGCGGGTCGGCACACCGGGGCTGCCTCAGCGGCCGGGGGGAGGGGACACCCGGGAAGGACAATGGTGGGGTGGGGGGGGGGGGTATGAACCGCGGCGGTCCCGCCGCGCTGTGAGTAGGGGGATGATGATGGTGATGAGGAGGAGGAGGTGACGGTGGGGCCGCGCGCTCGCTCCCGCCGTGTGCCGCACTTACTCTCGGTGCCCCTGCCCGGGCCTCATGGCGCCGCCGCCGCTGTGCCCGCCCGGCCCCGCCGCCGCCGCCGCCGCCGCCCGCCCCGGCCGTGCTGGCTGCGCAGCCGCCCCCGCGCACGCGCGGCCCGCGCGCCGCCCGCCCCGCCCCGCGCACGCGCGGCCCCGCGGCCACGGGAGCGAGGGAGGGGAGGGGGGAAATGGGGGGGGCAGCGCCGCGCCGCCCCCTGCCGGTAACGGGGGGAACTGCAGGGAACAGCGGGGACATCGGGGGGGACATCGGGGGGTACACACTGGGGGACATTATGGGGTATGAGGGAGGGACACGGCAGGAACACACTGGGGGACACTGGGGGGTATGAGAGAGGGATATGGCAGGGACACACTGGGGGACATAAAGGGGTATGAGGGGGGGACACGGTGGGGACACACTGGGAGACATGGGGGGACAGTAGGAGGGACACACTGGGGGACACTGGGGGGCATGAGGGAAGGGACACGGCGGGGACACACTGGGGGACATTGAGGTGTACGAGGGGGGACATGGCAGGGACACACTGGGGGACACTGGGGGGACATTGGGGGGCATGAGGGAAGGGACACGGCGGGGACACACTGGGGGACATGGGCGGAGCACAGGGAGGATGTGAAGGGGACATTTGAGGAACAGGGAGGGACATGGCAGGGCCACAGGGAAGACATGAAGGAACATGGCAGGGAGGGGACAGGGGGTTGCAGGTGGGTCAGGAAGGGGACACAGAGGTGGCTCTGCCACAGCTCCGGTGTTGCCCACACCGAGGTCTCAACAGACACCTTCCCCCACAGCTGGGGTCAGCCCTTGGGGAAGTTTGTTCCCCACAGGGAAGTGAGGATTTGCACCCCTGCGATGGGCTTGCAATGGGATAATTAACCTAATTATCAAAGCTCTTTAAGGAGCTACAGGTCAGGAAGGTGACACTCACCCCTTGCCATGCCAACAGCATTTCCTCTGTCCCCAGGGGTGGCTGTTGCTGGGGGCACTCAGCTCCATCCCTGGAAGCAGCGTGGGATGAAGCTCTGGGGCAGCACAGGGTGATCCTGACACGGCCACACAGAGGGGACAGCTTCCCCTTGTGCCCCATGCCATGAGACCCCTCCAACCCTGCCTGCCCAGCTCTTTCCCCCCACAAGGTGCAACCTTCACAAGCCTCAGCTCAGAAAACGGGATCTAAGCTCAGCTGGGAAGGAGGAATGACATCAAAGTGCCCTGGTTTGAGCTGGAATAAACCAGAGGGAAGGTGGTGGCTGTGAGGTCAGGCTGCCAGCGAGGAATAAAGGAGAGAACAATCACTTGTGCTGGGACCTCATTTTATTGCAAGGGAAATACAAAAGTTGGACAGCAGCATTGAAGGGAGCACAGCACCCCCTGCTCCTGGGGAACAAGGACAGACACTCTGTGCAGGGTTCCCAACCCAGTTTTCAGTTATCTCACATTCCAGATAGAATTCTTCAGCAGAAGGCTAAAACGTCTCTTTCACAGGGCCCCAGAGAGGGACAGAGACTGAGCAGGTTTGGGTTCCAGACCCTTCCCAATCTCTTCCCTGTTGGGGTTTTCTTCCCTCAGGGATGTTAATTTAGAACTGGATTACCTGGATTTCTGGCAGGAAGGTATCCAGTGCTCCAAACACCTGACAAAGGGAAAAAACAAGCCCCAAACACCAGGCCCAGGGACATACATGTGGTGCCAGGTGCTCTCTGTTACACCTGAGCTGCAGAACCTGCTACTCTTCCCACTTTGGGGCTTTCTTTAGCTGCAACAGTTGCTGTGTTTCTATCTGTGACCCTGGTGCAAAGAGTGAAGACTTGGAAGTAAGTGATAGAATAAACTACTTGAACTCCTAAAGAGTGGGTCCGTGCTGGTTTTACATGAAGACAAGCCAGCCAGGCATTACAGATGTTCCAGCTGCCAGCAAACTCCCAAAACCAACTCCCTGCACCCACCAGCTTCATCAGGGCAGGGAGGAAAGTCAACACAAGACCATCAGCTGGGCTGGGGTGGCCTCATCCCCCTGTGTGACCACGATTCAGCCTTCAGAAGGGATTGCAAACATGTGCTGACAACGCTTCACTGCCACCCTTTGTTTGCTCCAAGGCAGGAGATGCTCCTGAAGTCCCACGTACAAACCCCTGAGAGCAAGGACATGAGACACAGCCCAAAAGAAGTGGGGGCAGCACCAGAATCATGGGTGCAGCTGATTCTCCAGTGTCTGTCCCCAGGCCAGATGCCATAGGAAGTCTGGAGATTTTATTTCAGTTTGGGCTGTTCCCCCAAAGAATAATATATTCACTTCAGCCCATGGTAGTAACTCCATCATCCTCTATTTCTGGATTCAACAAAGGTGCCAGAACACCCCCAGGACTGGTTTCTCCACATGATCAGAGAGTTCAAGGGCTGTTAAAACACACCAGGTGCTCAGCCCTTCACCTCCACCTTGAGCTTCAGGCGCACCTCACACAGGAAAGCATTCATCAGGTCCTGGCCAGCCTCCTGAGCAATCCTGCTGATGACCTTTCCTCCTCTTCCAATCAACATCCTCTGTGTTAAAACCCAGAGAGAACATCACCAAACTCACCCAGGACAACGGTGCAGCCACAGAAACAATGAGGGAGATTCCAGCATTAAACCCTGAGGCAACACAGTTGCCAGTACTGGGTACAAAGGAGAGGGAGAGGGGAGCACAGCAAGGATGGATTTGGGGAACCTCCCTTCACCCTCCCCAGCACCCCATCTTCCTTCCTTCACTCACCTTGTGAGACTCCCTGGGCACCAGGAGGCTCTGCACGATGAGGAGCTCCCCACATTCTCCTTCCTCCCACACGTGTGTCACCTGCCACAGCAATGGAGCACTCAGCAATCCTGGAAAACCCTCAGGAGCCCCCAGCACCCCTCCCCTGGACACTCCAGCACACAAAGGGGGCCCCTTCACGCACAGAAAGGGTCTTAGAGCACACCTACAAGTACTGAGTCACCCCACAGGGCCTGGCAGAATCCAAACAAAGGGATTCTCACCACACAGCCCAAAATTCCCAATAAAACAGCTCATGGCCGAGTCTGCCTGGGCACATTCCCACCTGAGTCACTCCATAAGGCACTTCCAGGGGCAGGTACTCCAGGAGCTTCTCCCTGATGATGTTATCACAGATCTCCTGGGGTGACTGGCTGGTCAGGACCTCGCTGTGGAACTCCCAGGGGCCTGGCTTGGCTTGCATCAGGAGGTACCTCTGTGGGCACAGCACCCCAGTGTCACCCACACGGTGCCACCACCCCTGAGCTGCCCCTGCAGGGAGGGCACTGCTGCTGGCCTGGCACTGGGGCGGTGGTTTGGGGTTTTGGGCAGGGGCAGGAGGAAGGGAAGCTGTGACATCCCTCCCTAGGGCTGTGTGTGTCACACAGAAGGCCTGGAGCTCACAGACAGCACTGGGTGGATCCTTGTTGCTCCAAGCTGCTGTTTGGAGAGCCCCAGGTGAGAGTTTTGTACAGAAAACCCTGCAGGTGCAGCAGGGACACATCCCACGTTGACATGTGACATCTTCCCCCCATCCCAGGCCAGGAACAGAAGCTGAGGCTCCCACCCCAGTCCCAGCTGTGACACAATTCAGACTGGAGTTACCTTGAGTGTATCCACCTCCTCCCCACGCAGAGCTGCCAGCATGAAGATCTCCTGGAAGTGTGGCCAGCCTTTCATGTCCTTCAGACCCCTGACTCCATGGTGCTGTGGCCCTTCCCCTGTGCCAGCACCCCCAGCATCACTGCTCCTGTCCAAACCAGAGCCCTCCTGGGCCTCCTGATTCTTCTCCTGCCCAAAGGGAGACCCTGGCACTTTGCTTTCAGCTGGAGAAGACTGAGTGGGATGAAGGGGAAGCTTTACTGAAGAACGAGAATCCTGTTTAGGTGAAGATTTCACTTCCAGTTTCTTTCCATTTACAATCCCCTCTGTCAGGTCAGTTGCTATTTCCAGCAGGAGAAATTTCTTCTTTAGTACATCCACCTGAAGGCAGAGAGAGAGAAAATTATTTATCCTAAAGAGGAAATTATTTATCCTAAAGAAGATTTATCCTAAATGAGGTGGGCAGCTGGGCCCTGGATCTGAAGGAGCCACAGGAAACCAGCCAGGGAAGGAGCTGCTGCAGGACAGGGCAGTTTTGTGACCAGACAGAGGCCAAAACTGGCACAATTTTGTGCCAGCACAGTTTGCCCAAGCAGTGAGAACCTGAGATTTCTCTGGCTCACCTGGCTCCTCTTCCCAGATGGATTTAACCCCCAGACAGCAGCACAAATTCTGCTTTTAATGGGTACACACACCCCTCAATATTCTGGAATGTCCTTTAACACACCAGGGACCCAAAACCCATCAGTGCTGAGCCAGGTGGTGCCTGAAGAAGAACAAGCAGGGTTTACCTTGTTCAGGACCAGCACACTGGGGATGTGGGGGAACTGAGACAGGCACCTGAGCACCTCCTTGCTCAGAGAGTTCCTTGTCCAGTGATCTGACACATCCACCAGAACCAGGACTGCCAGGAAAGAGGGAGGGAAAAAGGATGAATCCACATTTTCCAGAATGTTCACTTGCAGCTTTACAGTCTGTGGTCAACTCCCCTCCTCAGGAGGGGCACAAAAAGAAGGATTTTATTGAAAACACTAAAAATGCAGCTTACCCATGTCACCCTAATGACACCACACGTGCTAAATCTCAACATCCAAGCCCAATTATGAACCCAAAGTGCCTCCCCTTGGCACCAGGCAGTTCTTATCCCCTCCTCAGCTCAATATTCCAGATCTTTTCTCTGCCCTTCCTTCCCTGTTCACACTCCCTGTGCTGCCAGCAAACACCCAGACACCACAGCTGGGAACTTGAGTGCCAAAAAAGGATTTGGTTTGATGCAAAAAGAGTTGAAAACCAACCTAAATCTGCATGTTTCATGCTGTCCCATGGGTCTGTCAGCATGGCTTCATCTAAATTATGCCTGAAACACAAATACAAATGAATAAACTAAACACACTTCATTATAATTGTCTTCCTCCCTCTCAAACTAGGGGGAAACCAGTGTTTTCCCCCATTTCAGCTGCTTTAGGGGTTGTGACATCCCTTGCCATGTGCAGATACACGGAACCACACACAAAAAGGCTCAAAGGACATCACAGGCTCTGTGTGCTACTGAAATTGCAGCAAAAAAAATTGGAAAGCAAAATAAGGCTAAAACATGCATTCAGTTCACTCCTGTTTTACAAACTTTGCACACTGAAAATCACATTCCTGTTTTATTTTGCTAGGCAGCACACACCCCCTCCCCAGCTCATTGGTGGTACCTTTTGGCTTTTAAGGGATTTGTGAGGCCAGGCGTGTCCAGAATGATCTAGGAAAAGGAAAAACAAACGTTTCAAGCTTGCCAGCAGTGAGAGCTCATGGCAAAACCCCATATTTGAGCAGTGAGAGGCGATCCCAGGGGACACAGATGAGCAAATGCTGCCCTTGGTCCCCAGGACTCACCAGCTGCGTGTCCTCGTGTGTGATGACACCCCGGGCCTTGCAGCGGGTGGTGTGAACCTTCTTGGAGACTGGGAAAACCTGCAGGGAATCAGTTAAACATGTTATACAGCCAAAAAACCAGGAAACAGCCTGAGCTGCCCCCCAGCCTCACCTTCCTGCCCAGGAGCTGGTTGCAGAGCGTGGATTTCCCGGCGTTGGGGGCGCCGATGATGGCGATCCTCAGCACCCTGGGCTGCGGGGGCTGGTCCGGCCGGTGCTCCAGGAGGCGTTTCTGCTCCTCTGCCGGGGAAACGAGGAGCTGGGATGGTGCCAAACCCTCGGGGGGTCAGGATACAGGACAGCCCTGACAGGCGGGGCGGCAGCTGCCATCACCCACCTTTGTCACCACTCACCTTTGTCGGTGGCCACGGGCGGCGGGTGCTGGCCCAGAGTGGCAGGTGGGGCCTCGGCGGGGATGCCCAGGAGGCTGCCCAGGGCCGAGCTGCTCCCGTTCCAGCGGCTGGGAACATTCAGGATCCCGCCCAGCACCGAGCCGCTCCCGTTCCAGGGGCTGGGAACACTCGGGATCCCGAGCAGCACCGAGCTGCTCCTGCTGCACCGGCTGCGAACACTCAGGATCCTCCCCAGCGCCGAGCCGCCCCCGTTCCAGCGGCTCCGCGGGAGGGGAGCTGGAAGAAAACACCGAATGTACCAAGAACATCCCTAAAACACACCAAGCTCGCGTAGGCCACCCCCTCCACACGCAGCGTCCGGGCAGCGCTCACCCCACCACAAGGCCCCTCGGCGTCCCGCCCCACACCTCACGCATCCAGCCGCCCCCAGAGTACCCCCGCGGTCCCGGCGCACCTGCTCGCAGCCCGAGCGGCCCCGCCGCGGCGGCACCGGCGGCCCAGAGCGCGGCCCGGGCGGCGGGCGCGGCCATGGGAGCCGCCATGTTGGCGCGCCGCGGGGCACGCCGGGAAGGGGAGCGCTGCCCGCGCCCATTGGCGAACAGCGCGGGGGCACAGAGAGCGCGAGAGCGGGGCCGGAGCGCCGCGGGGCCGCGGGGAATTGTGGGATGGAAACGGTCGAGAGGCGGCGGGGCGGGGTGGGGCCCGGGAGCGCCCCCTGCTGGCGGCACCGAGGAGTGCAGGGGGCGGCACCGCGGGGTCACAGCGCAACCGGGGTCACCAGCGCCCCCCCAGTGTCACCGGTGTCACCAGTGTCACCTGCGCTCCTGATGCCACCAGTGTCACCAGTGCTCCCCCCGTGTCACCAGTGGTCCCCCAGTGTCACCAGAGCTCCTGGTGTCGCCGGTGTCACCAGTGTCCCTACTGTGCCCTCAGTGCCCCCCCAGTTTCACCAGTGTCACCAATGCCCCCCCAGTATCACCAGCTCTCCCCGTGTCACTGGTGTCACCAGCGCCCCACCAGTGTCTCCCCCTTGCTCTCCCAGTGTCACCAGCAGCCTCCCAGTGTCACCAGAGCTCCCAATGTCACCAGTGCCACTAGCGCCCCCCCAGAGCTCCCAATGTCACCAGTGCCACTAGCGCCCCCCCAGAGCTCCCAATGTCACCAGTGCCACTAGCGCCCCCCCAGAGCTCTCAGTGTCACCAGTGCCCTCCCGGTGCTCCCGGTGACCCCAGTGCCCAGTTCCGCCAGGCCCAGAGCCTGCAGGGGGATGCGGTGAGGAAGGACAGTGGAGCCACGGTTCTGTAACTCAAATCTTTATTGTCCTGTGCCCGTCGCCAGGGCTCCATCACTTGTCCTTACCATCCCATCCCATCCCATGCCGTTCCCATCCCATCCCGTGCCATCCCGTGCCATCCCGTGCCATGCCGTGCCGTGCCGCGTTGCCGGCCGTCGGCAGAACCGTTACCATTACTAAACTCAGTAATGGTAACGGTTTCCCCGCCGGCCGTGGGTGCCCGGCTGAGTCCGGATCCTGTCCCCCCCAGCCCGGGATGTCCCCCCAGCCCGTGTCACTCATCCCGGTGTCCCGGCGGTGGTGGCGGAGGCGGGAGGCGGTCGGTGCAGCCCGGGGAGTACATCATCTATACTGTAGTGTCTCATAGCCAACTTACAGTATACGATGATATCCTGCCCGGGACAGCGCGGGGAGCAGAGCAGAGCCTGCAGGGACACACAGCGTGCTCAGGGAGCCCATTGTCACCCCGGTGTCACCCTCATCCATTCCTGTCTCCCCGGTCCTGTCCCATCCTGCCCCAGCACCTCCCCACCTGCTCCTCATGCCTCCCAGTTCCACCACCCCAGAGCAGCGCAGAGCTTCTCAGTGCTTCCCTGCCCAGGTGTCCCCCCAGTCCCTCCTTGTCACCCCATTGCCACCACCCTGGAGAGGAGCAGAGGTTCCCAAATGTCCCCTCACCCCAAGACCCCCATAACCCATCTTCGCCCCCCAGTCCTGCTCCCCAGAGTGGGATTGAGGGCTCCCAATTTCCTCCCCACCAGAGCAGCCCCCTAACCCCTCCTTTTATCCCATAACCCCACCCCAGAGCAGGACAGAAGTTCCCAAACCCCACATTTGTCCCCCAGTCCCACCCTCCCTGAGCAGGACAGGGGGGCTCCCAGGTGGTGTCACCTACCTGTGGGGTGGCACTGGGGCTTTGTGGGGTGCTGGGTCTGCACCCGCCTTATAAAACCTGCTCTGCCTCATCTGCATATCTCACATCTGCACTGCACAGCTGGACGGGGCCCTTAACCCCTTCATGCCCGGGGGAGCACCGCCCCAAGCAGCTCCCCACACCCAGCCTGGCATTGTCCATGGGGGGATTTGGGGATTTGGGGCTTGCAAGGGGCCACCCTCTGTGTCTTCCACTTCAGGGTGGCCCCACAAATGTCCCATGGGGACATCCGGGGGACACAGGGACATCTGGGAGTGGGGGTCACCCTACCCAGGCACCCTCAGGTGAGGTACAGGGTACACGTGGCGCAGGGAGCTGTGTCCCCTGGGGTGGGTGACCTCTGTAGTGCCACATTTGCTCCCCTGAGGGACATGACCCCTAGCAGTGTGTCCCCATAAAGAGGATTTGCCCTCCTGCCCTTAGGGACACCCTGGAAGCGCATTCCCCCTCCCAGGGGGATGTGACCCTTGGAGGGATGTCTCCCCCAGTTAGGGAAACACCTCCCCTGGCCACCTGTGTCCCTGGAGGGATGCAACCCACAGCTGTGTCCCCCCAAGGGCCCCTTCTGAGCACGTGTGTCCCCAAGAGGGCTGTGTCCCCTCATTGCACATGACCCTGGTCACACTTGTCCCCTGACCACGCGTGTCCCCAAACGGCTCCACCCCTGACCATGAGTGTCACCTGCCTGTGCATGACCCCGCTCATTTGTGTCCCCCAGCCCTGTCTGTCCCCACAGGGCCACATCCTGCAGCCGGGGCTGTGCCATTGTGCCGGGCTGTTTGTGCCAGGCCAGGCTGGCATTCCTGGAACTCGCCTGGGGGGAGGTGATAATGACAATCCCCTGCCCGTGCTCCGGGTCCCGATAAGCAGCAGCCTCGGGCTATCAGGGACCCTGCCCTGCCACACAAGGTGTCCCTGGACCCTCTGTCACCTCTGGGTGACAGAAACAGGGGCAGCATGGCCTGGGCAGCCCCTGGCAGGAGGGGGCACAGGGTCCAGCCCTGCTCTGAGCCTGTCCCAGGCCGTGAGGCTGTGGGGACTTGAGGGCTGCAAGGGACCTCCTGTTCTGGTCCCTTTTGTGACCCAGAGGAGTCCTGGAGCCTGCAGTGTCCCCAAACTGTGGCACAGGCACCCCAGTGTGCAGAGCAGTGACACAGGCAGTGTCCCTGAGTCCCCCAAGCCCTGCCAGCTCCAGGTGAGTCCCAGGGATTATCCCCATGGCATTGTCCCCATGGCATTGTCCCCATGCTGGCAGTGCCTGCCATCCCTGCTGCCTGCTCAGCACCCGAGGGCAGCCCTGCCCTGTGGCCTTGTACCCCACAGTGGCAGAGGGGACCTGAGTGTCCCCACAGCTGGTGTGGGACCCCCCAGATGCCACAGAGACCCCCCAAGTGCCACAGCCCTCCCAGCAGCCACGACAGGACAGCGTGGCTGGCTCCAGATAAGGAGGCACTGGGAGCTGCAGAGCTGTCCCCACCCTGTCTATCTGCAGGGCCACCCTGCAGGACACACAGGACAGGGCCTGTTGTCCTGCCCTGGGTTTGGGGGGGACAGGGAGGGTCTGGGGAGCACAAAGAAACAATTTTCCCCAGGGAGGGCAGTGCAGCAAAGCCCCCCATGCTGGCTGACACTGGTCCTGTGTGCAGGGTGACCCTGAGCAGGACAGGAGCCCCCAGAGCCACCCTGGGCAGGGCAGGGCAGGGCAGGTGGGGCTGGGACAGGGCTCTGTGGCAGGGCAGGGGGACATGAGCTGCTGCCACCAGCCTGGCTGCTGTGACACCTTGAGCACCTGTCAGCCCTTCTCCAGACCCAGGGTGCCACTTTTTGGGGTGCCCCTGCCATGGTCACCCCCTGGGTCACACGGGCCATGCTTGGGGCTCACTCCTGGCTTGACACTCACCCCTGAGGGAGCACGACAAGGGCTGGGACTTTGACCACAGGGAAGCCACCAGCTCCCAGGAGCCTTGGAGCAGCAGCCCGAGCCGGAACCTCACCTCCCCACATTCCTTGTCCCCCATCCCTGTGGGAGCACCAAGCAGCCCGAGCCACGCAGGGGACCCGGGGCGGGACAGACAGACAGACAGAGCCCAGCAGGAGGTGACAAGGGTTTATTCAAGGGTTTGTTTGTTATCTCACGGCAGCGGGGTGGCGGCACATGCAGATAGAGCCCGGCCCGGCCCGGCCCAGCCCGGCACGCCTGCCCACCCGGGGGCTGATAAGGGCACGGGGGGCACGGGGGGGCCCTGCAGCACCCGCCGAGGGTCAGTCCTGGCAAAGGACAGCGCCGGGAGGGACCTGCAGCCACCCTGGGTCACCACTGGCAAAGGACAGCGCCGGGAGGGACCTGCAGCTGCCCTGTGGCACGGGGTGGGGATACGGGGTGCAGGACACCCAGAGCCCCGCTGCCGGCAGTGCCAGGCTGACTGCACACACTGAGCTGTGCCAGCCACGCTGAACCAGGCACTGGGACAGGCTGGGGAGGGCACTGTGGGGAGGACTGGCACACACAGGGACAATCTCCTTCACATTGTCACAAGGCAACAAAGCCACTGGCCTAAGAGGCAGGGGGAGGAAGGGAGGGAGGCAGGGGCAGCTGCACAGGCTGTGCTGGAGGAGCCTGTCCCCACCCCAGCGTCCTGCTGGTCCCACCTCTGAGCACCACTCTGCTTGAGTAGTTGTGGGGTTGGGAAGTGTCACAGCACCTGGGGACAGCAGCCACAGTGGCTTCACTGCCCTCTCAGGAGATGGGTGGCTTCGGCACAGCGCTGCTTTTTGGTATTTGTGGTGGTGAGATCTCACCAGGGCTGAGCTGGGCTCCCTCTGTCCCCTGGAGCTCTCCCTGCTTCAGATCCTGTGATGAAAATTCCCCAAGCATGGGAGAGGGCAGCACCCACTGCTAGTGCTGATTGTCACCTTTTGTGAGGGGGTTGAGTGCCACCCACCCAGCCTGGGCAGGGCTGGTGGCACTGTGGGGACGCTGGGGGTGAGACAGGGACAGCTGTGGGCAGAGGCAGGGCTGGGACAGGGCCCAGGAGGTTCACTGAGACAGGGCAGGGAGCCCAGGGGAGGGGGGTCCTGGTTCTCTTCCTAAATCTCCCCAACCCAACCCTCTGCTCCAAGTCCCAGGTGCTTACCCCAGGGCAGAGAACAGCAAGGCACAGGTACTGCAACACCAGACAAGCTGCCAGTCATAACTGGGGATGGCATTGGACTGAGACAACACAAAGTTAATTAGAAAATAAATTCTCTCTCAGCTTTGGAATAAAAAGAGCAGCAGACAGGACATGCATCTTTCTGGCCCTACAAAATAAGGCACCAGTTACAAACAAAACTCGGATTGTCTTTGATATAAAAGGAATTCCCATGTGTAGAAGGCAGTTGATGTCTGAGTGCATAACAGGGAGTGATCTTCACTAGCTTTGGGTTGGCCAACCTCATTCCTTGGCCTCGGTGGCTTTCTGGAACAGAGGAAGCTGCAGGAGGGGAAGAGAGAAGCCGTTAGGGCTGCAGGAGGGGAGGCAGGGCACTGCCTGCACTCTGTGGTGGTGAGGGCTGGGGAAGGAGAGGTTTCCTGGGAGGCTGAAAGCTTCCAGGCAAGTCCCTGTGCTCAGCTCACCTTTGTGAGATCCACACCAGTGATGGCACGCACGGAGTTGGGGATCTCAGCCAGGAGACGGTTCACATCAGACATGGTGCTGCCCTTCTCTCCACTGAGAATAACGATCTCATCCACTTTGGAGAGGGGAGCAGACACTTTGGCAGCAATCTGGGGAAGCAGGGAGAGCAGAGAGTGAGGGAACTGCTCAGCAGCTCACGGGGAAAGGTCCCTACAGGGCCTTGCTGTGCCCTCAGGAGACACAGTCCAGTCTGGAAACCCCCCCAGCCCACATGGAGCAGGGGAAAGCTGCCCGCTCCTCACCTCAGGCAGTGCATCCAGCACTAGAGCCAGCTGGGCAGCTTCTCCATACTTCTGGAGCGCTTCTGCTTTCAGCTTCAGCCCCTCAGCCTCGGCCATCCCGACGGCCTCGATCACAAAAGCCTCGGCCTCTCCGATCTTGCGGATCTTCTCTGCCTCCGCCTGAGCCAGCAGGATTTGCTTCACCCTGGCAAGGGAAAGGCAGCCCTGCAGCAGCCTGGATGCCTGCAGAGAGCCCAGGAGCTGGGGCTCAGGGCAGCACCGTGTCCCTCCTCACTCACTTCTCGCCCTCGGCGATCTGCTGGATGCGATAGGCCTCGGCCTCGGCCGGCTGCTTCACGGTGGCCGTCAGCTCCTTCTCCATCCGCAGCACCTCCTTCTCCTCCACCTCAATCTGCTTCTTGCGCTCCACCACCTCGATCTCGATCTCCTCCTGACGGATCTTCTGCTGCTCCCGGGCGCTCTGGAGCTCGTAGGCCAGCTGGGCCTCTGCAGTCTGCACATGGGGGACAGGAGAACAGGGGTCAGGGCCATGAACTCGGGTATGCAGACATAAGGACCCCAAAACCAGACATGACTCCTGCTATTGAACCTTTGCCCAGTGGTGACATCCCAATCCTCAGCGCTGCTCTTGCCACTCAGCTCCAGGTTCAACCCTCCCCATCCTTGCCTCTTCAAGTCCCACCAAATTCCTGCAAACAGGAGAGGAATCTGCTGCAAGCTCACAGTGACACACAGACCTGGGTTCTCCACCTCCAGCTCTCCTAACAGATGCACGAGGAAGAAGATGACAAGTCCCAGAGCTACCAGCACCACCACAGACCCTCCAGGGAACAGTAGTGGGCTGTGGGATACTCTCACCTTCATGTTGACCTCCTCAGTGAAGGCAGCTTTCTGCAACTCAAAAGCCCGTTTGGAATCTGCTATTTTGGTATCTGCCATGAACTTGATATTCAGCATTTCCTTCTTGCACTCTGCCTCCTGTGGAGAGGGAACAGAGAGCAGAGCTTCAGGGCATGCAGTTGGAGCAGAAAAGGCTGCTCCAGGGAAGGCCAGCACGTCCCCAGACTCACCCGAATGCCAGCATCCCGCTCGGCTTCTGCCACTCCAATGTCTGCATCCCTTTGGACAGCTGCAATCTGAGTCTTCCCCAGGGAGCTCAGGTAATCCACTTTATCATAGACATCCTGGGGAGGGGAGATAAGTCATAACCACTTCAAATGAGTGACTCCATCTTGCTCCCTTTCCCATTGAAGCTCAGTGTGGTCAGGCCAGGTGAGAATGCGTCACGTCAGCTGTTCCAAACAAACAGGGAGGGCAGGGAGAAGGAGGCCATCCCAACATCTTCCCTCACTCCCAGGAGGCTGGGTTATCAGCCAGCTCTCTCCATGAGCCTGTTTACAGAGGCAGCTACCCCGTGCTCTTGGCCCAGCTGCCTGGATACAGGACATGCTGTGGCGGCTGTCATGGAAACCCCCGGAGGGCTGGGACAGGCTGTCAGCCTGAGCCTTCCAGCTGCAGCAGGGGGGTCAGGGCCAGGCTCTCCTGCTGCTCCTGCAGCTCTGCCTAGAGCACTGCCCAACATCTGGGTGTACCTTGATGGTGAAACTCAGGATCTCGATGCCCATGCGACCCACATCGGGAGCTGCCACCTCCCGCACCAGCTTGGCAAACTGGTCCCTGTCCTGGTAGATCTGCTCCACTGTCAGGGTACCTGCAGAGGGGAGGAAGGTGAAGCACTTTATTTGGAACAGGTAACACACAAAAACATGGGTCTAAGCTCAGCAACATCCCTGTTGTCCCTAATCTCTTCAGGCCTGGGCTCAAGGGCGTAATCCTCTGCCACAGCAGGGGCAGCAACATCTCAGTCTCACAAGTGCAACCACCACCCACATGTGCTACCTGTGGCCCTTGGGGACTCAGACATCTCTCACTGCAGGCACCGAAAACTCATTTATCACCAGGCCCAGCCACGCAGAGGGAGCTGCTGGAGGGGAGATGCCACCTCTGCAGGCAGCACAGGACGGTCCCGTGTGGCTGCGTGGTGGCAGCGATACTGCTGGGACCAGCCAGCTGAGAGGGGACAAAGCCACTCAGGTGCCTGCAGGGGATGAGCCCTCCATACCCAGGATGGAGCGCAGATGTCCCTCCAGAGTCTGCAGGACCACGTTCTTCACATCCTGCACGTTCTTCCCCAAGAACTGCTCGCAGGCCACAGCCAGGAGCTCCTTCTCGGTCATTATCTTCACCTAGAGACAGGAGACAGAAGCAGAGGGGCTGAAGGTGCCTGTCCAGGAGGTGCAGGCACCCAGCAGCAGCAGCAGCAGCAGCAGTACCACCACCAAGCTGCCAGGCCCCCATGCTACTGATGCTCCAAGGGACCACACCGAGCTGTCCCCACGCCGAGCTGTCACCATGCTGAGCTGTCCCCACACTGAGCCAGGCCACTGGACCAGCCCCTGCTCTCTGTGCTGCTGCCCAAACCCTGACAGCAGATCAGTGTGGAGTTGCTCAGCAGTGGGGACAGAGCCTAGCCCTACCAGACCCAGCTCACAGAAACCCTACAAAAACCCCAGAAACAGCAGTTCAGCCACTGCACCAACACCAGTCAGAAGAAAGCTGGGTATTAACCACCCCTGGCCAAACCCCATTTTGTTACCTTTCTCTTCCTCCTCTTTCACTAGAATTAATTTTTCTGACCCCAAAAAGACAGAGAATGTGAAAGAGTGTGACATGCCCAAGGAGCAGCTTGGGAACAGGGGGTCCATTCAGGGTTCCCTGGAAGGAGGGATGGGACAATAAGGCCACTGCTTTGTCCTGCTGTAGCTGGGAGCTCCCTGACATCCTCTGCAATGACCCCAATGTGCCATGGTCAGGACTTGGCTGCTCTGCTCCATGTGGTCAGTGTGGTGACAGTCCCCAGAGCTGGGACACATCCACCCCAGAAATGTTTTCACCAGAGCCAGGCCTAAAAGTGCCCCCATTCCAGCCAAGCCACGATCCCAGGATGGCCCTGCTGGTCCTGGGGCTGTTTTTTAAAGGCACAGTGAATTACAAACCCCTGTGGGGTGTGTTAGGCAGTGGAGCTCTGTGCCTACAGCACCCAGCTATGAGGGGTGCAACCCACCAAGACAACAGCTCCTGGTGGCCATGTCCAGTCTGAGGGCTCAGGCAAAGGCTGGGCACAGGGACATTCTGTGCTGGCAGCACCAGAGAGGGAGCAGGTCCAGAGCAGCCACACAGCTTTCTGCATCCTACAGCACCCTCTCATGGACACAGCTGGGCTGGGCAGTGCCTCCTGTCCCACAAAGAGCTGGTGGCACCCTGAGTCCTGCCCCAAGAACCTCGGCTGGACCTGGTTCTGAGCTTTCCAAAGCACAGATGCTGTACAGGGGCCCTCTGAGGGTCCCAGTGCACACTGTGGAGGGAGTCACAGGCTACAGACCTCATCCTGATACCTTCTAGCACTTTCAGCTGCAGAAGCAACACAGCTCTATCTTGAGAGTCTTGTCTGACAGCCCCCACACACAGAATCATCCCTCCAGAGCCAAACAGCAGCACCTGCCCAGGCAGTGTCAGAGAGCAGGACAGCTGGGACTGACTGTCTCTATGGGGACAGGAGGTGGGCTATGCTAGACACAGTGAGCTGGCCAAAACTCACCTGCCACAACCCTGCCCCTTGTAATGTTTAGAAACACCAACCCAGGCTGAGCCTATTTCCTACTGCTGCTTCCCAGACTGGCTCTCCCAGTCAAAATGTCAAACAACCTCAGGCAAGTATGGCAATCCTCTTCTGCATTGTCCCCAAAGCCTCTTGGGATCATTTTGGGGCCAATTCCACAGTGGTTTTTCTTGTCCCTACACCCCAGGCCAGCAGTGTGCTCTTCCCACACAAGGGGGAGTTGGGAGAGCTGCTCTGGAGCTGCACCCAGGAGTGTGAGGCTCCTCTCACAGCTAACAGGAGATCTCTGCAAGTACCAAAAGCAATTAGACTCAGCAGTGACATTTATGGCGAGCATCTGCCAGCAATTCCACCTCTCCAAACAATCCCCACCCTGGGGAGCTGTGGGGAGGACAGAGCACAGGGCAGGATGTTCATCAGGAGAATCCCCGTGGTACTTAGGAGCAAGGAATGATTCAGCCTCTGGATAAAGCCAGGCAGCCTCCACTGCTGAGCTCTGGCCAGCCCAGGGGAGCCTGGCTCTGCATGGAATACAGATCCCAGCCTCCAAAGCAAAGGCTGCACAAAAGAAAGCAGAGTTGAGCAATTTGTGCTCAGCGTGTTTTGCAGGGTTTGAGGCAGGGCACTGCGACACTCAAATGTCACTGCCATCAGAGGGACAGCCCTGAGCTGGCAGGGGATCAGAGAGCCTCCATCCAGCAATGCCCTGTGCAGGATCCATGCCTCCACACCCTGCTCCAGCCAGCTTCACTCGCAGTGAGGGGTGAGCACAGAGAATCCAATTAGCTGGAGGCTCAGGAAAATGCTGCACAAGGATAGAGAACCCAGCATGACCTGAGGGAGCAGCATCCCAGCACATCCCAGCACATCCCAGCACCCAGCCAACACGGGAAGGAGGCTACTGGTGAGCACTCATTACATCCCTCCTCATTACATCCCCCCTCATCCTTATGCACATTAAGCACTTCTATCATTGCAGCAAATACTTTAAAAGCTGTTTCTCTAGGAATAATTTGTTTGGGTTTTTATCCCCTTTTTTTTTTTTTTGCTCAAACCCTTAACAGAAAAACGTTTTGTTTGCCTCAAAAAGTGCTTCTGCAGAATTAAGGTAATCTCTGCCATGCACATCCCCAACAGCCTTGAGGCTGCTTTCTGTGTGGCAATTCCTTGGATCACAGCTTTAAAATTAACTGTCAGTGGGAAAAATGAACAGTGAGAAGAGAGAACAACATGAATGAGATGAACTGGGGTCTGCATTTTTAAATCAAGGCACCTGGTGATCCAGCCCTCTGCTACCAGACCATTTTGCAGGAAGGATTTCCCAAAACTAGGACAAAAGGGAATGCTGGCTTCAAAGAAACACCAAATACAGAGGGAAATGCCTACAGTTTTAGGAAAAGAGTGTGAAGGGAGACATGGGTGCACACATTTTTGCCAACCATGCAAAGACCACTGGGGTTATATGACACCTTAGCAGCTAAATGGACACCAAGGACTGGAAACTAAGTGAAAGATGGATATAAAGTACTGAAAAATAGAAACCAAGGGTGCTGGATCCATGAGGGATTTTCACTCAACAGCTCCCCTTGGCTCCAGAGCTTTCCACAGAGAATGTGGCAGCCACTTGCCCTGTGACAACACAGTGACCACAGCCCTGTGTGCACTGAGAGCCACCCTTGGTTTGTCCACCCAATTGCAGAATGAGCTGCCAGGAGTAATTTTCAATCACAGCATCCAGCTGCCTATTGGAGGAGCCAAATTCCCTCAAAAACTAACATTTCCCTCCCAGCATCCTCCCCAGGGCAGGAGCTGGCCCCAAGGACAGACTGTACCAGGACAGCAGACCTCAGGCTCCAAGAAGTGCAGGGTTTTGGTGTGCTGCCACAAGCAGCAAAAGCAGGTTCTTACATTTGAAAAAAGCTGTAAAGAATAAAAATTCAATTCCAGCCAAAAATTTTACACGCCAGTTTTAGTGCCTGGAGGGAGTAAATTCTTTTTTTCAAGCTTTAACTCACCATGAAGAATTACAAGGCCCATGTGCTAACAATAACAATCCAAAGGAATATAACGCTCAATACCATCTCAGGAGGTTATGGGTCAGTCCTGTGGGGTCACACACAGCTCCAAGGGCACCACAGCACATCAGCATTCCACAAACACATCAAGTCACCCCCACACACCTTATTTGCCACGTGGACAAATGAGACACCAGAAAAAAATGATTCTGGGAAGAGAAGGAGAAGTCACAACCCCCTTCACCACATGGAGCATGCTGGAGCGTGTTTGTACCAACAAGGACAATGTGATTTGGTACAAAGGTTTATTCCAGAGCAGCTGGCTTCTCTCCCTGGACAACAGCAACCTCTTCAGAGGGAAAACCAGAGGTAAGTTAGAGACATGCATTCCTGAAATGATGTTTTGGAGTTACTGTACCTGTGCCACACCTGTGACAGTTATAGCTACCCCCTCCGCCGTCTCTACGTCCTCACACCTGGGCTGTAACGTCATTATCTCTAGGGAAATCCTGCCAAAAAACGTAAAATGTTTGCACGTTTCCAGGTTACACACACTCAGCTCTTCCCTTTGCATCTCCTGCCCCGGGCCACCTGCTGCACTCATCACAGGTAATGCAAGGCAGGCACAGAATGCAGCCAAGGGAGCATGTCTGTGACTGGAGACAGACAGGGCATTGTGGCCAAGAAACAGATTTTCAGATAATGCTTAAAAGTAATTTATCAGCAAAGGCTGGAATCCAGACTGGAAATTATCCTGTGGCCCTTTCCCTCCTGCTGGTTTGTGAGGAGCCAGAAGCTGCAGCATTGGGAGCCCAAAGCCTCTGTCAGAGGCTCATTGTGCCACGGCAGCACGGGGTGGTGTCACTGGTTTGAAAGCACAGCACAGAACTGGGATGCTCCCACCCATCTCTCATGAGTGCTGGTGCTTGGCAGAACCTGACACTGATGCTGAAGAAGCCCTGGGTTAGCCTTACCACAGACCTACCCCCTGACCTGGTTCAGCTCTCCCTCTATTTTTCCAGTGTCCCATGACCCAAAGATGGAAATGAGTCCCAGCTCTTTATGGCAGCACCTGTAGAGCATCCGGCACCCAGGAACAGATCCTGCAGCTCCAGAGCCGCCTCAGTCACCCCAGGTGGGGCTCAAGGTACTTTGGTCAGTCCCAGCAATTTGCTGACAGGTCACCATTTGGTAAAACAAGGGACATCTTGGGCTGTGGCAGGTTCCAGGAAGCCAAGCCTGGCTCCTGTATCAGCCATAACGAGCCAGAAAGATGTTGGGAGTCAGGACAGGGAGCCACGGGGCAGAGTTTGTGTCAGTGAACATCAGGTCAAACATCTGAACCATGAAGGGGCTGCCCTGGGCTGCTGTGTGCATGCTGAGTTACTCCAGGATTGGCTGGAAGTGCTGAAACCTATCCTGCAAGTTCTGCCTGCCTTGGCCACTGTCCTAATTAAACTGGCACGCAAACTGGGAGCTGATCAAACACATCCCACTGGCCAGGACATGCACAGGCATTTTTTGCCATGTGTTCACAGCTTTAATCAGATACTGCAGGATTTCAGCCTTCTGAAGGTCTAATCTAGACTTGGAATTTAATTTCCAAACTGTGCTGCTTCTTAGTTCTGTTCACAGGGGTATTTAGTCCTTACTGGCTCATAATGCCAGTCCTGTGTGCTGCAACTTATCTGAGGTCTCTGTGCTGTATTTTCAAAGGTGACAACATCCAAAATGGGCAGTGTCTCCATGTGGAGGAAGAAGGGCTGAGTGGGAATCCATAGACAATACAGCAGAGCCAGGCACAGTTACAATTTTGAAATGGCACAAAATCTGCCTTCCCACCTGTCCCAAATCCTGTACAGAATCCAACCTGGTGTGCCTGTGCCTCCACACAAAAGTGTGCCTCCAGATGCCCTTCTGCTCTGCCCCAAGCCCCCATTGGAGACAGCGCTGGCAAGGAAAGGGTTACAGCAGGAGCAAATGTTAGGTACAGCAATGCTGAATTTGGAATTTGCCAGGAATGTACCTGTCTGCATTACCTATGAACTGTGGAGAGCCACAGAGCAAGTGCTGGAGAAGGAGAAGGAGAGTAGGGAGATTTCAGCTGTCCCATTAGAAAACCATTATTTTTTATGTTATCCTGCTGCTGCTGCTGCTGCTCAAAACTAAATAAACAGTTAGACAGGGTGTTAGGAAGCTGGAGGATTATTACCTGTGCAACCCCTGTTACGTACAGGGGGACCCCCTCCGACGTCTCAACATTCTCGCAGCGACAGAGGATGGTCAAAACCTCCAAAGACACTCTGAGCAGGGAGGAGTAAGGGTAGGACAGCAAATACACAGAGCAGTTACCACAGAGTAAGACACTCCTTGCAAAGGACAGACGAGACTTTCAGGTTTCAGCTTTTCCCTGGTCAGTTTGCTCCCAGGGCTCCACAATCAGCTTCCCTGGTCATGGGAGGGAGTTTACAGCATCCAGCAGTTCCTTTTATTGAGGATAAACAGGCTGGGGGCTCGTCCCCACCCTGCACACAAAACTGTGCCATCCTGGTGTCAGCTGGAGTTCTCTGTTGAAGTAATGCTTGCAAACAGAAAAATTCCTTTTGGTAATAATTTAGATGCTTCTATGTCAGTATTTAAGAGAGAACAGATAAATGAAAACACCAGGGACCTGGCTACCCACCCCTGGCTAAGGCACTGAGGAGAGAAGCTGCTTCCAAGTGCTGTCCTGGGAAGCTGAATTAGCACCATTTGGCTTCCCCAAAGGCATATTAGACCACACTGTCTCTGTCACTGCTTTTATTTCTGACCCCAAAACAGGGACAGCATTTCTTCCCCTTGTTTTTCCCCAGTGCTCAAGGTTGCAGCAGGATAAGTGCCCAGCACCCTGCCAGCTCTAAGTGTTCCTTTTGTTCCCAGGTTAATGCTACCTGACGGGATGCCGCTGACAGCAACACAATTGCTCCTGTCTCGCTTGCTTGCAGCACTGGCAGTTCCAGAAAAAATGTCCTAATTTCAGAGAAGGAAATCTGTCTCACTCTTCATGTTAATGCAGAGGGCTCCATCTGGGGCACAGCTTATGGCATGCAAGAAAGGAGAGTTAAGCCCCATACCCCATGGCATGAAATTGTATGGATTTTAAAGCAGAAGGTTTGTTTGGATGCTGGAATTCCTGTCAAGAGCCCCATTTGCTAAATAATGCCCAGACCTCTATCATATAACAGCTCATTCCTGGCACTCTAGTTCTTGGCCCTGGATTCAGCCTGTCCTTAACTCAATAAATCAGCCTCCCAAATGTATCTGACCTTCTGCACTGGGCAGGTCAAGGTCCTGCACTGCTTCTCAGAAGAAGAGGAGAAGCAAGAACCATTTGTTCAATTAACAGTTCTCCCAACAAGATGTCTCACAAAAATTTGGGAATGTAGCTTGCCTGGCTCCAATGCAGCCCTTAAACACTGAGCCCAGAAGCTGGGCTTTTCCTTCCTCTCCCACCTCCCATCATGTGCAGAGTGAGGGCAGCCACATGCTCACTCTGCTGGTGAGGTACAGGGAAAAGAGGCTGGAAAAGGCTGTAAGGATTAACTACAACCTCTGGCCATCACTCAGTGTAAAACTCAAAAGTCACGTCTTTATCCTTTTCCCTGATATTTTTTTACACAGATGGAGGAAACCCGTATCAGTGAACATGAGGGATGATTTGGGAGGGAGCATTCCTACACATCCTAGACACAAAGAGCTGTATTAGCAGGACAGCAGCACTACCACAGCATGCCAGCTCAGAGACCAGACTGTAAGCAGCAGCAAGCAAACTCCACCACTGAGGAAAGGGAGAGAAAGGAAATCCCGTGGTTTTAAAAGGGAACAGTCTGCTCCCAAGGTGACAGCAGTCAGCAGATCTTTACAAAGAGAAACTTGAGGAGCAGAGGGGGGCACTGGTGCACTGCAGGCCACAAACTGGTTTGTTACTGGGTGAGGGGTTGAGCCATACTGGGCAGAGCTTGGCTCCTCTTGTGGACACAGAGGCTGTCTGAAAAGCACTCCAGCTGAAAGCATGTGATTTCTTTTTTTGTGTGTGTCTTTTGCACTGTGGCACCCAGCTGTCCCCATGCCAACAGCCAGCAAAGAACTCCTGATGCTCATCCCTGATTTCATACACAGTGCCTGATACAGTGCTCCTAAAAATACTGCTGACAGCCCCACCGGGATGATTTTGCCAAATTCCCACTCCAAAAGCCCACAGATAACAGGGGTCTCCTTACCTTTGGGTGTCAGTAATGCACCACCAAGCCCAGGCCCAGCCTCCATACACATATTGCTTCTCATCAGAGCCACAGCAGCCACCTGCAGCGAGCACAGAGACATCAGGATTGCACACATGCATGTGCTCTTGGACAGGGAGTAACTAACAAGCAGAGGAGTTCCTCCTCTTCCTCCTCTCTATGAGCTTCACATGGCAGTTTTCCCAAGGCAACCTTTTTTGGAATTGTCTTATAAAGTTGGAAAGTATTATTTGTATAATTCACTATGACAAACAGTAACACACAGAAAGGGAATCTATGCCAAACCAGGGCTTTATTTTTTCAGCCCTTTCAGCAACCAGAATCAATATCAGTATCTTCAACTGTGATGTTAATTGCTTTGGAAAGCCACATAAGAAATCCACCTCCTTTCCCTTACATCATCCTTTAATTCCCACAGAAGCTCTCAAACCAACATTGGAAGAGAGAAGAACCTTTGAGCTCCCAAAAAACACCTCTTAATTCTGGCCTGTGCAAGTAGCACACTGTCTGATGCTTTGATGGTCCATCTCAGAGCTGGATGTGCTCAAGGTTCAGGCAGCCTCCAGAACCCTTCTGACACATTTAAGATTTGATCCTGGTGAAGCCAGAAGATGCTGTCTGGATTTTCATATCTCTGATTTAAAGAACAAGACACCTGCTGCCTTTCAAGAGAGCACCCTGCCAGTGATCAGACTGATGGCTGGGAAGGGAGGAACTCTGCAGTTCCCTGGCTCGGACCAGGGCTGGGAGCTGCTGACTCTCAGGCAGATGGAGCCAGAATTCCCTCTCTCAGCTGCTCTCCATAATCACTCTTACTACAGCAGTGCCCGAGGGCCTCAGCAAGGCGAGTGCTGTGCAAACACAGCAACAGCCAGCTCCAGCCCTGCGGGATAGAGCTCTGCAGGCAAGACAGGGCCAGCACACAGGAAGAGCAGGAATGCAGAAAACAGAGTGGCTCTGGGAGCTCTGGGCTGTGGGAGGGGAAAGGGACAAGGATGAAGCCAGCAGCCCTTTCAAGAGGAATGACCAGCATTGTTTGCATAGGTCAAAATGAAGAGCAGAAGCAGCACACATCCTGGCCAGCGTGCCTGCAGGGCCCTCTGACTGCAGGAGGGGACTCTGTCCTCCTTGTTCTCCTCCTTTCCTGCTCCTTCTGTTGCTCCAGTTCCCTGTCATTTAGCCATCTTTTGCCTACTTCCAAGCACTGTCTGCTTGCAGACACTGGCCACACACTGCCTGCCTCACTGGCTTCCATGCAGTGTTTGACAAACCAGCAGATCTGCCCCATCTACAATTCTTGCATTTCAGTAAGAATTAAATGCAAAGGGAAAAAGGCTTCACACACTTTTTCAGATCTCCTGTGCTGCACAGCCTAGAGGAATATTCTCCTGTCACCTCTGAGCCAGCCTTTGGATAGCTTTTTCCTGTAGCTGGAAGGGGATTTCAGCCAGGCAAGCGTTACAGAAGCTGATGATACAACATCCTGCAGTAACCACAATGCCTTTAACATTTCTTGGAGGGCGTCAGCCTGGTTAGCTCAGCCTTTCAGCCAGGCCCTTGTTTTCCAAGAACAGGAAGGGAGGTGTTCCTGGCACTCAGGAAAAGCAGCACCACATGGAAAGGTAGTTTATTTCCCAGGGTCTATGTGGTTTTACTGAACCTCTGTTAATTTTTTCTTAATAATATCCTGAGAAAGCTTTGCACCCTAAACCCATTGTTACAGGAGAGTGCCTCTCCACACAGATGTTCCTCTTCTTCTGTAGGAAATGCAAGGAAATACCTTATTTAGTATCACACACAAAATGAGCTCCACATTTGCTTCCTGGTGCTCCACAACACAGCTGCAGAGCATGGTCTGCTGAGCTAGATTATATGTCAAAAACTGTTCAAAGCCTAAAAAAACCAGGGAAAAGTAACACATGAAGGAGGAGTGGGATGCCAGCCAGCTGCCTTCATGCCTGCTGGACGTCTGAGTGCAGCAGAGCTCCGTCCTGGCAAGGCTGAGGAGCTGAGGGCTCATTTTCCATGGCGGTCCTGCCGCCTCTTTCTCAATTCTCAGGCAGCAAGTGAAAAAGGAACCAACAAAGCAAAAACCTTTGCAAGGCTAGAGAATAAACCCTCTTGCACAATGAGATTTGGCAGAGAAATTGCCTTTCCCAGCTATAATACGCCCACTGTTCCAGCAGACTGGGTCTCACAGTGGCTTCCACAAACATCCACGGTGCCTCTTCCGGGGCAGTGTGCAGGGCCACAAATGGAGGATTCATAGCCAGGGAGCTGCCAGCCAGCTTGGCCTCTTCCCAATGAAGGGCTCCCATGTTCAAGCAAGAATTCCCAGAGCCAGGAGAAAGCACGTTGTCTGTTTGTTTCATTTTTTTTTGGTTTTTTTTTTTTTTTTTTTTTTTTTTTTTTTTTTTTTTTTTTTTTTTGTTATGAAATAAGATTAATCGCTTGGGGGTTGGTAGATAAAAGGAGCTCTCAGCAGATGCAGGAAGTGAGCAAGGAAGAACATGAGCCTCAACAGTTTTGGGGACACAGGGCTCAAAACATCAAAGCTGGGATGATCTGAACAAGCTCAGTGTTGTTTGCTCTCCCAGGTAACCCGGGCACTGAGTTACCTCTCTGGCAGGAAGTGGTGAGCTTTCCAAAATCAGGTCATGGTAAACAGAATGCTGAGCGCAGACAGAGCAGGGAAAAGTTGGTAATTGAAAACAGGCACTGACAAGAGATAATGCAGAGATAGAGGAAGGCAAAAGCATGCATAAAGAAAATCACATCCTAGAGCAGGGCCCAAACTAAAGTCAGTGTATGGCTCTTAGGCCTCTCTGTGCGTATAAATTAGGATTTGTTCACATGCAGAAATGGTATAAGGTTAACAAAAATTAATTTTAAAAGATGCAGGGTTCTGAGTTGAATCCATAAAAGCCTCTGATGGTCACTGCAGCAGATGAAAGCAGATTTCACTGGCTATCTTGTTCTGGATGTGATTTATATGAAAATGACTTAAAGAGTAACAAGGCTATAGAGTGAGTTTAAAAACACATTCAATAACTCATCTCATAAACAGCAACTCAGATAAGACAAACAGCAATGAAGCCACACAACAAAATCACTGAGAAACTACCCCAAAATTCCTTTTGGAAACCAAAAGGAAAGGTCTGAGGCTATTGTCCACCTCCTCCTAACAGGCTTTCCAAAGAGTAGTTTACAAGTCCTGGAGATTTAACAAGCACATGACAAGGCAAACCTTGAGCCCCACCATGCTCAAAAAGGTGAAGAAGCAGCTCCTGAGAAGGAAAGATCCCAGAGGAGCTGGGTAAGGGCCCTTCTGAGCACTCATGACTTGGGACCAGCGGCAACGCTGCACTCTCAGCAACCCCTGAGCATCACAAGCACTGAGAAACCAACTGTGGGGAAAGAGTTTTGGCTTGCCAAAATGACAAACCTAAATCTGCAGGAGCACTCAGTTAAACCACCAGTGCCACTGCAAGTTTCCTGTACAGCTTGCCTGGTGCAAGAGGTGGAACACCCCAAGCACAGCCCTGGGAAAGTTTGAACTGAATGAACTGTATGAACCTCCTGAGAGCCAGCTGAAGCTGCCTGCTCCTGCCCACAAGCTCCTACTCCTTTTGAGGCTGAAGAACTGGAATTGCACCATCACTGTGAGGGTTCAGGTGGCTCTTGCTGCCCACCGTATCTTTCCACAGGACATTCCTGTTCCATTTATGTTCCTGGACCTTCTCATTCCATTTTCATGCAAAAAACTCTTCTCACCTAAATGTAACTTTTATATTTCTCCTTCCAGAACTGCACGGGGTTTTGTTCAGCCCATTGGGTCAAACTCCAGAGTTTGTTTTGATCCTGATCCAGCTCTTCAAAGCTCTAAAACCCATTCCCAGCTCAGCCTGCAAATTCAATAAGCACATTCTCGATTCCATTATCCAAGCCAAAACAAGGAACTTACTTGATAAATTCTTTCAGCTGAACAGTGAGCTACTGTCAAATTTCCTGGCAATGGTCTTCCAGGCAGTTTCATATTTATTTCATAATATCTAAGAAACCAGTTCCTTCTTGCACTGTGCACTGTAGGTCTCTTGCAGGAAGGGCTTCAAGAACCTCAAGAAATCCTTATTTTAGGCTTTCAACTTAGAAAAGTAACATGAAAATAGCACATGAGCAGTTCTTGAATGGATAAGAGGGATGCAGTAACAGGATGGAAGAGCTTAGAGCAGCCCTGGAAGGGTTACACACCCTTGACTGCTGGCATGCAGCAGGAAATGTCTACACAAAACTAGATTTAACTGCTAGCTCTTCTTTGACCGACATCAAGGAGCCCCAAAGGGTGCTGCACCAAACTAAAATTTGAGAAACTGGGCTGGAGCATATTTCTCAAGCTGATTTCTGCTCACCTGAGGAGGAATCAGATTAGCTGAACATGGCAAATACCTCTACTTGACTTCTTGTAGATGTTACAAGCAACACACTTGTCTCAGTAGTCTCCTAGGAGATAAAGTTGGCTTGGCTGGGTTGCACTCCCTGAATTTTTTTCCTCCTTTCACTCCCTAAAATTCTGCTGAAGTAGCAGTTTGTTCTGACGCAGGAACAGGGAGGGCTGTGCCCACTTTCCCTGTCACATAATTCCAGGTGTTCCCCTCAGAGCTCCTCTACTGCAGCCAGAAGGAAAAATGGTTCAACTGCAGAGATTTAGGCAACACTGTTTGGTAACTGTCAGATGAATATGGCCACTACAAATAGAGATTTCCTTATTGTGACACTGTGGAAACATTATAGCGCTGTATTTAAAATCAGCAGATGGACCTTAGCCACAAAAGCTGCATTTAACCAGATTGTAACCCAAACCCAGAATTTCACAGCCCATTTGGCTGGTGGGAACATTCAGGTATGGGGATGAACAGGTACTTTGTGCACCTCCCTGAAAACTCCACCAGCTCCAGTTGTGCTCAGTGATGTGCCAGGCTCCTGCCAAAGCCTCCTCAGACCTTGCACCAAGAAAACTCAGACCCACAATATGGGGAGACTCAAGGCTCTTCCTCACAAATCCTGGGCTCCGCAGCTCAGGGATGGATGGATCAGCAGTGCAGGTTCTTGGAAGGAGGTCGGTGCTGCTCAGCAGGGGAAGGACAGCAGTGCCAGCAGAGTGCTGAGCTGTGCCTGGGAAGCAGCTTCCCAAATAAGGATACAAAGCTCCACGTTCCCAAGGCACAGCTGGTTGCTCCTGGAGCACTGGAGGAACTCGAGTGTCTCACAAGAAAGTGAAAAGAAAGAACAACCCTCCTCAGAAAAACCCACATGCCAGGGGAGGCCCAGGACTAAAGGCCAAGGGGCACAGGCTGAGTAAAGAAAATAAAGAAAACCCTCCCACCAAGTGAAGTCTTTCAAATAACTACCACATGACAATTCAAGACTGCATGCCAAAAGCCTGCCTCTAATAATATTTGGTATCTTTAAATTAATTTAACTAAATTTTATTTAATATTATTTTGGCTTATTGGTAATTATTATTACTTTCTCCTTCCCTTCCCCTCTCTCCCTAAATCCAGCTTAGTATCACACAAATTAATCCTGTCCCACGAGGTCCTCCCTGCTTTTCCCAGAAGGAACATGGCTCAAGTTCCTGGAATTTCAATGGTTTGTAGCTACAACATCTCACTAAGGCACACAGACACAGAGGAGCTGCAGGGCCCTGCAGAGCCCTCAGGATTCAGCAAGTATCTGCAGACTACACTGGGCAGCAGCTGAGGAAAACCAGCCTGGTGGCAGCTCCAAACCCCATCCCAGCTGGCAGAACTCGGGGTGATCTCTGCTCCCTTCCCAAAACGCAGCTGCACTTCGAGGAGTGTCCTGGGCTGGCTGCTCCTGGCTGTGGAAAAGCACCACGCCTGGAACTGCAGGCAGATGCCACAAATTCCTGCTGCCTCATCCTGGAAGCTGTAAACTCCAGAGATGAACAGAAGCAAACCCAAGCTTTGAGACTGAAGGGCATCCCAGCACACCTGGAGCACAGCTTGCCCTGAATGTGGCATTTCACCAAGCAGGGCCAGTTTTGACAGGGTTCCCAGCATCGGCTTTGGATCCCACTGGGAACTGCAGACCAGGAGAACTGCAAGGAATTCTGCTGCTCTGGGCAGCTGCTGGGTGGGGTTTGTAAATCCTTACAAGCCACCAGCAGAGTGGGCATAGCTGTTTCCAGAACTGCAGCCTGCTCCTGGCATCTCCTCAGGAATTCCCGTAACAGGTCTGTCATCCAAGAGAGATGAACTGATAACAGATCAGCCACAGCCTGCTGGAGGCTTTGGCTCCAAAACCACAATAATACAGTTGCAAGTGTGGCAGAGCTGTGACTGGAGGCACATCCTTGATGTTCACATGCATTTTCTACCAGTGCTCATTACCTTGCAGCTGGCCTCAGTCTGCCACAGAGGGAAGCTCCCAGCCCTCGCATCACCTAACAATAATTAATCCACCTACAGTCATGAATTAATAATAATCCTGTCTGCACAAAGCCTGGTCCATGCCAAAGTGCAGCCCGGAGCTTCAGCAGCAGATACAGGTTGAAGCAGCTACAGGTTGAATCAGACATGGGGGATTTCACGGCTGGTTTAACCAGAACCTCAGTCATCTCAGTCAGCTGCTGGTGACATTCCACATGTCCAGTGGGCATCACCTGCATCCACTGAGAGTCCAGGTGATGTTCTGGTGAGGAAGCTGCAGCAGGATGTGATGGATGAAGATGGGCACTGCAGGGACAAGCCCGCAGCGCCCTGCCCCAGGAACAGAACAGTTTCCTGGCAATGCCAGGCACAGCCTGTTTGAGCTCTGTGCCAGTGCCTGCCATCACCGGGAATCAGCAGCTCCTGCTGTGGCTGCACCTCACCCGCTGCTCTGCACTGCTGGAACACCACCCCGGAGCCTCAGCTCCATTACAGCATCTCCCACCTCCCCCCTGTCTATTCCCAAATCACTCAGGGCCCCCCTATGACAGAGATCCCTCCTGGGATCCCTCAGAGTCCCAGGACCCCTCAATGCCCTGCTCCTTGCACATCCCATCACAGAGACACCCCCAAACTCCCACACGTTCTCTCCATGACAGTGTCCTCCCCCGACAGGGACTCCTGAGAGTCCCCTCACAGCCAGGACCCTCCCAGTTCCCTCTCCTTCACCCATGCGGCTCCATCACAGAGAAACCCTCGCAGTCCCCCCAGTGATCGGGACGCCTCAAATCGCTGAGAGCTCCCTCTCAGCCACGACCCCCAAAGCCCCCTCCCAGCACATCGCATTAGAGACCCCCGTAATCCCTCAGGATCCTCCCATGACAGAAACCCCTGACAGTCCCCTCACAGCCAAGACCCCCAACTCCCTGAGGGTGCCCTCCATGTCACCCCGCAGCCCCTGTGTCCCGGCCGTACCTGACACCACCAGCGCCTCGTTGGGCCCCACCGTGTGGCAGTTCCCCATGACGGCCCCGCCGCCGGCAGCCCCCACAAGCCCCCGCGCCTCGCACGGCGGGGGCGCGGCCCGCGGGCGCCGCCATCTTGGGGAGGTCGGTGCCACACCCCGGGGGCGGGGCCGGGCCGGGCGCGCCGCCATGTTGGGCGCCGTGCGCGCGGGGGTAACATGGGGGGCGTGCGCATGCGCGGTTTGAGGGAGGGACGTGAGTGTGCAAGGGACTTGGACAGTGCGTGGGTGTGCAAGGGATGGGGATGTGTGATACTGCGTGGGTGTGTGTGACACTGAGTGGGTGTGCAGGGGATGTGTGTGCGTGTGTGTGTGCGTGTGTGTGTGTGAGAGAGAGACACTGCATGGGTGTGTATGACACTGCATGGGTGTGCAAGGCAGGGTGTGTGCCCTGCAGTGTGCGTGCAGAGCCAGGTGTGCTGCTCTGCACACCCACACTGTGCACATCCCCTTACACACTCACCATCAACCTCCCAGCTCTGCTGCACACACAGGCCGTGCTGGGCGTGCAAGGCCACCGCCCCTCGCTCACCCCATCCCACACCCACACAGGACCCCCCGGGCTCCCTCATCACCATCACCATCATCTTTATTGTGCCGTGGGAGCAGCAGGGCCCTCCCCATGTCCCTCCCCATGTCCCTCTGGTGTCCCCAGCCCCACCAAGCGCTCGCTGCCCTCCCAGAGCGCCCATGCCAGGCGGTCATCGCGCCCTGCTGGCCATGGCACCCGGGGCCCACTGTGGGTGAAGTAGCGGCCGCTGAGGGGCTCGAGGCCCTCCTGTGTGGCACAGTCCAGCACGGCCTCAGCGCCCTCGGCCGCCTCCAGGAACAGCAGCCAGGCCAGCGGCACCAGCAGGGCCTGCAGCCACAGCGGAGCGTGCCGGAACAGAGAGGTGTTGACGAACCCTGCGGGAGAGTCGCACGTGTGGGGTGTCCCCTGTGTGACCCAGGAGATGTGGGATGTCCCCCTGTGCGTCCCAGGAGATGGGGGGTGTCCCCCTGTGCATCCCCTGTGTGGATGGGCACATAAGGGAGATGCCACAGGCAGCACAGCTGTGATTGTCCCCAGGCACTGCCATGCCTGGCTGGGCTGTGTGGGTGTGCCCCAGGTGAGGACAGGTGCAAAGTGAAGGGAGAGGGGGGAAAACAGTTAAGATGAGGATAAAGAGGAGACGGGAGAAAGGAACATGCCAAGGGACACACGGAAAAGGACACACTGTATAAATAGATGTGTTGTGCAAAGGGACACTGTAAAGGGAACACACTGTATCGAGGAACACAGTGCAAGGGGACAAGGTCCAAAGAGACGTGGCAAGATAAGGGACATGCCATGAAAAGAGACGCTGGGCACAGGGGCATATGAAAAGGGACACACCATATAAAGGGCCACATGAAAAGGGACACACCATATAAAGGGCCACATGCAAAGGGCTGCACCATGCAAGGGAGAGATGCTCCCCGTACAGGAATTCCCAGTGAAAAGGCTGCAAAACCGGACACCACCCCCACAGAGGGACAGCACGGGACACAAAGGTGACCTGCAGCTCACAGACACCAAGGGTGGGTGGCTCCTACCTGGGTGCACGGCATAGCAGGTGACCTGCGTGCCCTGCTCACGTGTGGCCAGCTCGCGGGCGTGCAGCACGTTGGCCAGTTTGCTGTCACAGTAGTCCTGGAAGGTGGAGAAGAGCCCCGAGGGCGGCCGGCCCAGGCGCTCGGGGCGCAGGCGGCCGGCGCAGTGCGCGCTGGAGGCCACGATCACCACCCGGCTGGGAGCGCAGCTCCGCATCCGCTCCAGCAGCAGCTGGGTCAGCAGGAAATGGCCCAGGTGGTTCACCTGGAACGGGAGGCTGAAGCCATCCTCTGTGGTGCCCCCGGCGCTCACCCCTGCGGAGCGAGGAGGCAGTGGCACAGTGGCAGCTTGTGGTGGTGCCCATCCTGGGGGTGCACAGTGGGTTTTTTGGGGTCCCGGCACTCACCCGCGTTGTTGATGAGGAGGTGCAGCTGGGGCTCCTGGCGCAGGAAGGTGCTGGCAAAGGCTCTCACTGAACGCAGGCTGGCCAGGTCCAGGTGCATGAACAGCACCTCGTTGTTCCCAGTCTCCTGTGGGCACAGTGGGGGCTGGGGCAGGGCCAGGGTGTGCCCTGCCCTGCGTGGAGGCTGCAGCCGGCCAGGGGCAGGGGGATGTTCTGGGGACTGGATCCAGCCCTGCAGAGTGCTGGGACCCTCCAGCACGGGTGGCTGCAGCCCCTCCGTGGTACAGTGTGCCCCACCTTGGAGTATCTCAAGGTGCCTGGGATATCCTGTGGGGTGTCTGAGGGGTTGTTCTTGGGATGTTTTGGGTTGTACCCATGGGGGTGTTTTGGGGGTTAATCATGTGATGTTTAGAGATGTCCTGTTGTGTGTTCTGGGGGTCTCTTATGGGCACCCGCTGAGGGGATGCCATGGCAGCGTCTTCAGGGCGCCCACGGAGGCATCTGGGGGTGTTCATGTGATATCCATGGATGCCCCACGGGAGGGTACATTGGGGGTGTCCTGGAGTTGCCGGTTGGGTGCCAGGGGTACCCTGGAGGTGCCGTAGGGTTCGGGGATGTCCCGTGGGTGGGAATGCCGGGGGTTCCGGGGGGTGCCGGCGCTCACCCTGCGGATGCGGCTGGCGGCGGCCTCTCCCCGCCGGGCGCTGCGGGTCGCCAGGATAACGCGGGCCCCGCACCGGGCGAGCTCCAGCGCCGTGGCCGCGCCGATGCCGCTGCTTCCCCCTGCGGAGCGGAGCGCGGGGCTGAGCGCGGGCCGGGGCCGCAGCGGGGCCCGCCCCGGCTCCCCGCCGGGCGCTCACCGGTGACGATGGCGGTGCGGCCGCGCAGCTCGGGGCGGGCGCGGGGCCGCGGGGCCGGGCGCAGCCCGTGCCGGAGCAGCGTGTACAGCGCCAGCAGCAGCCCCACGGCCAGCAGCGCCCACCCCATCCCGCCACAGCCTCCGCCGTTCTGGGCAGCCCCGGGCCCGCCCCGTTCCTCCCGCTCCGCCCCGCTCCCGCCGCCCCGCCCCGGCGGACCCACGGGCGGACGGGGCACGGGCTACGCGGCTCTAGGCGAAGGGAGAGCTGGATTCGTGGCGTCGTGCGAGCAGAGACGGAGAGAGGGCGAGTGCGGGCCGCCCATCGATAGCCCGGGAGAGCGGTGCTGCCCCCAGCGTGGGAGATCACAGAGCCTCGGGGTGTTCCGGTGGGAAGGGACCGTCGGAGGTCACCTAGTCCAGCCCCCCTGCTCAAGCAGCATCCTCTGGAGCACTGAACTGTGTCTGGACAGCTGAATGTCTCCAGGGATAGGCAATCTGCCACCTTTTGGGGGAGCCTGTCCCAGTGCATGCTAAAGAAGGTCTTCCTCGTGTTCAGGTGTAACTGCCCTTGCTCCTATTTTCTGCCCTTGCCTCTTATCTATTGTTCAGCACCCCTGAGAAGAGCCTGGCTCCAGCCCATCCGCTGCCACACTCCCTTCTCATTGATGTATTTGAGAATAAGATCTCCTCAGTCTCCTGTTCTACAGGCTAAACAGGCCCAGCTCCCTCAGCTTTCCCTCATAAATGAGGTCTGCCAGGCCCCTGACCTTCCAGGACACCTTCAGGCTATGTCTCTCCTGTCCTGAGGAGCCCAGAACTGGAAACATCTGAGGTGAGGTTGGGCCACAATGAGTTGAAGATGTCCCAGCACATTGCAGGGGTTGACTTGATGACCTTCAAGAGTCCCTCCTACCTCAACCAATTCCATGATTTAGTCACCTTCCAGCCCTCACCCTGTTCCCACAGCCCAGGCAGGACACCAGGGTCCTTCCATCCCACCCCAGCCTTGATTCCAGCTCAGGCTCCTCTGCAGTCAGACACTCTGGGGAAGCTCCAGGTTGTGGTGACACGAGTGAAGACAGACAATCGAGAAAACAGAATGTGAAGTATTTTTTTTTTTTATATACAGAATACAGGAAAGTTTCTGTAAAGTCTAAAACGTTACAATTACTATGTACAGTGGAACTAGCTGTTCTGCTGCGGGGAGGTGGCAGAGAAACAAAAGAGACAGACAGGTTACGACAAAGGATCTGCTACAATAGACAATTTGAGGAACGTCATACCACATGTAGCACTGTACACAGCTTTAAAACATTGAAAAATGCCATCACTGATGTATTTACACAGAATCCAACACTTTTCCTTATCTGAAATTAAAAAATAGGATGGACACCAGGAAAAGAACTCATTTCTCACTGCCCATAATACACAGTAGCTACTTGTAGTGCAACCATAGCAGGGAGGGATGGGAAAAATAACTGTGGGAAGAAGAGCGCTTCTTTACATTAAATAAAACAATGATATTGTATAGATTTGCTGTATGAAAACTGTATTTCTCTTTTAATATAAAACTATTGTCACTGGCACAAAATAGAACAAGTTTCTGATTATTTTACAACTGCATGGGAACTATCTGTCAGAGAGAGTCCTCGAGTCAGACAGCGGTCACCCCTCGCTCTGACGCGTCCTGCTCTCACTGCAGTTTTCCTTTTAAAATGAAATGTATAGTACAAATATATGTGCAAATGCCCCTAAAACTTGAGCAAAAAAGAAAAATTAAAAAAAGTTAAACGTTCTTCATTTCATGCAAACGGCGTGTGAACAGTCTCTGGGCCGACACAGAAAAATCCCACCTCGGTTTGTACATTTTTGCATTGTAAAGAGTCTGAGGGCGTTTTCCTTGCTCCAAAATGCTCTCTTCCTAAAAACTCCTAGGGAACTGAGTTGGACCGCAGCACGGGCACCTGGTGGGGTTTCAGAGAAAGCTTCTCCTCCAAGTCCATATCTTGTACTAAGGCAGTGTCCCCCTTGGGCTGTTTGGTCGCAAATTCGGTGATGCTGAAAACGAACTGCAGGCAGCCCAGCTTGATGTAACTGCCGTGGTGGAGCAGGGCCGTGCCCTCCCAGCCAGCCCCGCTGCCCCCGATCAAACTGGAGCTGCTGGCTTTGCAGTTACAGGGTTTTCGATGCTGCCCTTGTGCCTGTGAATTCATCACAGCAGCTTCTTCGTGCGCCTCCTCTTCCTGTTTTCTGCTTTTATGTCGTTCTGGAAAAGAATAATAAAAAAAAATGGTAAGGTTTGGGCAGGTCAGCAGCAGCTTGTTTTCATCAGCAGGAGTTATTGCTGAGGTGCCTCATGGGTAAGATCCTCCAGCCATGAGGGATTTCAGTTTGCAGTGAGCAGCTGATCAAAGGGAAATGGGAATCTCCTCACAGCCCTAGAGAGGTTGAGGCATTTACATATCTATTTTGGCAGCCCAAAAAGAGGAAGCTGATCAGGTGGAGAGCAGGAGTGAGCCATGCAGGGACAGAATGCCTGCAGCACAGCCCAGATCTTCTCACAGCCTGGGAAGGGAGAACATGCATGGGGAAATGCCTCAGGCCTGCTCCAAACTGGCTGCTCATCAGGACCTGGAGCTTGGTAACTCCTGCCCTGGAGGCTGGAGTAGGGTTTAGGTCAGGGCACAGAGCTCCCCAGGCTGCACAGGAAGGTCTTGTGTAACCCCAGCTGAGGGCTGTGGCAAGGCTCCCCTTTGTGCAAGGGGTGCGCCAGCCTGTGCAGAACAAGGGGCACCAACAAGGAATTGGTTTCCACCTGCTCCTGCCCCTCTCAATTAACTCCCTTGGTGGTGGTACAACACTCACTTATCACACTCTGCACTTTGGCAACAATACTGCTGGGAGGAGTGGGTGTCATCTTCTCTGAGAAGTCACACGAATACAGAACGTTGTCCACGGTCGTCCCATGCTCACTGTAGTTCAACAGCTCGTAATGCTTTGTATTCTGGAAAGAAAGGGAAGAGGAAGGAATCAACACATGAAGTCATAGAATGGTTTGGGTTGGAAGGGACTTAAAGCCCATCTTGTTTCAGCCCTGTGCCATGGGCAGGGACACCTTCCACTAGAGCAGGTTGCTCCAAGCCCCATCCAGCCTGGCTTTGAATACTGGTTTGGAGCAGGCACAGCTTCTCTGGAGCCTGTGCCAGGGGCCTCACCAGCCTCACAGGGAAACATTTCTTCCTAATATCCAATCTAACCCCACCCTCTGTTAGTCAGAAGTGCTTCTGCCCATACACACCTCTTTGGAACACTGAAACACAACCCCTTCTACTTGTTGCCAGTAATGGTCAAGTAAGAGGTGGTAAATATCCTCCAGCTTCAGAGACCACCAACCTGATCCCCCTGCTCACAGAACAACCAGCCCTCCTGCAGGAGCTGCTTTCTGGCAGAGGAGGGCCCAAGCAAAGTGGGTTTTACCTACTGCACTTGAACCAACACATCTTTTGGGAACAGGATATTCAAGCTGATGCTCTCAACAGCCAGCATTTTACAGGCACACCTGAGGGAAACTTGGCTCGAGATCTGTGCCTAGCAGGAAGAGATGAGCTTTGGAAAGCAGGCACAAGATGGCAAGAGGGATGCCACGTGCTGGAGCAGCCTCAGGACAGAGGCAGTCTGGGATTCTCAGGCCTTGTGCAGGCTGAAATGCCAGCAGACATTACCGTGACACGCAGCGTTACACAAGCGGCGTCACGCTCAGCTGAGTTTCGTGCAGGATGTTGATAGAGAATATTTCAGGTTAGCTCACAGAAATCATCTGAGAGCTCAAGACCTCGTCCCTCAGGGACTACAAGGCTTTAATCAAGTTACAAAAACCCCACATGCACATGGGAGTAGGTTTGGAAGTAACCTGCTCAACTGCAGAAGGAGAACCTGCAGAGAGAGCTCCAGGAATGGGAATTCTCCTCTCCAGAGTGACCGCAGCCATGGCAGGGTCACAGGTCAGTGCCTGCAGCCTGATTTATGGCTGACCACTGTGAGGAGATGCTTCCACACAGATTTATGGTCAGGATCCCATTACTGAGTGTGTTTGGTAGCTTGCAGGGCACTGAAGGAATGGCCAGAGCTGGCTGTGGGTTAATCCTGGATCCTGCTCTGGAGCTGGTTGACAAATGGTGATATGAAAGACTCGATCTTGCTTCAAAGACTGTTTCCATGCTAAGAGACATCTCCAGCAGTGCTGTTACTGGCAGGCCTGCTGGTCTGTTTACTTCAAGAACAAACTAATCTCTGGGCTGTAGCAAAGAAGAAACTGTAGGTTTCTGTTTATGCTGTGAGCTTAACTGAAGTTTTAGCTAAATAAATAATTTATAGAGAACTGCAGATGCTATGAATGCTTTGCTCCTCCATCACACTTGAAAACAAGGGAGTCAGAGCAGTTCCCTGGTTTGTTCCAGCTGAGGTTTGATGTTGACACATGAAGTTTAGCTTTTATTAACAACACATTCAGATCAAAAAGTATCAGATCACGTCTATGTCCTTTTCTTTCCCTAGACACCAGCAGTGACAGTGCTGACTTGTGGCCAGTCCTTGCCCACAGGCAGTCAGAGAAATCCTGCTGGCAGAGCTCTGTGCTTCAAAAAAGGGTTTGACAGAAAATGCTGACACAGCCTCCACTGGAGTAAAACCCAGCTCTTACTTTGTAGTCCACAAAAGGAGCACCACACAAAGACAACCTGCTGCCTGCATCTCCAGCTCCCACTGCCATGCACACCAAAAAATAAAAATAATAATAATAATGAAAAAAAAAAAATCACTCAGGAACTCACCTCATCATAGAATATGCAGGCATGTTTGCCAGACACATAGTTACAGTGACCATAGCTTGTAAGGCACACATCCATATCAGCTCCTGTCATGGGGGAGGACAAAACAGGCTCAGTTCATATTGGAAAAAAAAAACCCAAACTGTCAGGCAGCAGAGAACAACAGACAGAATTAAAGTTCAATTAGCAAAACAACAGGGGAGCAACTGCTTTTGTCCTGCTCCCAGGACTGCATGAATAATGCTTGGGTAAGCCACCAACAAAGTTTCAGTGGGGGAAGGGAGCCAGCAGCTCCACAAAGGTTGAAGAGCATTTCACTGCTCCTGGGTCTACCCAGAGCACCACAAGAATCTCAGCAATAAGAAACAAAACCTACAACCAAACCATAACTCTCCTCTCCATCAGTCAGGCACTAAAACTCCAAGACAGCTGTTCGAGTTCTGACACCAGGTGACAGAGCTGCCACCCACACAGATTCAGGCAGATGGGGGATTTCCACACTTCTTGGTAGTGCAGAATCCCAGTACAAGCAGCCACAGTGAGTCTGTTTCCTTTGACACCCATTTGGCAAAGACCTTAGGGAGGGTTCAGGAAGAACCACCCTGATTCTGAAAGGTCAGGGCAGGAAAAAGCCACTCACCTGTCCCAATGTAGAGGGTTCGATAGCACATATTGACTGCACCCCCCAAGCCCATCAGAGGATAGAACACCGCCCGGGCTTGCACTTCCTTTCTTTGCGCTGCAAGATAAAAAGAAATTACTTGAACAATGTTATCAGCTGGGAAAGCTGCTTGACCCCAGTGTCCCTAGCTCAGAAAGCACAGGCCCTAAGGAGGATGCAGTCAGCTTTGGCCTAAGCACCAGTTCCCAACCCTCTAGGAATGTTTGTGCATGAAACCTCTTTTTGCCAGTCAGAGAAAATTGCTTTCTCATAACCCACACAAGCCATGCAAATGGGGAGCATTAACACTGAGTGTGCACAATGGAGCCACGCTGAGGAACACACAAGCCTTTTACCCCTGGCTTCTTTCTTAATCTCTTCTACTCTGGGTAATCAAAGAGCTCAGTCTTTGCTCTCAAAATGCCACTTAAAAAGAATTGGTGCTGGTGAATTCACCACCTTAACAGTGGTGCTTTCATTTCTAGTGAAGCTGCAGGAAAAACACCTGGGCTGAACGGGGCTTGGCAGGGAGAAACCCAGCTCCCAAGAAGGGATGATTGACTGAGTGGACTCTTTTACCCTCAGGTCAGTCCCTATTGCACACTTGACAATGGCTGGTCCAGGGCTGAGCCTCCAGAGCAGCTCCAAGTTCAAATCACACACTCCCATGCCCACGTTAACTGGACAGAAAATCTTCTGTGGAACAGATACTGCACTCCACTGGGCCACACAGGCTTAGCCAGGATTTCAGCACTGTCTTTTGGAGGAAAACCCCCTATACACAGAGTTTAAACCTCTCCTGATATCACATCTGCAGGACAGTGTTACACCAAGAGGGTGAAATCAAAGAACAGAACATGAGGATTATGAAAGACTGCAGAGGTACCTACAGCAAGAATAGTGGCCACACCAAGTGGCCTCACAATTTCCACCTCTGCCTGGCTGCCCTGCATGAATGCTTTCAGCTGCCTGGCTCTGCAGGGCTCACTAAAGGCTTTGGATCTAACATTTCACCAGCAATGCTAAGCAGCCAGTTGGATGCATCATTCCTGCCCAAAAAGGGTGATGGGTTCAGACAGCACCAATCTGCCTTGAGAAAGGCAGACTGCTGAAGAATTCCAGAGCAGGAAGGCAGCTCATACCACAGCCTGCTGCTGTGTCCTGCAGCAGCCATCACAAGGAGACTGACAAAGCATTTAGGGAATGCTGTGATGCTAAAGCAGGCAAGCACAGAGCTTCAGAAAAAGATTACTGACTGACTTCCAAAGATCTTATCTGGGATATTTACCCCCAGGCCTAGCAGAGAGGGAGCAGAGAATTGCTTCCACAGCAAGGCTCTCCAGTTAGTGCTTGAAAGCAGATTAAACTCACTGGCTGCATGCAGAGGAACCCAAAGCCATGCTCACTTTGCAGCTTTAGGTGATACCAGTGGTAATAAACAAAGCCAAACTCAGCAATCTGAAGATTCCAAGAGAAACTCCAGGTGCTTTCCATTACTGGCATTAGTCACATGTAGTGGTTTCAGCTTGACAGGGACATTCTGAACAGGCAATGACAATGTCACACATATATTCTGTACTCCAGTTCCTCCTGTTCTTGTATCTCTCCAAAAAGAGAGAGCGGGAATTCACAGGTTTCTCTTGCCCATCTCAAAGGTAAAAGGGCAAAGAAAAGCCACCAGAAACTTGAGATGAACCTTCCCATCTATTGCTAATTCTAAGATGAATAAAACACAACTTCACTACACGTTTCCAGCAGAAAATCTGAAGGTACTAAAAGTATTCACACTGCTCAAATTTGTAAATAATTAAGTAGAGGATCCTGATGGAGTTTCTGGTCAGTGGATATCCAGAGCAGGGGGATGAGAAGAAAGAAAAGTGAAAGGCAGCATCAGATACCAGAAGAAGAGGGAAATCTCCTTCAAGGAATGGACAGTGGCAAATCTATGGCTCAACATAACCCAGCTATTCTAGGGCTGCTCTTACCTTCAATGTGGTTCCCCACAGGAGATTGCTGATGGGAATTGACACTGCTTGCTAGAGACTGAGCTTTGGGAGGAAAGAGCTGATGTATTCTCTGCAAGGCCAGAAACTTGATCAGCTGCTCATCCAGCATATTTATCTCAATCTCTGTTAATAAACAAAAAGCAATTAGTAAGTTACTCAGGGAAAGAGTGCAATCTGAGCTGCAGTGGATTTAGCTGTCCCACTTACAAACCTGCTGTTTGCTTCAACAGCCAAGACTTGACCAGTTCTGCAATATCAAGACTCCTACACATAGGTGAGCTATTATTTCACATCAGCTCCTGTGAGAAGAGTGTGAGAACAGTGCCAGAGCTGAAGAGCTCCAACTGAGGCAGCAAGCAGAGGTTTGGGGCAACTAGGGTTGATAAAAACTGAAAATCTGCTGTTTTGGTCCAGAATGAACAGGTCAGTAGAGATGGCCATGGCACCCCTTAGGACAGTAGGCGGGGTGCTTCCTCTGAAGCTCTGCTACCTGGTTAGAAAGTGCAGCCTTGCATCACAGAGAGCTGTAACCCCCTTTGAAGCTGCTGCAGGCTCAGCAATCTCCTCCTGAAGGCACTGCTAACATTTGCCATCTCTTGCCAAATGCAACAAAAGGAAATAAAAACCAGGCCATTCTAAGGGACTGACAGAAGCAGAAATAAATTATAAAATTAACAGACCCACTGGAGCATCAGCACTCAGGTGACTGCTCTACTACAAGATCTATTGCTGCTGCACTTTACATCTGCCAGGAGCAGCTCTGGATTGCAGCTAGCACCACAACATGGCAGGGCTGCAGGTTTCTGCATGTGAATTCCACCTGGAAAGCAGCCCAGTTGTGATTCTTCCCCAGAAAAGCTTCAGGCAGAAACACTTCATTGGCCTTGCTGCCTTGGCAACACTCAGAGCAGGGAAGCACGTGACATATTTAAGGTAATGTACACCCAGCCCCTCCCTCACCTGACTACATCCCTGCTTTATCTCTGGAACTTTCCCTCGAGCAGAGATGGAATGCTTTAGGGAAGCAAACACACAGGGCTGGCAGAGACTGATGATGAATTAAATACTCACCCCCGTCCATAAATGCTTTCAGGGAACCAGTGAAGTCCAACATAGCTGCAGAGTTTGAAGTGAGTGATGAGGGTAGAGTTAAAGCGCTTCCTATGGATAAGGTGCTGGGACTGACCTTACCATCTACAGAGAGAGGTGATGGACAGAAGAGATGTCACTGTGACGTTCACCAGACATGCACCCAGCCCTCAGGCTGCCCTTGGCTGCCAAGCTGCTCCAAAATGACTCATTTTGCTCATAGTCATGCTTTGAAAAAGGCCTGAACTAGAGGCCAGGAGCTTTCTTCTGCTCACAGAAAAGCTTCTGTGTGCTTCCAACACAGAGCCAAACGTGGCTTCTGCCTCGTCTCCAGCTGCTGGAGGAATTCTTGACCATACACTTAATCTCCTGCTCCCTGTGGTGACACTGGAAAGATGAGCACCAACTCCCCAGGAGGCTGAAGAATTTATTAAACCTAAGAGACATTTGCCAAGTAGCTTGTCTAGCTTTTCAACATGAATAAAAAGCACAACTGCCCTGGTTTTATTTCTACACTGTTATAAAGTCTGGGGTGCACATCACTGTCCAGAAGGAATGTGACAGCCATAAGCAGATTCTATTATTTACCAAATAAAATCCTCCTGCTTTGGAAGTGACCATGCAGTGGCAAATGCCAGGAAACAAAACCCCTGTAATGTGTTGTCAATATCAGATCTTCTTGAGCTGGTTTGCTTATAACTACTAAAATTTATGGCAAAAAAAGTCATGAGCAATTTGCATTTTTGTACTCGGCAGCAAAATTTGCACACCACAATCTTTGTTATAAATATATAATCCATCCTGTTAGATGGAAAATTTAAATGTTTACACCTTTCCCAAGAGACGCTGCAGCAAGTAATGATTTTGTAGTACACAAGCTTTGCACCAGATGCAATTATTTAACATCTTAAGTAACTGCAAAATTATGTAGGACTTGCAGTCCTCTTCAAACCACAAGCAAGAAGTTTTCTATAACACAGTCTCATTTCCTCTACCAGGACTTCTCCCAGCCTTGCATTTCTAAGCAGGGCAGGGTCAATTCAGCAGCCTCAGAGTAACCAAGTTTATTCAGGAGGAGGCCAAGTACCCTGGGGACTGCTTCCAAAGGCGAGGCAAAGCTTAGAAGTTACTCATTGAGGAATTTTAGAAAGGATTATAAAAATATGTTGCTCTGTTGCTTTACAGCCACCAGACCTGAGCCACTGCACACAAGGCTGACACTGAGCAGGTTGGAACTGCATGAGCAGTGACACACAGCTCTGTCACGTGCTTTGCAGTGACTGCTCCCACCCAACCTGCACAAAGGCTTTGCTGGTTTGAGTCTTGAGCTGGCGTGGGGAGAGGGAAAAGGAAGAGAATGCCATATGTGAACGTTTATTCTAGCAAAATTTGAGCTGTGGGCAGTTACTCCAGCATCTGTCAACATTTTTGATTTTATGTTTCTACACTAAAAATGGTTATATACACTCTATTGTACACCTTGCTATTATTTAGCAGGTTTTTTTGGGTAGAACTCAGGATGCATATCCAAGTCTGTAACTACCCTGTGTCAGGCCAACAGATCCTAACTAGACTACGGGTTCCCAAGCCCACATTTCTCCAGCATCAAGGCTGTGCACATGAAGACTCCAGCAACACCTGCAGTAGGGGACATCAACCACTGCCTGAACAGTTACTCTGGATTAGATGCCAGAGAGCTGCTCTTGTGAGGAGGACTGACTACCTTGCAATCCAAATGGCCATTTGAAACAAACCAGTGGTTTTACAGCAGCGCTGGGGTTTTAAAGCAGCAGCTGTTGAAACAGCGAGGCAGCAGCCAAGTGATATAAAGCTACTGTTGCTTTCAAGAATTCAACTGACCTACTATCCTGCTTGTCAGGACAGAGTTCCACCCTCAAGTATAGGCAGCCAGCAAAAATACATCCCATGGCTCCTATAAAGAGACCTAAGACAGAGGAGACCTGAGAAACTTCTGCTGGCTCTCCACAGAAAGCCCAATTCCCAGTCAAACGAGGGCACACGGCTACACCCTTTAGATTTTGAATGAGGTTTAGCCTGAGCTTTTCTCACCCTGGGGCCAAGGTCAGTGGCTCAGCACGTACCTGAAGGTGGTGCTGGTGAACAGAATCTGTTTGTGGACCCAACAGCTGAGATGCCATCTCCTGCAGCCTGGGGAGGGGTGAGAGCCCGGGTGGCGCTGAGCGGGGAGCCCCCGGCCCGCAGCTCTGCCGTCAGCGGCGGCCCGATCTGCGTCTGCACATTCTTCCTTTGCAAAGTGCTGGTGGTCTCCAGGCTGGCACAGGAGCTCGAGATGGACGTAGGCAAACTTGTGACCGGCGCAGATCCCCTTTGTGCACAAGAAACAGGTCCTGCTACGTTCTCTGTTTTGACAATGGTTCCAATGGTGTGGTTCAGAAGTCCGCAACTCGCTGGGGGCGTGAGGGGCCGTGGCCACGTTTGCCGATGAGACAAAACAGGGATTGTGTTCCCAGAGCCCGAGAGCCTCTGGGAGTCAGTCAACTGTGCTGAGGATTCGGATGAAACGCCGTAGAAATGAGGCCCGTTCACTTTAATGTCGGAGGCTGTCGGCCCATTCGAAGTCCCGCAAGAAGAAGCCTTCTTGGATTTATCTATACAAGAGCTGCAGTTAACATCTTCCTGTGACAAAGTCTGCTGGGATTGTGAGGAGCTCAAGGAATTCTGGGTGGTAATCCCTGAGGTGCAGGATGACATGGAATAGAGGGAAGGTGTGGGTGCCTTGTCAGCTGCCTGGTAAGGGTTGGCGAGTGAGCCATCTGCCACAATAACAGGCTTAATATCAGCCTTCTCTGTTTGTTCAGAGTCCCAAAGCAAAGTCATCTGCTTAGCAGATAAATGTTTCAATATGCTGCACTGGAGCGCAACAACACTACAGAGCCACTGGAAGGAAGAAAAAAGTGCAGGTTAGCTCTGGAGGCAGCAGTGCTCCAAACCTCTACAGTTGCTCCATCGTTCACCCAGCCTGAGGAAATCCAGCTGCTGACTGCTCAGATGCAGTGTGGAACTACAGCATCTGCTCTGGAGCTCATCTACAATTAGGAGGAAATTTTGTCCAGAGGTATAAAAGTGGAACCAAAATGATCTTCTGTTTATCTCCACACTGGAGGTAGGACAGAGAGGGGCTGAGATTAAAGGAGGGAGGAAGGCAGGCAGCATTTCCTCACTTCTAAACTCCTCCTTCTCTTCATTTGTTAAATGCCGCAACTCTTCAGCCTCAGGTTACAAACATACCTATCAGTAATTTGGGCTTCTAGTCAAACACAACCCTTCAACTTATTCTACAGCATGTTGGAAAGAAATGCTGCTCTACCTCAGGTATAGGGAATAGAAAGCTTGGGTAAAGAGCACTTTCCTTTTACACAAAGTGGAGGAAGACCAAAAGATTTATTCTAAGTTTTAAGCTCCATGGTGGATATGCACCTGCCACATAAAAGCAGCTTGTCTGTGCTAAAAAAGAAGGACTTGATTTCTCCACTGACAGCAACTTAACATGCCTTTACACTGTGGAATCTGGCCAGAAGTTTCATACAAGATTTAAACACTCATTTGACCTTGATTTACATGCCCAATTCCATCCGCAATAAAAAGCGACCCAGAAATGGGACGTTAACTTATAAATAAACGTGTCAGAGAGCAGCCTTACATAATCAAAGTGCAAAGTATTTCCCCTCAGCCACGAAATAAAGATGACGTCTAGACAGAAGGCCCTCGACTCCACTCTTAAGGCCAGAGGACTATTGCACCACTTCCCTGAAGTGTCAAATGAGGAATTTTACATCTCACCTGGAAAGTCAAAGTGAAGTTTTAATGCACAAAGGTGTCAGAGACAAGACAAGCTATCACCTTTACACAGGAGCCTGAGATTGGTTTCCTAGACAACTGCTCCATCACAACTGAAGTGGAAGGGGATCTTTGTACCAAAGCAACTACACACACAGAGTCCAAGCATTTGACTTAATTTACCTCCTGTTGTTCTGTCTGGCTGGCTAAGTGCTCAGTGTTCAAAAGGTGCTTCTGCAAGGGTTCCTCAGGGATCCCGTTACAGATCAGCTCGCCATCTCTAATTGCTGCAGGCGCGAGTAACGGGGGTGGAAGCCGGTACTGGGACTTTATAGCATCAGGAACCTACAGTGTGGAGAAAGAAGATCACACATGAGAACAATTACTCAAGAATGACTAGTTAAACCAAGTGCTTGATCAGCACTAAACTTGGCATTTGCTGCTTTCTCACCCAAAGGAACCCTGCAGATACATTGGAAGTATCAAGGACTGAGTACTTTAAATTGATGTAGCCATGCTGAAATTAATAGGTTTTATTCCCTTAGGTCAGGCATGACTTTGGTACAACATGGTGGCTACAGCATAAGAGAAATAATGAAAAAACAGCCAAGGGAAGTCTGCATGGCAGTTTTCAGGTATCCTGGCAACCAACACAGCCCCAAATCTGACTGCAGGGCCACCTTCAGGAAGTTTTGTGTTGTACCTTCTATGCTTGTGCTAGATTTAAGTGCTTACTTGTAATAATTGAGCCTTATGGTTGAAGGAAAGAGATCTTCTTAAATCCTACAAGTACTGAGTGCTGACTCCCAGATCTCTCACCAACACAATCATTCAGACTGTCTTCTTCCTCCTGCCCCAAGGAGTATGCTGGTTTCCTTTCCAAACTAAAACACATACACAGGGGTTTTCACCCACCACTTACCTTCAGACCTTTCCTCTTCACTGACTGAAGAACTCTGCGATTCGGAGGGTGTTTCTTATGGATTCGGTTTAAGAAATCCACTTTGACAACGTGCTGAGATATGGTGTCCTGGAACCGGTCAAATACTCGGCACCGATTACTCAGGGTCAAGTTCTTCTGGTTCAGCTGGGTGATCAGATAATGCCACAGGAGTTAGGGATCTGCAGGTCACTCTAAGGCACCCTAAGACTTTCATAATGCCTCGTAGCACTGGCAGTACAGCATCAGCTCAGCTTTAGACTATTTGTTTCCTGCAGCACTAACCATTTCTGTTAAAGGGCACATTGCTGGAGATGAATACAAAAGCATTTAGAGGCCGACTAGGCAGTATCAATGCTCTCAGAAGCAGTTTGTCTGGGAAAAAGCTCTTTGTTTCAGCCCCCTGTTTCCTGAGTATTTAAGTCTCAAGTACACTGCTTTTCCAAAAATGAAAACTCCCTCTTGGAATGAAACTTTTTTGGGTTAAGCATGCAAAGAATTACTTCCCCTATTTGTAGCACTGTGCTGCTTTGTATCCCAGTTCTGGAAGCTCATCTAGATCTTAAAGAGTCCAGTCAAAAACTAGACAAGCTGTCAGTGAGCCACAATCTGAGCTGTCAGCTTCAGTTACAGGAAGGAGTTCCCCCATCTTTATATCTTATTGCAGAGAGCAGCATCATATTCCTTTGGAGAGTGCGTTGCTTGCAGCAGGAGCTTTACAAGCGTTACAGGGAGCAATAAGAGCTCAGAAGCTGTTTTACATTTGTTGTGCTTTGTCCTTTAATGGACCTGCCAGGTTCCACTCCAGCATCCGGTTACCATACTGCAATCATAGTCCTGCTTACCACCACGTGTTCTATGTGATTTGGGCACATCCATCTACCCAGAGGCATGGCAGTAAGCGGTGGCTCCAGACAATCCATGTGGAACAGGAGTGGGCAATAATCACACTGGATTAGAGGTGCCACTCTGCAACTCCTGAGAAGAGAGAGCCAAATCTTATTCCCTGTACAGAGTATAAATAGAACATTCAGACAAGCTTGGCTGACCACTTCAGTTTATCCTCTACGCTGTTGTTTGCACCAAAAAGTAGGATTCTGATTTGTAACTTGATCTGTATAGACCTTCTTTAAGATCCACTCAAGACAAAAGCCTTTATTTGAAGCAAAATTCAGAGATCAAAAGGAAATCTCAGATTTAGGTAATTACAAGTTTCCTTGGAGGAATCATGTGTGATGCTGGGATGTGTACATCAACAAGATGTCCTCAAAACAAGTCTCAAACTCCAGAAAAATAATTACATCTGAATCCCCAGGCTTTAAAAAAGCCTTTGCTCTATGACAAAGTCATCAGTTGCTCTCCACAAAAGTCCACCTGAATCCCCATTCCACTTCGAGAATTTCACTCTGACTGGGTTTCTGAAATAAAGGTTTCATTTTCACTGACATTTTGAACTGGGGTTGATCTATGCATTTTTTTATGCAGAGTTACAAAACCTATCAGTATTTTGGACTGGTTTTCAGATTTACAATTTCAGCACAATATTCCTATTTGCCCTGGGCTTATAAATCTCTCAGTAGATTTCTATTTCCTAAAGGTCACCTCCTCACACACTTCCTTCACAAACCATAAACAAACATCACCATTTACCAAACCACCATCATTTTAGAATATTTCTCTGCAGAAAAACACTGAAGACAAGATGGCTCAATCTTGTCAATCTTCAGGCTACATTTCAGAACCCTTTACAGCTGGACCTACACATGCTGTGGTGAACACCTGTTATTTAGCAAAGATTAATATTCTCCCATTTGTTTAGAGGACTGCACATAAATAATGAAGGAGAATGGAAAAGGAAACAGGTAATCTACTTTTTTCAGCAAGAACTTTGCTCCTGTGAAGGATGCAGCTACACTGAACAGCTTCCTGAAAGAACAAGTACCTGTTGCATGTGAAGCAGACCTTCACCGGCAAGGGAACCAAACCATTGTGGTCTAACTCGTGTTGTGCTTTCTTGACATTCTTTCCTGTGGTTTCTTCCTTTCTCCTCCTCTTACTAGTACCTGAAAAGGAAATTTTTAAAAGCTCTGTGTTATCCACATAGCAGAGGTTTGTTTGCCTTCTGGTAGATACATATAATCATCTCAGAAAAGTCAAAGACTGCTGCTTAAGGAACTTCTATCAACCACTAAATCTAGCCTTAAGTGACAGAGACTGTCTTTAAAGACAGATATATTTCACACTTAGTAATTTCAGTGACACCCTATACATTTAGTCACTACTTTGTTACTATATTATTGCATCATAAATCAAAAATCAAGTATTTTGACAACTGATTCTTTTTCATATTGATGATCTAGTCCAAGGTGAGATCAACAAGCATCTATCACAAGTTCTGACGGACATGGTGTGTAGTTGCAGTGTCCCCACAGATTTGAGAGGCACCTGCCGCTAAGGCAGGTGGTGGAGAGCCAGAGGTACCTCTGCTTTCACCAGCGAGCACCACTGGAGCCACAACTGTCACAGAGTCAGGAGGGCAAAGAGGAAAGATGGCAGCAGGATGCAACTGCAGACATCTTCACTATCAGCAGACAAGGCCCTGCTCACCTGGAAGTGCTGTGGTGCAGGTCAGTTCATTCGGCAGCTGGAACTGCGTTGGGTTCCTTTCCATGGCAGCAGCAATAAGAAGCTCAAAGGGTCGCTTCAGCTGGGGCTGCCCACAGTCCATTTCTGCAATGGCAGAGTCATCATCCACGTCAATTATGTCCTCATCCACATCATTCTGTTCAGAGTTGGGGGTCTCGGTGCTGGCATTGGATGTGGGAGTGCCAGGCCGGCTCGCTCTCCTTTCCAAGATCCTGGCATGCGCATTAGCCCTGATGCTGCTGCTAGACCTGTCCAACAGGTCTGCGTCACTGGTGGGGGAGGTGGTCCTTTTCCCAGATTTGTCCACCAATCCATTTACCTGCCCCAGCTCTTTCTTCTGTTCTCGCTTCTGCACGACATGAATAGGCAGGCTTATCATGGAGGCCACAAACAAAGCACATCAACCTTGACAAATATGCGATTGAAGACAAACAGCATCTGAAAACGCTTGAGCCACGCGCTACAACTTTCCCCTTGCAGTCATCAGAGCCTCGAGCAAGAACAGTCTGATGGCAGCTAAGGTACAGGTGACACAACAGCTGAAGAGAACCAAGCACGGGGAAGAACATTACCATGTGTCTTTCCTTTCAGGGTAGCTATACTTGAGTCCAGATCAGGACATTTCACAGCATCTAGTCCTAAACATTTGACAAATCACACAACTGTTTACTTTGCTACCAACATGGAGAAACTCCACAGCAAACTGTTCATTGTTGATGCACTTTACTAACCCTGGCACTGCATATAAACCCATCAGAGGTTGAGAAGGTCAGCTGGAGAATACAAGCACAACATACAAACAACATTCTGCTATCTCCTGATGACAGGAATCTTGAACAAGGTGCAGCAGAGGAAAACTACAGATTGCAATCACCACAAGATCCATTTTGCAACAGGAGGAAATGCTGCATGGCCTGGGATGGGCAACTGTGCACTGTTCCAGCATCACTCATATGGAGGAACCAATGTACTCCATCACTAACATGGTCTGCAAAGGGAGCAAAGTGTTTTCAGGCAATTTTTAATATAGAAAAGTTGGGAATTTTCTCCTTTTCTCTCTCTTTTTACTTTTTTATTTGTTTTTCGATTTGTGACCTTCATTTCTATTGTTGGCAGATGGCTGAGCAGTACCCTGGAAACGTAACAAGGCAATCACTTCAGGAACAAAAGGCTGAGCCCACAGTTTTCTTCCAATCTGTTTTGGGTGTCACTTCAAGGGAACAGTTGCTAGATAGCTTGGTGCAGTTTCTAAACCCTCTGCTAGGCAGCCCTACGTGGTCACAGCAATAAGATGTTTACATTGTGCAAGACAGCTTCCTGGAGAAAGAGCATCAAGGCAAAAAAAAAAAGACAAGCTACAATATTGCCCAATCATCTCCTTCCCATCCTGTTCAACAGCCCAGGAAATCATAACTCACTGTGATTTCACCCTCTGCTGATGTACAACTGCTGTGAAGTCACTCTTCTAAAAAACACATATTAAGTATAATCAGAGCCCTGATGGCAAAGCTGTATTAACGTGACTCCCATTCTGCCTGTAGACAGCTCACCTCCTTGAGCACAGGAGCCATTCCCATTTCCTCTGTGCCTCAGCTCTCCCTCCGTTCCAGAAATGGAGGGGGAAGGAAAACAGTTTAAAAGGCACAGATTGACAAGAAGGTATCAGGCACTTCAGTTTTACCTCTTAGTAGTGAAGTTAAAATATCCCAAGGGTCTCACCAAGACCCCTTAGGTTTCTTTAATCCCTTTCCTAACAAAACCCTTTGCAAACATGAGCACAAAGAAGCAGCACTGGTTGTCTGAGTACACACGAAGGGAGAGGCAGGTATAAACCACAGGATTCAGGTTTCAGAGGGCCAGTTGGAAGGGCAGGGGCTGTGTCTGTTCTGAGGCTTTACCTTGCGGCGCACGGTGCAGCGGTGGCACATCCACTCCCCCGGGGGCAGCATCTCCTCGCTGAGCGGAGGGTTGCTACAAGAGAAACACAAAGCAAAGCTTTACTGTTATTTACTGTCATTTCTGGAACTCTTCTCACGTACACAGCCAGAGCCAGGGCAGCTCTGCGGTTCCACTCCCAGGCACTTCCTTTAATTTATGGTGAAGCTCCCTGGATTCGCTCTCCCATACATCCACTTAGCCAGACACCTCCAAGAAGCCAGTCTTCCATGACACCCATCTCAGCTCCACGGTTTCAGAGCACTCTCAGACTTGAACAGCAAAGATAAATGGAAGATTCACTGGTGTGCCACACACATACCTCCCCCCACACCTCCTTAAATAATTTGATTACTCCATGTGAGACCACACAGATTCCCATGCAGCAAGCACAGTCATATATCCTTGTATTTGCAGTGAGTCCAACTGAACAAGCTGCCATGGGGTCTACCCACCATCTCTCCCATGTACTCCATCCCTGGGCACACTTACTTAATGGTAGAAACCACCTTCTATCTTAAGACAACCCAAATACTCTTAAAAGTGTCACCATATCCAGCTTGCCTTGGCTATGAAGCACAGGATACATCCTACTCACATGGATCTGCACTTACTATAAAAGCTGTATCACAGTGAAATTACATTCTCATTTTGATGCTAGAAATAAACTAAAGCAAATTAGACTAAGGAGTAAGGAGGACTATTTTGAGAAACACTTTTCCTCAGTAAAAGGCAGAGCAGCATATGTTAGATGATACACTTTCCTTACAGATCCCACTACTAACTCAAGTACTTTCCAACACCTCTTTATCATTAAGATTTGTTATTTGAGCAAACTGCTGACTGTGGCAGGGAAAATGTACCTGCTGGCAAAACCCAGCCATTTACCATGCAGTGTGGCTTAAGATAATACTTTTAAAAGTTCTCCTGACTTTTGCTAGAGGCAGCTCTTAGCAAGTCTGCTCTGAAGCTCCATTTCCCACTGACTGGGGAACAGATTTCAAGGATCCACTGGGACTGACTGGGTTACAAGGGATCAAGAAGTACAGTAGCTTATAAGACTGGCCCAAGAAAGCCACACAAGCATGGGAAGCTAGATGTTGGTTCATGGCAGGAGTCTCCATACTGTTTATTGCACCTACAAATACCAAACCAAATCCAAGTTAAGCTTTCCAGTCTCCAGCCCCGACAAGACAGGGAGGATGAGATGCATACTTGCTGGCTGGGAAGAGCTGTGCTCTGCAGCAAAGGGAGAGGCTGTCTTCCTCCAGAATCTTGCTCCTAGCACAGGGAAATGGCACAGGATCCCAGCCCAGGCTCCCAAGCCTGGACTGTGAAAACAAACACACTTCCTTTGTTTAAACAGAGTCCCGGCGAGCCTTGCCCCGAGCTCGCCCTGTGCCAGCACTGCCTCTGCAGGTACTGCGGGCACCCGGGGTCACACTCCCTCTTGCAACACTGTGCCTGGAAGACTGAAGGAAGAACACAGCAACAACCAAGCTGGTAATAACCTCAGCATTTCTGGTGTCAGGCTCTGGGGAATTCAGTAGAGCCAACACATCTGGCAGCCATTTTGAGGAGGAGTGCAGGGTTTCAGAGGCCTCCGTGTTCCAGGCGCTCCAGAAACGCAGCGCTCTGCATATATGCACTGACATACCTGCAGCTTATGTTTCTCATTTCCTGGAGGGCTTGGATGAACAAGAGATCAGGCTCTAGATGAGAGCACCAAAGCCTCCACTACTGGCTGCTTCACCTCAAATGCTTGGATGAAGCAGTAGCTCCCTGCCCCAAACTAATCTTTTGCTAACAGAAGCAGGGAAGGGGGGTAGAAGGAGGAGAGTAACAAATGATCCCCGTGTGCTTGCTGCAGCATAAATCCAGCTGAATCCTATGGTGCATCCTGCAACAGCTCAGGTTTTACCCTTGCTAGAAAACCAGCTCTTAGATCTGCCTCTACAGCAAGTACGGATTCATGTGGCCCATTCCCCTCTCCCCTCCCAACACCCCAGGGCAAAAAAACCCACAGCCTTTGATTTGTTCCTAGTGAAATTTCACCCTCTGAAGCTCCCGACGAGCGTGCCTGAACTGCTGGGAACACGTCTGCCCCATTCCGAGTGCGGCGTGCCAGGGATCCGCACGCTGCCAGATGCCTCCGGTTATTTGTTTTAACTGTTACCTCAATCTTACGCATTTTACAATGAAACAATTAATACCACCGTGAACCTCGAGAGACGCCTGGAAGAGTCAGAACAGGTTTCTTCTGCAAGTATGTATGTTATTGTCCCATTTGCTGGGTTTGAAGCATGAAATCCTACATACTCTGTACTATTAAAGAAGCATTTTAATGAATGCTGCTACCCAAAGGCCTGTGGAAGGAGGGAGAAAGATTCGTTTCAGAGCAGCAGAAAGGTTTTAGTGCTCAGATAAACCTCCTGAGGTTTTCTGCTCACTGGCAGGGCCTAGCTGCGATAGCAAGTGTATTAAAAGACTGATTCTGCCTCTCCTGGTTAATGAACTGTTCATCAAGGCAGCTCACCATGCTAACAAAGACTGATGAAGGCTGCTCCTGCACTGCTGGCCTCGCAGCAAGCAGAGAGCACTGCCTGGGTCTCAGCAGAAAGCCAGGGAAGCGCTAAAGAATGCTGTTTTAATTGACTAGGTATGACCACATTCTTCAACCTTTTACTGTAAGCATAAAAGAAACGGATTTTTAAATCTGAGCAAGACACTTGATCTTCATAAGCAAGGTAAGAATTAGCACTTTGGCAGGAGCACCAGAGCCCTTTTCTCCCTATCTTTCATGGGTTCATTAGCATGCACAGCTCCAGCCACCAGTGTTTGCTGCCAACAGGACCTGGAATTGTACAGCTCCCACTTTATCTTCGGTTACAACACATCTCCTTTCAACTACACACCAGTCAGTTGCACTTTTCAGGACATTTTCACTAACCCTTCATTTCAGAAAGTTTCCCCTTCTGTCATCACAGACAAGAGTGGTGGCCTCTGCTGTTTACCTGGGGGGTTTGGTGTGACCCAAATCAAACCTGCTCAGCAGAATGTGTTTCTGCATTTAAAACAAAGACAGCTCTGAAAAACACAGGCTGACTTAAAAACACCTGGAAGACTAACTCATACAAAGCCTCTGAAAATTAAAGGAGATGTTTATTACTGCCTAGTCAAAAACCACTACACTGTCTATGAAGTCACTTGCCATATAATATCTGTCTCATGGCTTTTTCTCAGAAAGTTAACTATCTCCTGAAATTCCTATCAGATGCATTGTCAAGCATTGCTCTATCCCTTAAATAAAACTTAAATGACTATGACAAAATAAAAAAATTTTCAAGAGCATATTAGGAGTTTTTATCAAGCAAACAATAGCATGAAGCCACTTAGCTTTTCAATTTCACACTCTGGGGCTCTCATACATCAGAAGCGTGTTGTCAAGTCTAAATCCTGTAATTACTCCTCACTTTGCTGACCTCAATAAATAGGTAAACAAGTGCTCCAAGGAATGGCACCTTCTCCAATACAAACTGGGCCGTAGCTCTCAAAGGAACCAGTTATAAGCAGACCTGAGGTTATTTACACACTGCATTCCTGGCCATCTTGCGTCAAAGGCACGTTGACACTACTTTTGGACCCACCAGGATACAGCAAGCTACCAGCTGGGATAATGGTGGCAGGAAAACAAACCAGTGCCTGGTGAAGCTTTCTTCAATAACTTCTCTTTCATGTCAGTTGTTTTCAACAATTGGACTTAAATATTTTTTTTTCCTGTGCGGAAGAAAAATAGTAACACCATGAAAAAATGTAAGCTAACACATTTTTTCCTTCTCAGGAAACTTGATTAACTGACCAAGGCTCAGTGACAGGATGATAATGAAGGATGCTAGATATGTTTGCCAGATAAGGGAAGAAGGCTTTCAACTCTTCTATGGGACTCCTATTTATCCCTATGATGGATAGAGCTACAGCTGTTCTACCAGCTTCATAAAGAACAAGGCTCCCTGGCTTCCTACAGCAGGGCCTCAATGGCAGCTAAAACAAACCAGGAAACCAACCTCACTGTCAGGGCTTTACAAGAGCCCCATTGAGAAACAGGGAAAGTTGCATCATTTACAAATTCAGCTTTTTGGAACATTTTTACTGTGCCCAAGTTACATATTTCTGCTCACAGCTGCTCCCAAAGCCGGCTGGAGGAGGACACCTGGAAGCCTGAGCCTCTACCTTAGACAGAATAAAACCACACCAAACAAGCCAACAGCTGCAGCCTGCAGCAAGTTCCTCCCCACTGCAACTCCCTTCCCTTCCTCTTTTACTCTTGCATCAACACAAAGCTCCTGAAGACAGAAGTCAGATTTCAATTACCTCAAAGGTGATTATTAGGAAAACTATCAGCTCCCTCCTCTCCACCACTGTTGTTCCTCAAATTACTCAGTGAAGTCTCAAAGTCCTGCTCATTAACGTGGATAAATTGTGACACTCAGCTGTACAACAATAATCTTCCCGAAAAAGCCAAAGATTTCTCAAGCACCAATGCAGAGACCACCAAACTTCAGATAAGCCCAGCATAATTTTTGCTCTTTACAGATCTCTAAGCATGACGTGGTCACACTAAAACTAACAGTTTCAGCAACTTTCTGGCCTCAATTAGGTTCATACTGTTTATAAGTTATACTTATTTTAAGCCAGCAGCACAATTCATATTAACTACAGAGCATCACACACTATACTTGTACCTGTGGTGCAACAACTCCTGAGGGAACTAGTAAAAAAAGCCTGACAGCAGGCAGCACAACTTTGTTTACACTGAAGTGAAAGTCTTGAGCATGGACATAAGAAGTTCTAAATGAGCAACATCCAGCAAGGACTCCTGGACACCACCAAACAGGTCAGGACAGGATTATTTTGGCTGCCACTATGCAAGGAAGGGAACCAAAATGACTGTTTCAGAGGGCACAAATTATCCCATCATCTGGAACGCTGCATGTGCTTAGTGTGCATCTTTCCAACAGCATGGCCAGAGCTGGAAATAAGGGTTCAGCAACAGACAGAAAACAGAAGAAGGATTAAAACACCATTATATGGGCAGACAGCAAGGAATAAGATGTATCCAAGGAAAAAATAATGATACACTACACTGTCTACATGATGCTACAAGAGTGGAGGAAGACTTAAACTCTGCAGGGTTTAAGTAGCAGCTTTGCTGGGTATGCCAGATCCCAAAATTTCCTTCACTGTGTGCTCATTTTTACTATCTAGACCTGCCACTGTGTTCAACATTTCAAGGGCTTGGCCAGCAGTCCTAGGCTCTGGCAGTAGCACCACCGTGCTCCTAAGAACCAGGTACCATTTAATGAGTGAATACCCAAACCATAAATGCTGTGGGTATTCTGTGAATTTCAATGCCTATGAATTTATTTACCTGAATCCATCAAACCACTCCTGCTACTCCCATCCTGGGAAGAACACACCTGCTTCCATGAGGTTCATCTACCTTACCTCAGCTCCCTTCCTGCCTCCTCCCTGTGCCCTCGAGCACAGGCAGGCCTGAAGCTCATGGGGAATCAGGGAAGTATCCTCCAAGGCATGAAGCAGAAGTTTTTTGCCTCCAACCTGATGAGCAGGAGGGCCCAATAAACTGGATAAAGCTGCATGTAAACATGTGATCACCTGATGTAATTAGTTCCTTCTATTTATAGAAAGAACCTGGCCCACAGAGACCATTCCCTAGACAACCTGTTAGTTATTACCTTCATTAATGTCCAGCTGACAAAAAATTAAAGGAAGTACTTTTTTTTAAGATACCAAATTTCCACACATAGGTAAACACATACATATATAAAAACAAATATGTATTAAAGAGCGTATAGTACCACCAGAACTGCAGTGAGAGTTTTTGATTATTATTTTTTAATTAGTTTGACTGGTTATGAACTCTGATATTTGAGATATATTTGCCTAGGGAACCATCCAGCTTTGTATTTATAAGCAGAAGCCATGGAAGTTGATAGAAGAATTGTTGACTTTGAAAAATGTGGGTCAGACACAGAAATTCAGACATTTTGCACATCCTGACTCCTGTTTCTTTCCCAGGCATCGCTCATGCCTGTGCTGCAGACAATGGTAACAATAGCCTGAATTCAATGTCCAGGTTCATTATTAAGTGTTCAGGTCTTTATAGCACCATCTTCTTAACAGATTAGAAGTCATCTTCTCAAAGCAGGATGACACATAGGGCAGCATCAGGGAAAAGAAAGGAGGCTGAGGAACAACACAGCCCTGGTGAGAATCACTTCATCCAATTCTGTCTTTAAAGAACAATAAATGAAGAGACATCTCTGGTGGGAAAAAAAATAATCAAAACACAGGTCTGAGAGGTTTCTGAGAAGTGAACACATTCAGCCCCAGCCATACTGAACGTGTTCAAAGGAGACAGGGGTGAAAGGACAGCAGCAGTAAGGTGGAAAAAAGGAAAGCAGCACATCAGAAGAGGATGAAGGGCAGACCCATAAAAGCAAAAGCATGAATTTGTCTTCACACAGGCACAAGTGAAGTGTAATTCTGACATCTACATGTGGACTAGGCTTTCCCAAGAACGCTGGGGAAGAGAGAAAAAAGAGCAGAGACAGAAATATCCACTAAAAAAAAAACCAAAAACCAACAAAAAAATCCTTAGAGCAGGGCATACATTCTTTTCTGCCTTTCCAGATCACCTTCATATCTTGCTCCTGTTGCTATTCTAGACAGAGATCACTGGGAAGTTCACATGATGCCGTGCCCAAAGTCAGAGGCTGTACAGGCAGGTGTTTCACACCAATCACTAGTGCTTGCCAGAAATTCAGCATGGGGTTTTCAGCCTGCTAAATTGTATCCTCAGGCCAGTGCTTTCTGCAGGGTTCAAAGTCGGTAATCTCCAGCTCCATCTAGTTTGCTTCCAGTGATCGTGCAGAGCAGACGTCAGCAGAAATGGGTTAGAGTTGGGTTCAGGCACTCGATTCCCCCCAGCTGGCTGAGATGCTCTTTGCCTTTTGTGCTCAAGATCTGATACACCAACAGGAAGAATGATTTATACAACCTTTTTTTTTTTTCTTTTCCCCCCTTCATTTTTGGCTACAGGGAGCATTTACTCCATACCCTAAAAAGGTATGTGATTGCATTACAACTGGTATCTGTCAACCCCTTTATTAAAGGGAAGCTACAACACTATTTTTACTCAGCTTACAGAGTTACTGGATACTGCAGTGTTCCTTCGAGGAAGCTGGGCAGACATCTAGTGAGCAGTGGAGCTGGAGACAGCACAAATCGATTGCTATAGGAAGGAAAAGCCAGCTCTGACAATCTGTGTCACAAAAATCACAAGTCTAGCCAGTAACCTGACGTGGCAAGATGCTTTTTGCTTACACTCACTTCTTTCATACCCCTGTAACAAAGCCATGTTATATCCCCCAGATACATTTGCATTTTCACAAGTCCTAGAGAACTTCCTGACTGGTTTAAAAAAACAAAACGAGTACATCCTTCTCACATGATTTATATTCCAACAGACAGCACTTCCTAAATATTCGGACTGTCACACTTGCTTTCAGGGAGATACACCTCCTTCCTACTCTGGAAGCAGCTGCTCCCTTTCTCCACAGCAGATTCCTGCTATTTGCTACTGACTCAAGGTTTGAGAAAGGCTGCAGAGCACAGGAAAAAGTCAAGAACCTGACACGTACCAGTGAATCAGTCTAGCAACAAAAGCAGTTTAACATCCACTGGTGTGGGTCAATAAATGGAAGAATTTATGTTAGTGTTGAAAAACTGTTTCAGTATCAACATTACAACTGAAATTTCAAATTGACTCTGTCTTACACAGGGAAACACAGGAGCCCTGCTCTCCTGCAGGTGTTCCTCACACCACCACAACTGCACCTACAACCCAAAAAAGGCCCTTTTTGTAGGGGGGGGAAATTCCTGGTTGGTCCTGATTCTTGCTAAAAATACCCAGTTCTGTCACTGACAACTGCACAGAGGCACTCCCCAGCCGGGGTGTCCTTCACACCCGTGGTAAGAGCAGTGCAGCCGGATGTCAGACATGCCAATTACCACTGCTTCCCTTTCACCACCCCACCTAAACAACACCGTGAAATGGAGAGAGACAGAGGAAAGAATTATGAGCTTTATAAGATCTTGTGCAATAAACACAGCAGTCCCCCATTCCCAACTATCAGATCTGCTGGCAGCAGTACAATCTTAACAACACCGAGCTTGTATGTGATAAAAAGACATAAGGCAGCTAAAGGAAGGTGAATATATTTACAAGATAGTGCCAAGATCTCCATAACAAACAGTCATTAGCAGATTAGTATTATGAATCTAATCCAATTAAGAATTTCCTTTGCAAATGCCTGGAGGAGCTGGAATTCCTCTGGGAAGACCTTTCCATGTTGTGAAAGGCTCCCATGAGTCATGCCTGCAGGCTGACATACCAGGAAAGACCAGCTCTGGAGCAGCAGGAACAAAGCACTGAACCCCACCTCGAAGCAAACCGCTGCAGCCTCCTGCTCCTGAGGAGTCAACTCAAAAATGGACTCACAGCGGCACAAGAAAAAGGATTTCTCAGTTCCACAAGTCGTGGTCAACATAAAACTGGCACTTTCCTAAGCCAAGGTACAAAAACACAGAGAATTCTCCTTGTCCACTGCCTCCCACTGTGCCATTTTAAACAGCCTTGGAACAATGCACGTGTTTGATGTAACACCAGTCTGTGTAGCAGCCATGCCTTGAAGGCAAAGCCTAAATTAAGTAGGTAAACATCCCTCTCCTCAACTTTGAATCCTTTAGAATCCCGAAGCCGTGCTCCTACCCACTGCACACAGATGTTGGGAACTGCAGCAGGCTCAATCCCAATCCCCAATTCTTGCCCACAGTGCAAAATCTGCTCACACACAGTTTAACAGGAGCAACATCCACACACACAGGTGAGAGTGGTGGTTTGCAAGTCACCCAATCACGAGTTCCTCAAATTCTTACTGTGAATGATTTGCTGAAGCCCTCAGCTGAAATCCATAGATTTAGGCTGACCTTATCTGCTTTTGCACGGAGAGATTTAGGACAAAATAAGGAGAGTGAAAAATCTCATTGGTACAACTCTGCCGAGCAGAGCTGCCAAGACTGATCATGTTACCACATCTGCAGGCGCACACGCAGTGACCCTCCGCTGCCAGAAACCCAGCCAGGGCAATCACTTCCTCCTGCCTCAGATCCAGCCCGGGCAGGCCCCAAGGCTCCCAAAATATCAGAGCCAGAGATACATAAAAACAAAAGTTGGGTTCTTTTAAAAGCACATACTTAAACCAATATTGTTTTAACAAAGTATCAGTTAAGATGGATACATTGAAATGTTGGGAACAGAACAGTTTACTCTGACCTTCAATATGCAATTACATAAACATTAAAGTAGGGGTTTGCCAGTCATTTACTGTTTAAAAAACCCAAACAAACAGAAAGCCTCTTACTAAAAACTTCCTTCACTTAAAACTACAAGCTTTTTTGAAGCTGTAATGTCATTCAATGTACTGAAAGCCTGTTCCTAGCCACTATTAGGTAGCAAGTTTGCCTCTCCAGCACCTTCCTGGACATCCCCTACTCATTGCAGCAGGAGATGCCTCAGACCATTCTAAGATTCACCTGAAACACCCTAGGCAGCCCAAGATGACCATTAAGGGAAGGATTAACTGAGACAATAGACTGGCCATTGTTTTTCTCCCCTCACAGATTGCATATTCATGTAAAAACCCAAAGCTAGAACAAACGCCAAAGATAAAGCAGGGCATTTTAGACAGAATAAGGTGGGGAAAGAGTTATCGATGTCCTACCAGCCAAACACAACTTTTTTCCATTCTTTGTTCGAAGCACTAAAACAATGTGACTCATAGAAAATACCAAAAATCTAGCTTAGCTTCCTCTGCTGCACTTTGCAGCTCTGTCACTCCTGTTCTTCGACACCAGCACTTGGGTGAAGACTGCCAAATCGGAGGGGAAATGAGCCAAACACTGCAAATATAAACACAAGGAGGTGCTGCAAAAAGTTTGATGGAGGCAGCAGCCCCCGGTAGGGACAGGATAGAATTCTCCCAGCACAGCAGTGAGGAAACCCAGCTCCGAGGAACCCTTTTGCTGAGCAGGGCCACAGAACTGGCACTGTCGTTTACATAACTGGTCAGCTTTAAGGGACTGAGGTCACTCTGCCATGCCAGCAGAGCTGCACAGCCAGAGGCATGAGATTGTACAAGAGGGACTTGAACCGCAGCATTCAGCGAGGTTTGTGCTTTTGGGCTCCTCCAACCAGAAACTTGGGCAGGGAGACTTTAAAAAAAAAAAAAAAAACAAAACAAAAAGAGAGAGAAAAAAAACAAACACAAAACTGTTCTGTGTTGGTTCTCCCTCCTGTTGTCACTCCCCTCCCCCAGCTTGTTAACTAAACTTTTCCTCTCCCGGGGATCTTTCTAATCCTTCGTAATGAATTTGCAACATCAGTCACTTTGCAAACCCGCTTCAATGTGAATCAAGTTTACTACAAGCTCAAGAAAACACAGGGAATTCTAACAATCACATTGCCAGGAGGAGGATATAAATGGGAAAGAATAGAAGTAGCACTGGAAAATTGGTTTTCAATCATGTAAAGAAGGAGTATGCACTGTCCCTGGGGGTCTGGGCTAAGGCAGAGCATCAGGATGGAAATGCACTCTGCACTGTTACCCAAAGCAGCAGATTGTGGGCAAACAGCAGAACCAGACACCAACTTCAGAGCTAAAAATCCCACCTCCTGCTTTCAAGAATTACTAGGGACCCAAAAAACCTCCCTCTGTAGATTCAAACCTGAGGAGTCACCTGACCGTGACATTAATCCAAGTATGTTGAAACTAAGTATCTGGCAGGGATTTCACACTTCCCTGTATCCCTCCCACCAGGCCAGTTTATCTGCAGCCAGGCTGGAATCCTCTGGCCTCTCAGAGCACCCACAGCAGCTTCACACTGAACTAGTGACTCCAAAATGGAGTTGTGGGAAAAGCTGACACCCCAACAGAAGACTTGGGAAGTCACTTCCACCCACGTTAATTCAGGAGAGCAGTTGTGCCACAGTGTACCAACAAAACTTGTTATTTACCGCCTCAGATGTGTAACACTATCAGACTCTGAAAGTTCTGGGATCTTTGGCCAAGTGCCTTCTGTTTTCCACAGAGGACAACGGGTTTAAGACCTAAACTGAAGTTAAGGCAAACTGCTGAAGTTTGAGGGTCACACACCTAGCAAAGCCAACTTCCTCACCACAGGCTTAAACAACTTGATACAGAAGAACGTTCTCTACACAGGAAGGAGCAACACGAGTTCCTGGGAAGCTGAGCCGGGTTTGTCTCCAGCTGACAGCATGACTTGTGCCAATCATACCCCTGAAAATCCTTTCCTTTTATAATATAGCCCCTCCCATACAGCTGTATGGGAGCTGATTACAGCTGTAATCAAATGATCACAAACCCTAGACCAATTAAAAGCTACTTTTTTTTTGTTATGCTGTATTGATAATAAATTCAATCTGGTACTAAAGCTCACAATAAATATTCAGAGAACAGGTAAGCTGTCAACACAAATCAGAGTGCTCCAGCAGTGCTATTCAAGTGACTCAAACCAAGCCTTGCATTACAGCTACTATTCTTTAAATAAAAAAAAGGAGGCAGAAAGGAAGTTGCAAGTGCTGCCTTTATGCCTAAGTTTATACCCATAACGGAAGTTTACTTCCAGCAAAATGTAGGAGGTAATGGGAAGACACACGAAAACAAAACCTGAGCATCCCTTTGAGACAACCTAGGTCACCTGAAGGCCATAGCCAAAGGTCCAACAAAGGTCCAGGAGGAAGCAGGCAGATCAGGCCCAAGCTGGAAGCCTTCAGACAAAGCCTTTCCACACTGTGCCACCTCTCACAGCAGGGTCTGGGCTGCTGTCAAAGGGATCGCTTGAGAAACCCCAGAAGAGGCAACAAATGGGGTGAAAAAGAGTATTTAGAATTGCTCTTTCATTTCTGTTCTGAAAAGTGACTACTTGAAGATGCACATATTTTTCTATATTTTTACATAAATTCCTATACAATTATAATGCAACTAACTCAGGCACAGCTAAAGCTTTACAGATATCTGATTTACCTGGTTGTTTCCCACTCGCTAACTACAAAAACATCACCAAATTAAGCCATGAAATTTAGGCATGCACAAAGTGGTCTCATTTATGGTCAGACTTAACTAGGATTCAGAGTTAACTCTGCAGCCTTAGGCACAGCTCTTCCATTCCAAAATGTGAAGTTCTAGCCTCACTAGGAGAACGCTCAGGATGCACCCGAAAGCAACAACGCCCGGCAGAAGGAAAAAAAACACCCTTAAATTAAAGCTCATCAAGGACACTGGATGCAAAATAATGATAATTACTATCCTGCTAGTAAATATTAGAGGATCTGCACTACCACCACCAGTAGCACTTCCTCAGGGTAGGAGGGATGATGTCATGGCTGCATGCTACAGCATTGTTGGGTTTGCCTGGCTACACGCTGCTAACGGGACACTCCCTACAGAACTGTGACCGCACACCCAGCTCCCCTGCTATCGGCAGCCAGTTTAATAAGTGTTCTGAGACCCTCAATTAGCATAGAAATGCAGAATAGCCAGCAAGCAAATGAAAATCAGAAAAAAGCAAAGGGAAAAAAAAAAAACAAACAACAGAGGGAGGGGAAAAAAAAAAAGCGCAGAGGAGACAGCTGTAACAGGGTGGCAAACAAAGCTCTAAAGCATGAAAGAGAGAAAGGAATGTGGTTAAAAAATCTCCCCTAAGGAAGAATACTCTGTACTCCCAAGCTCCAGCTGTTTGACTTGCCCCGCTCCCTCCTCCACTCCATTATCCACTCTGGCTGTGCTAATTTAACACAAACCACCCGCCTGTGTCAACTGTTGGAAGGGGGGATTTCAGGATGCATCCAAGCTCCGGGTGCAGAAAAAGGAAAAAACTTCGGGGCGGAAAGTTGAGGAGGCGCTGCTTTTGGCGTGGTGTCGCTTTGTGCCGGGAGAGCTTCGGAAGCTGCGAGGGAAGGCAGCAAGAGCCCATCCTGCTGCAGCCTCCAGCACCTCGAGCTCTGCCACCGCTTCCACACGCACCTCGGTTCCCAGCCGGCAGCCAGATCCGCATGCAGAAAGCTCTGCCTTCATCAACAAAGCCACACAACTCCCAGCAAAGAGCGCCCAGCAGCCCCCCAGCTCACGGCAGACACCCCCACGGATGAGACAAGCAGGTCGGAAGAGCAAGGAGGAAGGGAAAAAAGGAGGGAAAGGAATAAACCCGGGCAACGTTAAAGTCTGGAGGCCTGGATTTCCACGGGGAAGGTATTTTCACGTTTGAGATACTGTGGGGAGTGTTGCGAGGGTTTGGAAGTCATATATGCAGCCAAAATGGCGCTGAGAATAAAAATATAATTTAAAGGAAGGTCGCCATATTGTAAACAGTGAGGCAGGGAGACACAGAGACAGCAACCTCCATTATTCCCAGCAGCTGCAGCAGCACGGAAGCGCTGGGAATGTCAGGCCTGGTGCTGAGACACCACCAGGGCTTCCCCCTCTCCAGCCAGGGCCCTCCGGAGGGTTCCCCGCAAGCCAGGCACCCTTGCAGAGGGGTGAGGTGGGCAAGTTTCCCGCTGGGGAGGGCGAAAGGCCGGGCAGGGGCAGCACCAAGGCAGCCAGGCCGCGCAGCCAGCGGCCTCGCTCCTCCTCCAGGCCTCTCGCCCGCTGCTCAGCACAAAAAGAAAGGAGGAGGGTGGACCCCCAACCCTCCAGAAAGCAGCCAGGGGAGGGTTCACCTCGGCCGCCGTGGATTAGCCTAAGGAGGGATGGACCCAAGCGGGGTTTGCACCTCCTTTTTGTTCCTGTCTGCTCCAGCCAGCCCCGCGTCCCCCCCCTCCCCGGGACCTAACGGGAAGCGGGAGCGGCCGGAGGGAAGGTGCTCTGGGCAGATCCGGAGGGAGAGAGCGCCAAGCCTTACCAGCACTGGAGGTGGAAAGCGGCGGGGCAGTGATCGCAGCACAGCAGATCCCCTCCTTCCTTGCAGCTATCGCAGCTATCGTGGTTAGTGGCCCTGCCACTTCGCCTGGGCTCCTTCTCGGGCCTCCTGCTCTTCTTCTCCCCATCTTCGCTCTTGGGGGGAGCCAGGAGGGCCTGGATTTGCTGCACATGCACACACAGACAGAGCGGGCTCTGAGGGGCTGCACGGACCCTGACCCAGCGCCCTTCTCCCCGTGCCCGCCGGGGGGACAGCGGCCCCGGGCCCTCCGGGAGGGGATCGGGGGGCGGACAGAGCCCCGGCCGAGCCCGCCCCGCCCGCCCCGTGTCCGGCAGTGCCTCTCCGGGGGCCGGGCGAGCTGCCTCCGTCCCTCCGCACTTCCTTGTAAGGCCACGGGGCTCCGGGCTGGGGGGGTTCCCTCGCCATCTTGCAGCCCCGCTGCCCCCCCGGTCCGATCCCCCCGCCGCGTCCCGGGCCTCACCTCCATCAGCCCCCCGGAGGTGTCCAGGTCGTAGACGATCGTCTTGGTCTCCATCTTCTCCCACATTCATCCAGCCCAGGAGCGGCCCCGAGAGCCCCCCCCGGCGAGAGGGAGCGAGGCGGGGACGTGTGGCGGCCCCTCAGCGGCGGCTCCGCGTCGAGGCGGCGGGGGGGGGGCGCGGCGCGGCGGGGGCGGGCTGGCGGCGGGGCCTATCCCACGGGCCGCTGCGGCTTGCGCGTCGTCCTCCTCCTCCTCCAGCCGTGCCCGGGGGCGGCCGCGGGGGGCCCGACGCCCGCTGCCATTGCCGCGCAGGGGGTGGGTGGGTGAGGGAGGGAGGGGGCGGCGGCCCCGCGCCCGCCGCGGCCGCTCACGCACCGCGCACGCCCCGCGCACAGGCGGCGCCGACGCTCCGGGCTCCGCGCGCACGCGCACTCCGCGCCCCCGCCCCGCCCGCCCCGCGCGCATGCGCGCTCCGCGCCGCCTCCCGCGCGCGGACCTGGCGCGGCGGCGGCGGCGGCGGCGGACGGGGGCGGCGGGACGCACGCGGAGCCACTGCGCGTGCGCCGAGCGCCTCCCCGCGCTACCCCGCCCCGCCCCGCCCCTTCTCCGCCCTCTTCTCGCGCAGGCGCGTGGCGGCTGTCACGTTCCAGCGAGAGGGCGGGGCGGCGGGGACGTCAGTGACGTAACGGAGCGGGGCGGGGCGGCGGGACACGCGCGCGTCGGCAGGGGGCGCGCGGCGCGCGGCGTGCTGGGGTGGCGGGGCGCGGTCTCTGCTTGTGACGTCACCCCCCCGGCACAGGCCACGCCTTTTAAAGCGGCAGTGCCCCCCTGGAGAGCACGGGAGGGGCGGGGGGGGTCGGGATGTCTCCGGGGTGGCGGTGAGGTGGGCTCAGGGCCCGCGCTCGGGGGGTGTGTGTGTAGATGTACCCCCATTCCAAACTGCCCGGCCCCGCTGAGGAATACGCCATCGCTTCTTCTAAAACACCAGTTTTTATTAATGAAACAACCAAAAGATGGGGAGGGGGGCGGTGTCCCCTCCAGATCGAGGGGGCGGCGGGGGCCAGGGTCACCAGCCCGGGCGGGACGCGGCGGTGGGAGGGGGCACAGCCATGCCCGGTGCCCCTGCCCACCCCGTCACTCTGCGGTGCCGGGACGCGCGGGGGGGACACGCTGGTGGCGGAAGGGACCCCCCCGGTGAGGGCGAAGCAAGCGGGGGCCGGGGGGACACGCAGCATGCTGGGGACACGGGAGGGACACGTCCCTGCGTGGCGGCGGTGGGAGACACGGGGGGGACCAGCCCTGTGCTGGATGGGGGGTGAGGGCGGGAGGGGGGGGCACCCACAGGGCCACCCTCGCCCCTCGCCCACCCCCCGGGGCTTTGTCCCCTCCCCGCTGCAGCCCCGGGGAGCCCTGTCCTTACCTGGGGGTCCCCACAGCGCTGCTCCCCCTGCCTGTGTCACTCCTCCGTCGCGGGGACTGCGGGGGCTGCTGTTTTCCCGCTGGGGGGACGGATGGGCAGGGTGGGGTCCGGGGACCCTCGCTGGCTCAGGGGCCGGGGGACAGGATGGGGACCCTCGCTGGCTCAGCCTCTCATGAGCCCGGTGCGGGGGGCTGGGTGACAGTGGGGCTCGGGCAGAGCCCTCGGGGGTCCGGGTGGGTCGGGGGTGGCAGGGGGGTGGCCGGTGCCCAGGTGGGTCCTGCCAAGCGCTCGGCTTGAGTCTCCTTGGGAGAGGTGCTCCCAGCCCGTGCCGGGGCCGGCGGGCACGGAGGGGAGGGGCGGCTGCAGCGCCCTGCTCCACGCTGCCCACGCCTAGATGGACACCTCATATTCCCTCGTGTCCTGCAAAGAAAACAGACTGCAAGGGGTTGGACACAATGCAACGGGGTGCCCGGGACGGGGATAGGGCATCTCCCATCCCATAAGGAGCTGGGGGCACATCCCAGACTACAGAGAGCCCTGGGGATGCGTATCCCATCTCAAACACGGGTCCTGGATCAGTGTCCATCCTGTCCATGATCCTTGGGTGGATATGCCAGAGAGTGTGTGTGGTCCCTGGATTGATTGATTAGTTCATTTCTGAACTAATGTGTGGTGCCTGGATGGATATCCCAGAGGGTGTGAATGGTCCCTAGATGGTTTCTGGACTAATGTGTGGTGCCTAGAGGGATATCCCACCCCGTATGTGGTCCGTGGATCGATGTTCCATCCTGTACATGGTCCCTAACTGTATGTCCATCCCTAAACAGCCCCTGGACAGATCCATCATCTCATGGGTGGTCTCTGGGTGCATGTCCCACCCCCTGTGCTGTTCCTGGATGGATGTCCTGTCTAATGGAACACATGATCCCATCCCACACCTGTCCCAGCCCCTGGCACAGGTGGCCCATGCAGTGCAGGGTCCCCAGGGTGCCCAGCCCCACATCGGGGGTGTGGGGCCCGGTACTTACTCCTGTCTCATAGGTGGGATTGTCAAAAGCCGACTCCACGGTGATGTGGTCGTAGGGGTGGGAGCCAGCCAGGGGCAGCTGCAGGGCTGGCTTCCCCTGGAGCCTGTGGGGAAAGGGCAGCTGCAGTGGGCACTGGGGAGGGGGCCGTGGGGTCTCTGGGGGTCACGGGGGGGCCACTCACTTGGAGAAGTAGAGATAAATGCCCCCGATGAGCAGGGCCACTACCAGCACGGGCAGGAAGACAGCGATGGCCACGTTGGTGCCCTCCAGCGTTGTCCCCGAGGGCACAGCCTTGGCCACAGCTGTGCGGGAGGGAGAATCGGGGCTCACCCAGGGGACACCCCACATCGGCCACACCCCGGGTGCCCCTCAGCGCTCCGGCACCCCAAAACACCCTCGCCCTTACCATCCAGGTTGCGGTTGCTGTAAAACTCATCGTAGGAGGCTGCAGGAGGCGGAAGAAAGAAACCAACAGCAGGGGTGAGAAGTGGGGTGCTGAGCGGAGCCGGCGGGGTGCTGGGGTGGGGAGGGCTCGTCTCACCCGCCTTGCAGATGGGAGGGGAGCCGCTCCAGCGTGAGGGGTGCCCGGGCAGGCAGCGCAGGCTGCTCTCGCCCAGCAGCGCCCGGCCGGCCGTGCAGGAGAAGTGCAGCGTGGCTCCCGCCGGGTACAGCCGCCGCTCCGGGCTCTGCCGCCCGCCCGCCGGCACGCCGGGGTTGTGGCAGGGCTCGTAGGTCTCGGCTGCGAGGCAGTGGGACGGTGGCGTCAGCAATCGCCATCGGATGGCTCGGGGGATAGGCCCGAGGAGGGGACGCCCAACTCACGGATGCACTTGGGGAGGCGGTCACTCCACTTGGGTCCCCCCGCGGCGCGGTCGTGGCAGGTGAGGGTCCCGGCGCCCGCCAGGACGTAGCCCTTGTCACAGACGTACTGCACGGTGGCTCCCACCGGGAATTTGGGGTTGGAGACCACCCTGCGGCTGTGCTCAGCATCGCCAGGGTCCCGGCAGGTTGTCACTGCAGGCAGGAGTGACCAGTGGTGACGGTGGCTGGGGATGGGCCGCAGGGCAGGGGGGTCACTGGCGGGCACCACTCACCCCGCTCGCAGGAGGGCAGGTCACCGCTCCACGTCAGGTCCCAGTGGCACATCAGGAGGTCAGTGCCAGTCAGCTGGAAGCCGGGGTAGCAATGGAATGTCACCACAGTGCCATGGAGAAGCTCTGGCTGTGAGGACGTCTTCCAGCCATTGGCAATGTCCGGCAGCTCAGGGCAGGTGTCGTTACGGGGAACCTCTGTGGGCACGGAAGGCTGAGCAGGGCAGTGGGGGCACTGCGGACACTGGGGGCACTGTCCCGCCATGGGCCTCACCAGAGAAGTGGATGACAAAGCCCTGCCGGTAGGCAAAGGCCCCGGCGCCAGGGTCAGACTGGAACTGCACGGTGACATCGGCGGTGGACGCGTAGAGCTTGAAGCGGCCGCGGGCGCCCGTGTACTGGCCCAGGATGCGCGCCGTCAGGTCGTCCCCATCATAGAAGGTCAGCATGTCCCCCGAGCCCAGCCGCAGCCTGGGGCAGTGGGGCCGTGAGGGCAGGGAGGGCACAGATCCGCCATCCCACCATCCCCATCCCATCCCAGCACTCACACACGGACGTCCAGCATGATGCGCTTGTCCTCCTCCACGTGCAGCCCCCAGATGCAGTCCTGGCCTTTGCCGTACGCCTCTGGCCAGTTGGGTGACAGCACCACTCCGGCTGTGTCCGTCAGCTCCCCGCTGCACACCGCTGTGGGCACACACCGGGCTTGGTACTGCCGTGGGGCATCCACCCACTGCAGCATCCCACACCCAGCACCCACCATGTCCCTCAGCTCCATCCCACTCAACAGCACAGTGGCTGCAGTATCCCTCATGCCCCATCCACAGCACCCCCCGGCACCCTCCAGCACCAGCACCCACCACGGCATGCTGGTTCTGTCTCATTCCACTGCGGGTCATTGGGATCGACGCACTCAATGATGGTGGAGCCCTGCTCCAGCGTGTAGCCAGGGTCGCAGCTGAACTCCACCGTGGTGCCCACGGGGTACCGGGGATCGCTGGCCGTGAAGTTCCCATACTTGACATAGGGCTCGTAACAATGCCCCTGCTCGAAGGCTGCGGGCACAGGGGCAAAGGTCTGTGGGGGCCGGGTGGGCACAGGGATATTGGGGTCATCCACTGCGCCCTTGGCCCCATACCCTCATAGCGCAGCGCCATGCCTGCCGCGGCCCCGCTGCTGTCGGTGGTGAGCTCCACGAAGAAGTGGCGGCCGGTGCTGAGCAGCCCTTCGATGGGCAGGTACTCCACCTCGTAGGAGTCGTACACCGGCGGGGCCTCCACATTGTTGCCGTTGCGGATGATGAGCCTGCCAAGGCATGACAAGGGCAGGGAGCGCTGCTGACCATGGCCAACAGCAGCCATGCTTGGGCACGGATGGTAGCCTTTAACCCCAGCCATTTCCAACAGCACCATCCTTGGGCATGGCCAGAGGTTATCTTCCTCGAGTATGGCCAACAGCACTATCCTTGACCATGGCCAATGGCCAAAGGTAGCCACACTTGGCCATGGCATGCAACAGCCGTCCTTAAATATGACTAAGGGCACCCAACCACGGCAGATCCCATCCTTGGATATGGCCAATGGCACCTGTCCTTGACAATAGCCAAAGGTAGCCACACTTGGCCATGGTGAACAACGCCCATCCTTAAATACGACTAATGGCACCCATCCATGGCAGATGCCATCCTTGACCATGGCCAATAGCCAAAGGCAGCCACACCTGTCCTTGACCATGGCCAATGGCCAAAGTTAGTCACACTTAGCCATGGCAAGCTACACCCATCCTTAAATATGACTAATGTCACCCATCCATGGCAGATCCCATCCTTGGATATGGCCAATGGCACCCATCCTTGGATATTGCCAAGAGCACTCATCCTTTTAACACAGCCCCGTGAAGGGCTGCCCCAGAGTGCCCTCAGACCCCTGCCCCCCCCAAGTTTGAGCCAAACCTGTCATCGTCCTCTGCCAGTGACACCTTCTCGAAGTGGAGGTGCAGGCGGTGCCCGTCCGGCGCTTCCAGCAGCCAGTGGCACGTCAGGTTGTTGCTGTAGTTCCCGGGAAAGCCGGGTGACACAATGCGTCCCACGGTGGCGTTACGCACCACCCCGCCACACGCCGCTGCGGGAGAGGCGCCGTCAGTGGGTGACAGTGCCACGCCAGCTGCCCCGTGTCCCCGAGCTGCTGGTGCTCACCGAGGCAGACGGGCTCGCGGGCGCTCCAGAAGGGGCGGGTGGCGTTGCGGCAGACGAGCCGGCGGGCGCCCTGCAGCTGGTATCCCGTGGAGCAGCGGAAATGGGCGTCCCCACCGGGGTGCAGGCTGCTCACCGAGACCTCCCCGAAAGCCGGCCGTGCTGGGAACGGGCAGCTCAGCAGGTAGGCTGGAGGTAAGTGGTGCTGTTAACAAGGTTGAGGAGCGATGGACACCCACCAGAATCCAAAAACTGCCTCCCCAGAGCCCTGGAAATACCTGGGTGTGGCAGGGCTCAAGTGACCCAGTGCTTATGGATGCTGAGAATTATGCTCAATGAATCCATAACTGCTCAGGCCAATTAGCTCTCCATGAGCGTTCCTCACTGTGAGAGTCTGTTGTGTCTACATTTGGTAGCTATATCCCCCTCTTTCTCTCTCTCTCTCTCTCTCTCTTTTCTCTCTCTTTCTCTATTTTTTCTCTCCCTTAATCTCTCTATCGCATTTTGCTGTGGTCATTCAATAAAGGTGCATTTGTTTTGATTATCACTGTGAATCCCCTGTGCTGTGCCGGTTCTTTTTGCACCCTGAGATCAATCCACGAACCATCACGAAACCCGTTCGTAAGGACGGATCGTGACACTCACCTAATCAGTGCCTGCTTAAAACTCAGATAAACTCCCGGTGCATCACCACAATCCAAATTAGCACCACGCTGGCAGGGAAGCTCCCAGAGGGTACAGAGGGCTCTGAGCCCCGTACCTTGGTAGTGGAAGTGGTAGGAGCCGGGGCTGGGGGGCCGCGGACTCTGGAAGCGGAGGGTGAGGAGGTTGGCAGGGCTGCGGATGACCTGGCCCCGCAGCAGGAAGGACTCGTTGGCCAGCAGGTTGGGCTCCAGCCCTCCCGCGCTCTCCACCGTCAGCGTCTCCCCTTCTGCCAGGCTGATGTTCTCTACCTGCACGGGACACAGGTGTCACCACCTCAGCATCACCCGGCACCTGGCTGGGAGCTGGCCCTTGAGTGGCTTCTCTGCGGTCGATAGCCCGCTGGAGCTTGTCTGCGCAGGGCAGCACCTTTCAAATATGGTTAGCAGGGCCATAAATCATCCCCCACGCAAGAGCAGCAGGGCCTGGCTCTGCCAGAGCACCACAGCACAGCCAGGCCCACGCTGGCAGCCTTGCAGCCAGCCAGCCTCGCCCTCCGGAGCAATTTGCTATTAATGATGCTAATTAAACCGTGCTGCATGGTGAGGAGCAGCAGCAGCACTGGTGAGTGTGGGCTGCTGGAGCAGGGCTGGTGGTGGAGTTGCTGCCTCTGGCTCACCACCAGCTTTCCACAAGCCCTGTGGTGGCCTCAGCAGAGATGGGGACACTGATGGGAGCAGCACAAGGGCTCAGCACAGCAGGGTTTGCTGTCAGCCTCTGCTCCTGGCAGATGGGTGCTGGGTGTTCCTGGCCCTGCAGCACAGCACGGCACCTGCTGGCACTGCTCACACCTTCTCCATTAGGGCCTCGTTAATTAAATCTCAAAGCACTTCTTTGTGATGAGTGCCAGGCACAGCAGCTGGTGGGCACAGAGCATCCTGGGGCATCCCAGCAGCTCATGTACCCACATCCCTGTGCCAGGAGGGTAGGCAATGTCCTGAGCCAGCTCTCTTGGCCTGGGGACACAGGCATGGGGACAAGAACAGAGACAAGACCATGTGTTTGCTGCACCCTGCACAGACACACAGCTGTGCACAGAGTAGGGGACATGCCACACCTGTCTGCAGGCACTTCCCACCCTGGCCCACCCTCGGCCCTCAGCTCACCTTGAGCTCCACACCATAGCCAGGGTAGACAGAGATGGTGTAGGTGCAGTCCAGGCTGCCATCATAGGGGACACCAGCTGGCTCTGGGGACACCAGCCAGCCCTCGGGACCCGCCAGCGTCCGGTTGCAGGGAGCTGGTGACAGAAGAAACCCCAGATTAGCCTCACTCCACCCTGGTTCCACCCAGCTCCCTCCCTGGCGCTCACCTGGCCCCTGCAGCGTGGTGACAGTGGTGGTGGTGATGGTGGACGTGGTGGTGGTCCCCTCCTCATCCCCAGGCACCGCAGTGGCCCCAGCTTGGGGTGCCAGGGATGTGCTGGGCGTGGTGGGTGCCTGGCTGGGGGACGCCGTGCTTGACTCTGGCACCCCAGAGGGGGACCACGAGGGGTCTGCGCTTGGCACAGCCCCCCACGCCTCCCCCCATGGCCCGGGGCGCCCCGCTGGCGTGGTCAGGGGGTCGGTGGGGAAGGCGGGCCGGGGCAGGGCAGGGGTGCGGGGGGATGGCTCGGGTTCTGGGGGTCCGGGGGCTGGCTGGAGGGCACCACCGGGGAGGAGGGGGCCGGCCCCAGCGGGCAGGAAGGGCGCCTGGGCCAGGTAGTCCTTCTTGAGGAAGGCTTCGTGCAGCAGGTCCTCCAGCAGCGGGTGGTGGTTGAGGATCTTGAGCGTGGGCGCGGTGCTCACAAAGCGAGCCTCGGCCTCCCGCTCCGCCGCCTCCGTGGGCAGCGCCGTCGGCTCCACCTCAGTGCTCTCCCCGGCTTTCCTCGCCAGCCCGTTGAAGCCTGGGGGGAGGAAAGGGTGCGGGATGCTGGGGAACCTGGGGGCTGATGCTGTGCTGGGGACTGAGAGGGAACAGGAGCCTGGTGATGCACCAGGGGGTGATGCTTCATCACAGATCAGCACTGTGCCCTCAGTGGCACCCAGAGCAGCGCCTGGACGTGGACTGTGCTGTACCAGGTGTGGATGCAGCTCTGGGGAGTGATGCTGGTGCAGTGCCACAGACCTGTGCTGCACTGGGGACCAACCCTGCTGCTCCAAGGGCTGGCGCTTCCCTGCACCCCAATATTCCCCCAAAACCATGATGGCAAACAAGTGCATCACCCACACACAGCAGGACTGTGATACTTTCTTCCCAGCATACCCTTCACTGGGGCAGCCCTAGCAATTAACCCCCAGCTAATTAATGCACATCTGCAGTTGTACCACGTGAAGGGGCACCCACTCCTCCTGTGAGCCAACCCAGATGGGGACAGCCCTGGCTCTGGGTGTCCCTGATATCTCAGATTATCCTTCACCACAGAGGTGGCCATCCCATGCCAAGGTTCTCCTGGGTCTGCACATTCTCAGGGTGCAGACATGCAGGTGATCACCATGACTGCCATGACCAGGAATGTCACAGGAGCCTGGACACTTGCACCCCTCTCCATGCTGCCAGACAGCTCAGCTTCCTCCCAGCCAGGCTGTCCCTGTCCCCAGGCAGTGTGAGGCTGCAGGGAACCCCCAATCCCATCGATGCTCCCCCCTCTCCCACCCACAACCTCAGGGATTCCCCTGTCACAGCCCCGTGACCCTGCCAGGCATTGGTCCCTGAGCAAATCCCCAGCACGCCCAGCCCAGCAGCTTACGGCCTCTAGACCAAAAATAAAAGAATTTAATCAGCCCTAATGAGTCACCCAGCATCTCCCGCTCCTGGATCCGGCACAGCACCGTGCCCTCTCGCTGGGCACAGCTCAATGCCATGGCAGAGGGGGTGCCAGGGTGACACCCAGCATCCCTCCAAGGCCATGTGGGTGACAACCAGCATCCCTCTGAGGCCACGGGGGTGCCATAGTGACAACCAGCATCCCTCTGATGCCATGGGGGTGCCAGGGTGACACCCAGCATCCCTCTGGGGCCATGGGGGTGACACCCAGCATCCCTCCAAGGCCACGGGGGTGCCAGGGTGACACCCATCATCCCTCTGGGGCCATGGGGGTGACACCCAGCATCCCTCCAAGGCCACGGGGGTGCCATGGTGACACCCAAGCATCCCTCCGAGGGCATGGGGGTGCCATGGTGACACCCAGCATCCCTCCGAGGGCACGGCAGCGTGGGTACGTCTCTCCGCCGTGCACAGGCACTGATGACACGATACTGCCAATTACCGGCTAATTATCCCTATCCGTAGCAGGGCAGGGCCCCGCGAAGATTAATTACTCCGCGAATGCTGCTTTTAAGGGACTATTAAGAGACATTATCTTGGGTGTGCAGCGTAGTGGGGAGCTGCTGGGTGCTGGCAGGCGTCCTCACACCGCTGCCACCCACCCCTTGTCCCCAGCATCCCCCTGTCATCGTACAGGGACAGTGATAATGCCCTGGGCATGGAGGCGCAGCAGGGACACCTGCCCACACCAGCTCCAAGGGGTTTGCTTGCCCCCCAGCAAGGCCAGAATTATATTTTAATGGGATCCGTTTATTAGGACATAAAAGTTAATGAGTTTATACTGAAGGGCGCCAAAATCTGCGTTGGGCTTTAATAGCAGATTAGTGCACAGGGCTGGGCCCTGCACCACCACCACTGCCCTGAGTGGTGAAGGATGGGCTGGAGATGCCCATCCAGCCCCCTGGACACTCCTGTCCATCAGCATCTCACCTGCCCGGGGTGCTGGGGGGCACAGAGGGCCCCATGGAGATCACTGGCTAAGGGCAGGCCTCCCAGCAAGGATCCTACAGCAGCTTCCATCTGGACACTGAGCACGCTGGGCTGGGCACTCCTGGGGATGCCAGGGCTCTGTGTGGGGCTCTGTGTGCCACAGGATGCCCAGGCACTGCCCTGGGCTCTGGGTACCACAGGATGCTCTTGGCACAGGGGATGCTGGGCACTCTTGGCCCTCTGGGGATGCAGGATGCCCAGCACACCGTGGGAAGGCAGGGGGTGCCCAGCTGCTGCCACCCTTGCCCCGTGAACTCCGCAGAATTACATCCTCCATCTCCACAGATGTCCCTAAGCAGCTTATCTCCAGCGCCACAGCTATGTCCCTCCCATGTCCCCAAGGTGACCAGGCACTGCTGACGTGGGCCTGGCCACCCGGCACAGTCCCCTGCGGGCCCTGGCAGCCAGCAGGGACCCCGCTGAACTCGGGGTGGGCAGAGGGGCTGCCAAACCCCCAGCAGCCCCCAACCTGAGGGGTAACTCGGCGTGCTGGCCACGGACACAGCCGGGATGGGCTCCTAATCCCTCCCATTGGCTTTGCGGGGTGGGAGTTTATTAACAGCAGCCGGGAGATGCCAGAGACTAATCCGGCTGCGGCTGCGGCGGGCGGGGCCCCGGCGGGGATCGGGGATCGATGCCGCCTGCTGTCACCGATAAATAAATAAGGCGGCACGCGGCCGCCCAGGGAGCCCCGATCGATGCTGCCCGCCAAGACAGCAATACCACAGCGCCCGGCTCGGCGAGGGGACAGGCCAGCGCCCTCGGTGGCCCCAGCAGCATCGCAGCGCGGTTCCGTGCCTCAGTTTCCCCACCCGCAGGAGGGGGCAGCGGGGGGGGTGCAGGCGGGCACAGGGTGAGGGCAAGGGGTGGGCCTCACAAGATTCTAGGTTTATTTTCTAATTTAAAATCCAATCTGGCTTTGCCCCCATGGTCAGGGCCTGCAGCTGTGATGAATGAGCTGTCAGGCAGCCGACACCACGCTCCCCCACCCACCCACAGCATCCCCATGCCACGGCCCACAGCCCCCTGAACCACCCCCAGCCTCCACAACGGGAGAGGGAACACACCTTATTGATGCCAAATCCCAACCCTATCCCCACAGCCTCCCCATCCCATGGCCTACAGCCCCCTGAGCCACCTCCGGCCTCCACAACAGGAACAGGAGCGGGAACCCACCTTACTGATGCCAGATACCCACCTGCCCCCTGCCCTGGCAGGGAGCAGGACTTGCTCCCAGGTGTGAAGGTAGCGTGGGCAGGAGCAGGCAGGGAATGCAGGTGGGTGCAGGTGGTGGGTGGGCAGGTGTAGGCAGCGAGGGAATTCAGGCATTGTCTGCATGCAGGCAGGGCTGGGTGGGTGGATGCAGGCAGGGGCACACAGATGGTGTGAGGGTGAAGGCAGGGGCAGGAATGTTCAGCCAGCTCCTCTGCCACCAGCTGTCACCACAGACAAACCACTGGCACCCAGCATGGCAAGCTGGCACCGATGCTGCCATCCACATCCTGCCACCCCACGGCCACCCTGGCACCACCGGTGACCCCAGATGCCCACGGCCGAGCTGAGCCTGTCGGAGCAGCTGGAGCAGGGACCCCAGGGGCTGCCCCGTGCCCAGGGCCGCTGCGGGCGGGTGCGGCCGCCAGCCCTGGCAGCTACCGGAGGAGCTCGGCTTTAATATTCATGGCAGCGCTGGCGGGGAAGCATTTGACCTTGTATGTTTTGCAATTCTCCTTGAATTGAACAGTCATTTACCCGCTGACACATGTCACATCGCCGCAACCGGCTCCCTGGAGCATCGCGGCGGCCGAGCCCGGCTGGCACATAGAGCACCCCCGTGTGCCCAGCGGGCCGCTGGGTGCACATCCCCAGGGCTCTCCTCCCTTCCCAACGGTGCCAACAATGCCCTCGTCCCCTCCTGGCCACCCACAGCCCATGTAATCCCCCTTCCCCATTCTCCCTGTGGAGCTAATGGGTTTCTACAGCAATTTCCCTGCGTGGCAGCAGCGGTGATAAATTGTGTGTCTACTGCTATTTCAGACCCGAGCGCTGTGCGGTGCCATGTCCCCCCTCCCTGGGCTCACAGCACCTAAATCAGCCCCTCCTCCAGTATTTCCAGTGATGGATACCCCACTGCTGGGCAGCACCCGCTCTGTGCCACCCCACTCTGACTATAATGTAGGTGCCAGGCCCCCATGGGGCTCTGTGCAAGATCTGGTCTTCATCTCCCCCAGGACCGAGCACAGCTCACCCCTGTGAGGGGGCAGAGGGGCACCCATCCCTCGGGGCACCCCTGGGTGCTGGGGGTGCCTGCCCAGCGTGGGCAGGAGTCAGGCAGGGTGAGCAGGGCCACGCTGCCCACCCAGCTGCCGTCTCCCCTTCCCTCCGCCCACTGCCAGAGACAGTAATTGAAATCGGTTGCGGGAGGCGAGCGAGAGCTGCTTGTCGGGCTCGGCGCTGGGCTGCTCAGCCATGTCACACTTCCTGCAGGCGCCATCCCTCCCCTCCCATCTCCGCCTGCTCCTGCCACAGCCGGCGCTCCAGCTGCCCCGATGGCTCCTCAGCCAGCCCCACATCCTGCCCGAGCACTGCTTTCCCTACAGGATGAACCTGCCACTTCTGGAAGCCACTCAGGGCTGATCTCACAGCCAACACTGCCCCTTGCTGCCACCACCCAGGGTATGTGGGGACAACCAGAGCCTGCCCTGCCCAAGCATCACCTCGCTCATGGCCCACCGCTGGCTGATCTGGCATTTCAAGCACCTCTCTCCATTTTCACAGGGTCAGAGCAGCGCTCTTGCAGCTGATTAATATTTGATCCCTTCAGCGCAGCTCGTTACTGCATTTAAATTATATATGTAATAATTCCTACTGGCACAGTGAGCGTGCAGGCTGGCTCCTGCCGCCTCTCCCGCAGGCTGGGGGCCGAGCAGATCCCCAGCCTTGGCCAATGGGACCCCCTGGCACCTCGGAGGATGGCATGATCAGTGCCAGGTCTCAGCACAGGGCAGGCTGGCAGCAGGCCAGGCAGACAGAGCCATCCCCAGCTGCCTCTGAGGGGTGCAGGCAGCCCCTTCACCCACCCGAGGTTGCTCAGTGTGGGAGCAGTGCTGGCCCTCTGGTTGTCCCCATGTCCCCAGCAGCAGGAGGAAGGGATGCTGCCACTCCCGAGCTCCTGCCTGCGACTGGAGGGAATCCATTACCTCCCTGGTTATAGGCAGCTTTCAGAGGCAATCTTTCAATTGTGCGCATTTAAAGAATTGATTTGAGGCGAAATTATCCTCTCCCGTCAGAGCCGCTGGAGACACAACTTCATCCACCTCCCCTGGGGGCTCTTGGTGCTCCCAGGGGACCCCACAGCCAGGTCAGCCTCAGCCCCCACCCCAGCAGGGAGTGACAGCCCCAGGAGCCCCGTGCCAGCCTGGGGGTCCCACAGCAGCACAGAAAGGGATGGGGGCTCTGCTGCTCCAAACCAGGCCTGGGGGTGCCCTTGTCATGCCCTTGTCCAAGGCTTTTTGCCCCCCATTTCCCCCACACTCCCCCTGCTCTGCTCCAGCCCTGCCTGACCCAGCCCCCTGAGATGAATCCATGCCCAGCACTGCAAAGCCAGGGGCCATCCCTGTAGCAGCCAGGCTTGGGCAGCGCTGGGGGAGCCTGGCTCAGCCTGCGCCCCACATCCCCCCGGGACAGCCCTGCCCTCCCGCTCCCTGGCTTAAGAGCATTATCCAGATAATCCTGGCCTGGCGGCACGGCAGCGCGGCGGTGACGAACTCCTCGGAGGCACGCAGGGCACGAGCACACGCGCTGCGTGCAATTACCGGAGCGGGCACCCGCCCCCTTCCCCAGCCCCCTCCTCACACCGAGACCCCCAGGTGCCCCCCAAATACCTCACCCCATGGGCACAGTGCAGCTGGCTGATGCTGGATGTTCTGGCACAGCTCATGGGGGCACGGCCAGGCCCTGTGCCCCCGTCACAGCCTGTGCTGTTTCCTAATGCCCCAGGCTGCCAGGACCCCAAATTACAAGAAGATCCCTCCAGCAAGGCTAAAATGACCCCCACAAAAATTCCTGGCCTGCCATGGCTTTGGAGAGCTGGGGAGAAGGGCTGCAGTGGGGCAGGGTGGATGAAGCTGTGCCTGGCACCATTCCCCTCAGCTTCACCAGTGCCATGGGGTCCAGACCCCACTTTCTGCTGGGGCAAATCCCTGTGGACGCCAGGGGCTGGTGGTGCCCCACAACTGGGGCAGGAGAGAGACAGGATCAGACCCTGCACTGCCACCACTCAGACCACATCACAAAGCTCCCCAGCCTGGATGAGGGGTTCACGACTCCCTGACCCCACGTCCCTCTGACCCACAGCAGATCCCAATCATGCACCAGCCCATCGATGCCAAGTCAAGGCCACGGTGACACTGAGCCTGGCACTGCTGCATGGAACCCCTGGGAGCCCTGCCTGATGGAGGATGGGGACTCTGAGGCACGAGCCACACAGGCAGCTCCCAGAACATGATGAGGGGACACAGGGTGGGCAGGACCCCACAGGTCCCAGCCCTGGGAAAAGCTCAGCACCTCCCAGGGCATCCCTACTTTTAAGACTCTGGGAAATGCACATGCAGTGTTTAATTAACTTTATTGATATTCAGAAATTAGGGGACTGACTAGAGGTAATTGCTCATTAGAAATCATTAAACTGACACAGTAAGCACCAGCCTCCCCTGGGGGGAAATCTGCCCTGCTCAGTGCCCTGCTCCCAGGACAGACCCACCGACACGGACCCCCCATTCCAGTCCCGCCGCCCTCCAGCAGGGCAGGAGATGGGGGTGCCATGGCATTGCCCCACTTGCTGTCCCCATCCTCTGCCTCCCCCAAGGAGGAAGGCTGTGGCAGCAGCCCCAGGCGGCGGGGCGAGCTGGGAATAGCAGCGGGCGCAGGGCCACGGCGCCCTTCCCCGCCTGGGCTCCGCCGCCAGATGGGAGTTTATGTAACTCCCCGCACGGCTGCTGCCTGCAGCCGGTGCCCACATCCCGCATCCCACCGGGGCTGGACCACGAGCCGCCCATCGCCCCATGCCTGGCCACGCCGCTCCGGGGCACCCCAATCCCTGACAGAGCTCCCCAAGACCTGGAAGGTCCCTAGTCCTATTTTTGGGGCAGCGGAGCCACGAGGCACCGAGACTGCTGTGCCCCACGGGTGGCAGGGACAAGCAGCCGAGCTGGGTGTTGGCTGCTCTCCTTGGCAAACCAGCACACCGTGTCCCCAGTGTCCCTCACGGAGCTGGAGGGTCGCCCCAACAGGGAAAAGAGGGGGAAAGAACCAAACGCCCCCGGTGCCCCCCACCCGGCGGCGGGGACCGCACGGAGGGGCCGGCTCACGGCACAGCCAGCCCGAGGCGGCGGCTCGAAGGGCTCGGTGACCGCGGTTCCGCCGTGCCTGCCCAGCCCCCGGTGCGGCGGTAACACCGGCAGAGGGGCTGCCGCCGGAGCCTGCCGGGGGCGGCGTTGCACCAGCCCGGCTGCAAAGCGCCGTGCGCGTCCCCGGAGGGGCGGATAACGGGCAGGCGGGGTGGGGGGGATTCTCGGTTCAGCGGAGGAAAACGGGGAGCGTCCCCTCCGCACCGGGGGGCGAGCGCGAGTTGGCAAAGTTTGCCGGAGACGGAGGCGGGTTGCGGCCGCCCGGTAGCGCGGGGTGCTCGCTGTGCACGGCGGGGACGAGCCGGGGTGTCGGCGGGCGCTTACCGTGTGCCGGGGCGCGGAGCAGCGCGGCGAGGAGCGGCAGGAGCAGCGCGGGCGGCGGGCCCATGGCGGTCAGCACCGCGGACAGCTCCGCTGCGGGCGCGGCGGCGGCGGCGGCGCCCCGAGCGGCGCCCGCCGATACCGGGGACGGCGGAGGGGGGGGGCCCGTAATGCTCCGAGCGCGGCGCACGCCGATCCAAGCACCGGGGGGGCTCTCCCCGCCTCCCTCGCAGCCCCCCCTCGCCGTAATGCTCCGAGCGCGGCGCACACCCGGTGATACCGGGGATGTGCGGAGCTGGGGGGGGCTCTGCCCGCCTCCCCCTCAATTCCCCCCTCCGTAACGCTCCGAGCTCGCCAATCCCAGGGACAGGGCGGGGGGCCGGCCGTGATGCTGGAAGTGGGGCGCTCGCTAATTCCAGGGATGGAGGGGGGGCTGCCCCCACCCACCCCCGGCCGTAACTCTCCGAGCGAGGCGCCCTCCAATCCCGCAGGCTGGAGAGGGGGGGCTCCTCCCTGCTACCCCACCCCCACGCCGTAACTCTCCGAGTGCGGCGCCCGCTAAAGCTGGCGATGAAGGCTGGGGGAGGGGGATCGCCTGACCCCCCCTTCCCCCCCGAATCCCGGCAAACCTTCGCGGTGGGAGCCACCGAGGGCTGTGGGAAAGGTGCTCGGTGCCCAGCTCACCATATCCTGCCTCCCCACCCTACAGAACCCTCACCACAGCCACCTCCCTTCCCCCAGCCTCCTCTTCCCCATCCCTAAATAGCCCAAATGAGGGCTGGGCTCATCATCCTCCAAGCAGAGACACCTGGACCCGGAGCAGCACAGAGAGGGGCCGGTGTTCTTTGTGGTGGGGTTCCGAGAGCCCCTCCCCAGCCCCCTGTCTCGGGCTCCCGGAGGGCAGCAAGCCCTGCAGTGGGCAGATGGTGCTGGCACCGGCACCGAGCAGCTCCGTGTTGGCTGATGGACGGCTCTTGCGGGTGTTAAAAATATATTAAAATTAGAAAAAAAAAATCTCTTTGTTTAATTACCCCCTCCCCACCCCTCCAAAAGCCCAGATGGCTTCGCCTCGCCGGATCCCCCGCAGCCCGGCCAGCCCCGCTGCACACACAGCCCACGCACCCCGCTCTGCTGGGGGGTTAATTCTAATCCCAGGTCCTGCTTTGCATCATTCCTGCCATGGAGAATGGCACGGCTTGGCATGGGGAGCCGGGAGCAGCAGCCAGCCCCACGTCATGGGCTGAGTGCCACCAGCCCCATGGCACTGTTTGCTGTGCCACCAGCCCCATGGCATTGCTGTGCCACCAGCCCCATGGCACTGTCTGCTGTGCCACCAGCCCCATGGCACCGTCTGCTGTGCCACCAGCCCCATGGCATTGCTGTGCCACCAGCCCCATGGCACAGTTTGCTGTGCCACCAGCCCCATGGCACTGCCTGCTGTGCCATTGTGCCCCCAGCCCCACGGCTGCGGTGGGAGCAGGGCTGGAAGTGGTGCTGGGATCCTCCTCATCCCGGGGGTGCCGCCGGCTCTTCTGCAAAGCACTTTCAGCTCTAAACCCAAAACTTTGATCCGCCAGTAGCGCCATCAATGTTTAATGCAGCAAAGGCCTGGTAGGGCTCGGAAGATGAGCATTTTGAGGCCAAATTGAAGTTTCTAATATTATGATATTCAAATAATTTTAATCTGCCTGATGCATCCCCAGGCATGTACCTGGACTGCTAATGAGGGGCTGCCTTCAGCCGCTGCTGCTTTTGACAGAAAACAAACAATTCTTTGCAGGTGCCATCAAAGGGTTGGGAATGGAGAGGTCTGGGGAGGAAAATGGGGGCAAGCATGCATGGAGCCAGTGTTGCAGCTGGGAGAGAAGGATGCTGTGTTTGCCTCAGCTCCCTGGGGAAGAGCATTGCTCCCTAATTCTTTATTAAGTGTTGGTTTGTGCTTGGTGAAAAACGAGTCTGGCATAGATGGGTGGTGGGATTTTGGGAAACTTCTGTCCCACCATACAGTGGAAAAAGGGTGCAGTGGGTGCAGGGTCCAGTGCCCATCAAATTTCATCTGATCCTTGTCCATCAAATTTCATCTGATCCTTGTCCATCAAATTGCATCTGATCCTTGCCGTGATCCAGCCTTGGCCAAAGTTCCTTGTTCCCCACCTCCCCGGTGCCACGTGGATCTGAGATAGGGCAGCTCCACAACGTGTGCCAGGCAGTTCCCCAAACCCCCATTTCCCCCTCCCCATGCCATTGCCAGCCCCAAATTCTCCCATCCATCCGCCCAGCCCACACAGGGAATATTCCATTTTTACTCAGCTCTCCTGACCCACACCAGCTGCTCAGGGAAATGGATTTCTTGCTGCCACAAGCATTGCTTCCAGTCAGTATAAACCCAGGTGAAGAGGACACAGCAGAGATGATGGAGACCTTGGTACAAGGCTGGGGGGACCCCTTAAAAATTCACCCTAAGGCAAACTGAGGTCCTACAGCTGCTTTTTGGGCTTCGGGGGTGCAGATCTCCCTGATACCTGCATTCAGCCCTGGTTGGAGTCACCAGAACAAAAACAATGGCTGGAGGGGTCCCACAGAGCCCTGGGGATGGTGATTTGCACCCCACCAAAGATCTCACCATCACTATAACCACACGAGCGAGGCTTTTCCATCCGTTCCATTACCACGCCGCTAACAGGAGAGGAGTTCATTTCTACCATTTAATGTTTCACGGATAATTAATTATTCTTCATCTTTCCAGCAAAAAAGGAAGAGCAAGCACAGGGGCTATTCAAAGCAAAAAAAAAAAAGTCAGCTGAAACCCAGGGAAATTGCTGAATTATTTGTAACATCAAAGGCGAGCGAGGATGCGCTGATTTAACGGGGCCCTGCGTGATGCAGAGCCCTGGGCACGGTGGTGATGCTCAGGCTGGGATGCTCTCATTGCAGCAGTGGCCATGGGCAGTGGGGTGGATGAGGGGTCTGGGGGGACCCCAATCTCTGCCCGTGCTGCCCATCCTCTTCCTCTTCACCTCCCCATCACTGTGAGCAGCCAGTTCTGCCTTTGCACCATGTTGGGGTGTCCCTGTGGCCTGGTGGGAGCCTCCAGTGCTCCCCAGTGCTTCATTCATCACCAGAGGCAAGTGGAAAATAAATAATGGTATTTAACATTTTGTAATAAAGACAATTAACCAGTAAATAATGCCTTTTACACCGCAGAAGCCAGAGTAAATTAATTCCCCTAATTAAGGGGAATGTCAGGCAGCACAGGGCAGTGGTGGCAGTGGGCAAAACTGGCAGCCCCTGCCTGTGTTATCCCCCACTCTGAGGCATTGTCCCCAAATCTCAATCACACCCCAAAATTTTACAGATTTTCAAAATCCACCACACTGCATCCTGGCAGCTCTGGTGAGCCCTAAATCACCCCTATCTCCCGTTAAAAAAATAACAACTAAAGATGGTGACAAAATGGTTTATGGCTGCAATAAATTGTGCTGGAGGGAAAAAAAGCCCTGTTTGCCTGGAAGCAAGGGGGGGTTTCCCATTGGCACACAAATGGAAACCCTGTGTCCCACCACAGCTGGAGCCAGCAGTGACCAGTGGAAAGGGGGAATTATTGGAAGTGGTTTTCCTTCACATCTGTGCCACCCTGACCAGCTGAGCTGCCTGCCCTGCTGGGACCAGGTGTTGGAATGAGAATATTTGCTCCTGGCCAGCTGCAAGGGGCAGGAAGAGTGTGGCTCCTGTGTGCCCCAGTGTCCCCACAGGAACTTGGGCAAGGCTCCACCACCCGCTCGGCTCGGCTGGACTCTGCCCCGTTCCTCCCCTTGGCCGGCTCCCAGCCGCCACAGAGACAGCAGCAGGGACGAGGACGGACACACAGACAGCAGCAGGGACGAGGACAGACACAGAGACAGCAGCAGGGAAGAGGACGGACATGACTGCGCCAAGCCAGCCCCAGAAATCCACCTACGATGTCATTGTCATCGGGGCCGGCATCCAGGGCTCTTTCACCGCCTACCACCTGGCCCAGCGCCACCGGGACACTCTGCTGCTGGAGCAGGTATGGTGGCCCCATTCTGCCACCTCCCCATTCCCAACAGGCTGGGCCGGCTGCCTGCAGTCCTGGCTGCCCTCCACCGTGGCACGGAGCAGAGCTGCTGCTGGCACTGCAGTCCCCAGTGCCAGGACACCCTGTCCGTAATGCCACGACCCTCTTGTCCCCAGCACCCCGTTTCCTGCTTTTTCCTGGTGCCGTGGGTGACAGGGCAGGCTGCGTCCCCAGGGTGCCCTTTGCTGCTGGTTCACATGGTGGCACTGAGGGTGGCAGTGCCTGTGGTCACCCCCGTGTCCCCTCTGCCTCGCAGTTCCTCGTGCCCCACTCTCGGGGCAGCTCTCACGGGCAGAGCCGCATCATCCGCAGCGCCTACCCCCAGGAGTACTATTCCCGCATGATGCCCGACTGCTTCCGCCTCTGGCAGCAACTGGAGGCCGAGACCGGCACCACCCTCTACAGGTGATGGGGACAGGGACTGGGGGCGGTGACCTTTGGGTGGGATGCGGCTTCTTTGGCGGGCAACTGCCAGCTCCTGGGAATTTATGGGGCTCCACGAAGGAAATGTCATTAAGTAAATGAACAACTAAATGATCCTCTGGTGTCGGTATCAGGACTGATAACTCTTGCAATATCAGGGGGCAGAGTCCCCATGCACCTCACTCTGCCCTTGTTCCCTGCATCCCACTGCGTTGTGCCCCAGCACCAGGGTGCAGCACATCCCAAGCATCACTGCTGTCACCGTGCCTCAGTTTCCCCCGGGGGCAAAGCAAGCTGGGGGTCCCTGCAGGGAGGGGGAGCAGGGCGAGCTGACGGGACTGGTGGGACGCAGGCAGACGGGACTGGTGCTGCTGGGGCCGCCGGGAGAGCCGGAGCTGGAGGCCTGCAGGAGGAACCTGGGTGTTGAGGAGGTGCTCGACGCCGCGGCGCTGTCCCGGCGCTTCCCTGGCTTCCAGATGCAGGCTGGGCAGGTGGCCGTGCTGGACAGCACCGCCGGGGTGCTCTTCGCCGACCGGGCACTGCGGGCAGTGCAGGTGGGTGCTGCAGAGGGGAGGGAATGCTCTGGGATGACATGGGATGCTTTGGGATGGAGGTCCCCTGGCTCGCAGCCACCTCTTGTCACCCTCCCCACCCAGGAGGTTTTTCGCCGACACGGGGGCACCCTGCGGGATGGGGAGAAGGTGCTGAGCATCCAGCCTGGGGCCACAGTCACCGTCACCACCACTGCTGGGGTGTACAAAGCCCCCCGGCTCATCATCACGGCTGGAGCCTGGACAGGTGCCTTCGTGGAACAGCTGGGTCTCCGTCTGCCACTGCAGGTAAAGGTTGGTGGCACGGGGGGGTGGCAGAGGCATGGCCAGAGCTAATGGAGTGATGATTCCAGCCCCTGCGCATCAATGTCTGCTACTGGAGGGAGAAGCAGCCTGGGAGTGCTGGCCTGGGCAGTGTCAGCCCCTGCTTCTTGACTCTGGGGCTGAGCCAAGCCCCCCACGGCATCTACGGGCTGCCCTCCATAGAGTACCCAGGGATGATGAAGGTGAGCAGGGCACAGCTGAAGGGGGGGGATTCCCTAACCAGCCCGCCCTGACCAGCTGTGCTCCAGGTGTGCCACCACCACGGCAGCCCCACCGACCCAGACAAGCGGGACCAGGCCCCCCGCTCTGACATCGCTCTTCTGAGCAGCTTCATCAGCAGCTACCTGCCCGGGCTGGAGAGCCAGCCTGCAGTGATGGAGACCTGCCTCTACACGGTGAGACCCTCCCCAGGGCACAGATCCGGGCATCCGGGGTGCTGAGCCTTCCCCCACCCCAAGGGGGACCCCAGCCTGTCCCCTCACCTTCACACCCTGGCTCCCCAGAACACTCCAGATGAAGATTTCATCCTGGACCGGCACCCCAAGTTCAGCAACATCGTCATTGGTGCTGGCTTCTCAGGTAGGGGAGGGCAGCCATGCCCCAGCCCAGCACCCCACAGCTGTCCAGGGTTATGGGGATGGCTGTGTCCCCACCTTCCCTCTCCTTCCCACAGGCCATGGGTTCAAGCTGGCGCCGGTGGTGGGGAAGTTGCTGTGTGAGCTGAGCCTGGGCGAGGAGCCATCCTACAACATGGCCCATTTTGCCATCACTCGTTTCCCTGGTGTGCTCGGGGCTGCACAGTAGGTGTGGGGCCCCAGAAGTGCCCCCATGGCATCACACTGGCCTGCAGCTGTGTCCCTGCATCCTGGTGTCCTCACACCCAGTACACCTCCATGTATCTCCATCTCCCTGCACCCTGGAGACTCCCAACATGCTGCATTCCTCCAACCCCACACCCCAGACACCCTGCATTGCCACGTCCCCATATTCCACCACCCAGCACCTCTCATCCTTTCTTCCCCACATCCCTGCACCCTGGTGCCCTGACTCCCCACCTGGCAGCATCCAGCATCCCCCATGCCAGGCGGTGCCAAGCCATCTCTACCAAGCACCCACTCCTGGGGAACAAATTAAGAAGCTTTGTCAGCCTCATGAAGATGGAGCAGGAGCAGCGCAGAGAGACACACTCGCTTAGGAGTCAAGTTAAATGTTTTAATGTTAAATGTGCCATTTTATTATCATTAGATCGCTCCCACTTAATGAAAGCGCATTAGCGCAGCGTGGCTTTATGGCAGCGAGCACCGAGCTTGGCCTGCGTGCTTCCAAGAGATATTGGGGAAAGGGAAACAACCTGCCAGGGAGGGGGGGGGGTCCCCAGGGTTGCAGGGTGTCCCTGGGGCCAGGGCACAGCACGTGGCACGGGGACAGCACAGGGCCAGGGCCGAGGCTGAGCCGTTCAGGCAGCCAGCAACGCACATCATCATCTCCTCCGCGTTAATTATTTAACGCCAGCAGGCAGAGGCTCTGTCCCGCTGCTCATCTGCATATTTATGAAGATTGATAAATGATTCAGCACTGGCACCCACCAGGGCTTCCCCCCCCGCTCCCCTCCCCAGCACCCATGGGTGCAGCAGGCTCAGGGAAGAGGCCGGACTTGGCCTTTCCATGAAGCTCTGCATCCCTGCTGGGGATGGATGCATTCCATCAGACCCTTCCACCATGCAAACACCCCCCCAAAACGGGGAGACCCCCCCAGGCACATGGAGCAGGCAGCAGCCAGTATCACCAGCCAGAAATGACGTTTATTTTCATACTGAAAGTAAAGGGGGTGGGGGAAGATGCACAGCTGGGCTAGTGCAAAACAGCCAGGCAGAGGTGGGGGGCTGGGGGGGGGGTCACAAAAACCCGGGTGGGCACATGGGACCCTCTCCCCATGTCCCCCTCCCGGCTGCTCCCCAGGGCCCGGCCAGCGAGAGACGTCTTTGGCTCAACTAAAAGGGGTGTAAGAGGACGGCAGGGTGCCGAAGGGGGGAGTTTAAGTTACAAAACAAGGTGCCAGCAGGCACTGAGGAATAAATCCCGGGTGCCCGAGCAGCCGACTCCGCCGCCAGGGACAGACAGGAGGTGGGAGGGAAGGGGGTGCAGCCAGCGAGCCGGCCGGGCTGCTCCTCCCGTGCGTGCCCCCCAAACCCGTGCAGAACAAATACCGGCTGCCCGGGGCGGCCCCGGGGCTGAGCGTTCCCTCCCGGGGCGGTGGGAAGCGGCGGCGGGGGGCTAGGCGGGGGTCTCGGCAGCCCGGCTCTCCGCCTCGCTGGCACTGGGGGAGCTGCGGGACGAGCGGCGTGTGCTGTCCCCGGCGTCCTGCTCGTCGTCCCATCTGTCGTAGGTGAAGGTGTGCCGGGAGCTCGTGGGGCTGTGGGAGAGAGCAGGGTTAGGGAGGGTGGTGAGGGGCTCCGTGTCCCCGGCATGGCTTGGCTGCTGAGCTCGACTCCCGTGAGCCAGCACGCCGGCAGCCAGCTGGATGGAGCCTTGATTGCCTCCTTTTTTATTCTTTCCGAGATATTTGGGACATGCCTCACTGCAAACAGCTCCTCGCTGCGCTGAGCTGAGCCCCTGCTCTGCAGTGGGGCCGAGCTGAGCCTGCCCAGGAAAAGGCTCGAGGCCCTGAATGCCAACACCAGGGCTCCCAGACACCCTGAGGGTCCTGAACCCGAGCCCAGGGCTGGGTGCTGGGGGTGCTGCTCCCCATGATGCCTTCCCTTCCTCTGGGACAGACAGCTCAAGGCAACCACATTTCCAAAAGGCTTTTTTCCCTTCCTCCAGCCGCTCTCTCTCCTATTCAGCCATCAGAAAGGATGAAGCCTGCTCTGAAATCGCTGCCAGCGAGCCCAAACACACCCTCTCTGCATCAAACAGCGTGCAGAGCTCCAGAGTCCTGCAGGTTGATGCCATTCACACCCCAAATTCCCATCACAGGCACCCAAAAGGCCACAGAGCAACTCTGAGCTCCAGCAGCCCAACCTGGGCGCTGCCTCCCCCCATGCTCACACACTGCAGTGGGTGCATGTTAGTACCCATCCCACTCCCCTCCGCTCCTGGGCGCTGTGCTGCCCATCAAACCCTTACAAATTTCCTGAAGGAATAAATCCAGATGTGTCCTGGCGACGGCTGGGGAGCCAGGAAGGGATTAGCACTTCCTGGTGTCCCGCAGCTGCTAATCCCGAGCACACGGGCACTGCCGGTCCTGCTGCGGCCACGCCGGGGATCTCCCCACGGATGGAGATGCCCAAAGCAGGGCAGCTGCAGGCACAGAGGGCTGCCCCATGCCCCATGCCGGCGGAGGAGAGCTCCGGAGCCAGGAGAGGGTTAGGGCGAGCGGTTAGTGGCACACGGGGAGGCTCATGCTGCACGGCACACACCGCTCCCACCTCCTGCCTCAGTCGCTCTCGGGACGGTACAGGTACTTCATCATCAGGTTGTCCACCTGCTTTTTCCGCTGCTTCTCCTCCTTCTTGCCCCGGGTGGGACGTGTCGGCTCCTCGCTCCCCGCCCCCCGAGGGCCCTTCTTGACGCTGGAGGTGCTGCGGTAGGAGCTGGTGGAGCCAGAGGAGGACTCGGAGGAGGAACTGGACTCGGATGATGATGACTGCTGCTTCTTCTTCTTCTTCTTGGATTTCTTCTTGCTTTTCTTGGCACGCTTCTTGGAGCTCTTCTTCTTCTGCTCCTCCTCTTCCTCGGAGGAGCCCGAGCTGCTGCGGCACCGGCAGGTGTGCCGGGAGAAGTCGAGGGCGGACGCGGAGCGGCGCAGGCTGCCGGAGGGGCGGTCAGCGGCGCCCAGCGGGGCCGCGCTCCGGACACTGCGGACACTGCGGACACTCCGGCCGTCATCGCCCGAGTCGGGGCTGGAGTAGCCCCTGGCCTGCAGCGGGCGGTAGCTCAGCACCTCTTGGATGGCGGCCTCCAGGTCGGGGTCTAGGTAGGAGCGGTGCCGCACGGGACGGGCGTCCCCGGCTCCCTCCTCCTCCTCGGAGGCCGCGCTGCGGGGCCGCGGGGGCACCGAGAAGCTGCGCCCCAGGAGGGGCTGCCCGCGGGACCCCTCGTCCGCCTCCTCCAGGCGGCTGCGGGCCAGGGAGAGCCGCGACTCAGGGCGGCCCTCGGGGCCCCCGCGCCGGCTGCGCAAGCTGCCGGGGCTGGAGAGGGCGAAGCTCAGCACCGAGCATCCCTCGTCCCCATCGTCGCCGTCCTCCAGCCCGCGCCAGGAGGCGGAGGAGACGCGGCTCACCGGGGCGGAGGCGACGGACGCTTTCTCTACGTCGGTGGCCGACAGCGACCACCGCTTGTCCAGCCCTTGGCGAGCCCGGCCGCTGGCGTCGGCGAAGGCGCGGGCGATGACGGCCGCCCGGTCCCGGGGCTCGCCGCTGCGGGCCGCCCGGCGCGGGGGGCGCTCGGGGGAAGGCGGCCGCTCGGCCAGGGCGCTGAACAGCGTCTGCTCATCCCCGAGGCCGCCTATGGAGTCCTTGAGGCCCGGCCGCTTCCTGTAGCTGAGGGAGCTCAACACGGACACGGGCCGCTCCTCGGGCTCGGGGCCGTCCGGCGGGGCTGACCTGCGCCGCGGCACCGCGGCCCCGCACGCACCGGGGAGACAAGAGAGACACGGAGATGAGCGGGAGGAGGAGGGGGGCGGCCTCGGCAATTTGCGTCAGCGGGAAATGGCATCGTGGAAAAATGTCATGTAAATGGGGGAATTGTTCTAGCCCAGCACTTTGATCCCCCCTTTAAAGTGTTGCCTTCAATTTATTTCATTGTCGGCTACCTGGAGCCGCTGCGTTTGATTCCCGACTTCAGAAAAGGTGGAATTATCTCCAATAACAAAATGTTTTACATCTGCACCGCTGAATAAATTAAACCAATTAACAGAAACCAGCTCAGATCTTTCCCCCCTGCTCGGCAGAGGGAGGGAGTCCCCTGGGACTCCTGGAGCCCTGCTAGGAAATTGGGTTTGGATAAAAGCAATCTGCGCTCAGCAGGCAAGCTTTTTACAGGGGGGAGTGGGGCTGCGTGCTCAGCCCCATGCCGTGGGTGCACCTGGGCACGTTCCCCACCTCTGCCAACATTTTGAGAGGTGTGGGGAGAGATGGGGCGGGGCTGCAGAGGAAGGCAGGATGGAGCAGGGAATCAATCCTGGAGAGATGGAATGCTGCACAGAGCTAAAGCCCAGCACCACAAGCCCTGGGGAGGCAAATGGGGTGGGGGCTGTGGATGCCCCATATGCCTCCATGGTAGGATGAGGGAAAGGAGACAGGGAGTTCCCCCTGGGTGAGGGGAGATGTGTCCCCAATGAAGACTGAGCCGCTCACCAGCATTAATCCTTCCCTGGCCATCCACACAAGCACCAGGGGGGAACACAGCACCAAATGCCACATCCCACGGGCACCCACCCAGCCCTATGCATGTCCCAGCACAGCTCAGCCCATCCTCTGCCCACCAGCCCCATGCCCAGCCCTGCACCCACCTGCTGCCCTTCAGGCTGCCATCATCAGAGAGCGTTTTGGAGGAGCCTTTGTTCTTGGAGAGCCAAGACTTCACCCCATCCACGCGCTCCTCCAGCTCCGAGTCCACATCTGAGTCACCGTCGCTGCCAGAGGAGCGGGTCAGGGTGGAAGAAAGCAAGAGGTCAGCAAGGGGCAGTGAGTTTATGGGTGCTGGAGAGATGGAAGTGCACTGGAAGGCACTGAACTCCTCCAGCACCCACTGCCTGTGTACCCTGGCATGGGTGAAACCCCATCCTATGGTTCTGCTCCATCTCTGGGGCATAATCTGCACACACATAGCTCAACCTGCAAGCCAGGGGCTCCCTGCAGCACCCCTAAACCCCTGTGGCTGCCCAAGGGGCTCCTGCACCCTCTGCCCAACATCTCCCTGTCACTGCCTGGCTCCAGAGCTGGAGACAGCAAGGCCTGGCTTTGGGGCAGCAGGCAGGGCACAGCTCCAGAAACACAGGAGATTTCCAGCTCCAGGACTGGGGAGGAAATAAGTGGGTTCATTTTATAGGCTGCCGTGGAGCGCAGAATTACAGCGAGGAAGAGCAATGCTGATGGCCCCGGGTAAACAGGAGTTTAGCAGGCGGAACAGAAACGCTCTGGCACGGCGGGCTGGGAGCACAGCGGGCAGATTTACAGCCCTGCCGTGCCCCAGAGCCCCTGATTTACGTCCCGGCATAAAAAAAGTCCTATCTGGCTTAAACCATCTAATTTATAACGGCCGTTGGTAACCATATTGATTGCCTTTAGAAAGAAGGTGCTGTCTGCATTGCAAAATCCATTCCTCCACGTTAAAAGCATCCCTGAATAAATCTCTCTTAATACCTCAGCGCTTACTGCTTTCATTAGGGCTACGGCAGCAGCGTCGGGATCTATACGGAAATTGAAGCGGTGTGGTCCCCTCTCGCCACCCCGCTCCCACCAGGCCACTCCAAGGAAGGGATGGGATGTATGACAGGATCTTAAATGGCCTTTTCTCCACCTGGTTTTGGGCTTATTCCCTGCCTGGGAATGAAAGCAAACAGCACAAGGGACAGGCCTGGATAGACCCTGTATATGAATGCTTCTCTTTTTAAATTCAGAGCAACGAGCCGCTCTCCATCCTGCGCATCTCCCTCCCCTGCAATACATCCAGGCAACGCTGGGCTTGGGGGAAAAAAAAACACAGAACGACACCAAAAAAAACCCCAACGAGCCCCAAAAACAATCTCTGGGGGCAGCTAAGGTTTTCTGACCAATGGAATTAAGCTCCACATCAAACACAGTTTATGTCCACGCAAACGTGCCGTTAGTTAAGCAGGACCTGGGTCGTGGGAGCGACCATGGATGGAGTATTAATTAGTGTCAGCAGGGCTCCATGGCTGCCCCATGCTGACACATTTGCCATCAGCCACGGCAGAGCATCACCCCCCCAGCCCATCCCAGGGGCTCATCCCGTCCCCATGCACGGGATGTGGTTATGTGCCCTGCTGTGCTGTGCTGGGCCATGCCGTGGGTGCTGTTAGGGCATGCAGAGTTGGGCCAGTGGCATGCGGGACCCCGGCCCTTGGGGGTGAGGTGGGGGTTAGGGGAGGGGAGGAAGGAAAGAGATGCTCCTCACATTTTACTCTTTCTTTTCTGATACTTTGCCACCATGTCCTGCAAACTGGGAGGGGTTGGAGGGGGCAGGGTTGGAGGGGGGAGAAACAAAACAGAAAAGAAATTAAATGAAAGAAAAAAAAAAAAAAAAAGACCAAGTGGGTGGGCAAATTAAATTATGGGGAAGGGTCAGGGGAGGGAGGTGAGGCTGCCCTGTGTCCCTGGAGTGGGGTTGCACCCAGCTGGATCCCAGCATCCCAGGTTGGGTGCTGGAGTGTATCCAAAGAAAGGCAACAGAGCTGAGGGAGGATGTGGAGCACAAATCTGATGAGGAGCAACTGGGGGAGCTGGAGGGGCTCAGCCTGGAGGAAAGGAGGATCAGGGGGAACTTTTTCACTCCGTACAACTTCCTGAAAGGAGGTTGTAGCCAGGGGGGTCAGGTGCTGCTCCCAAGGAAAAAGCGATAAGACAAGAGGACAAGTTGTGCCATGGGAGGCTTAGATTGGATATTAGGGAAAATTTCTTCACCAAAAGGGCGGTCAGGCATTTTAACAGGTTGCCCAGGGAAGTGGTGGAGCCATTGCCTGGAAACATTAAAAAATGTCTGGATGTGGCACTTGGGGACATGATTTAGTGCTAACATGGCAGTGCCGAGTTAATGGCTGGAGTCGATTTCCTCAGAGGTCTTTCCCAACCTAAACAATTGTATGATTCTATAATTCTATCCTGGGCTGGGCTGGATCCCAGCATCCCAAACCTCCTGCCAGCTTGTGCTGCCCTGGCTCCTGGGGCTCCCTGGGCTGTTTCCAGCCAGCTGGCAGGATTCTGGATGCATTTCAGGCACCTCCACAAGTGGTTGAAGCTCATGGGGGCTGCGGGTGGGGGGTGGATGCACAGATGCACGGACTGATGCCTGTGTGCACAGGTGCCCGATGTATGGACGGACAGACACGGGTGCATGGACAGATGCACGTGTGCACGATGCATGGATGGATGCACAGACAGCATCCTGCCAGGGCCAGGCAGAGCCAAGGGGTCCCTGTGGCATTTCTGGAGTGGCAAAGGGAAGCAGTGACCCCCAGGGATGCAGGGGAGCTGTGCCCGGGTGCTCTCACCTGTTGATGAGGTCCTCATTGCTGTCACTCTCCATCTCGTCCTCGATGGCCGCCTGCAGGTCCCCGATGCGCTTGAAGGCCAGCTTCAGGTCTGACTGCAGGCTCTGGTTGGCAGCTTCCAGGCTCTCCAGGTCCATCTCCTGCGGGGAGGGAGTGGGATGAGCTGGATTCCTCAGGGAACGTCCCCTTCCTCAGGGAACTGGATTGGCTGGCCCTACCACGGGTTCCTCACCAGCTCATGCTTCTTGCGGCTGGCTTCTGCCTCCTTCTTGGCCAGCTCGCCCATCTCCTCCTTGACATCGCGGAGCTGCCGCTGCAGCCGCTTGTTCTGCTCCTTCTCCCGGTTCTCGGCGGCCGCGCGCTGATCCCGCTCCTCCGTCAGCTTCTCCATGTTCTCCTTCAGCCGCGTGGCCAGGCTCTGCCGAGCACCAGGGTCACCCCAAATCCCCACACCTGCACCCCGACACCCACTGCAAGGATGGATCCCACTCTTATCAATTCACACAAGGAGATGGAGGAGAAACCACCCCCTCGCAGGGCCAGGGAAAGGGGAGTACAACAGCAAGGGCTGCTCCTCCCTCAGTTTCTCCATGTTCTCCTTCAGCCACGTGGCCAGGCTCTGCCGGGCACCAGGGTCACCCCAAATCCCCCATGGACCTCTCACCCCACAACTGCACCTCGACACCCACCAGCGGGTACTGCAAGAATGGATCCTACTCTTATCAATTTACACAAGGAGATGCAGAAGAAACCACCCCCTCCCACGGCCAGTACAACAGCAAGAGCTTCTCCCTGTTCTCCTTCAGCTCTGTGGCCAGGCTCTGCCAAGCACCAGGGTCACCCCAAATGGACCTCTCACCCCGCACTCTCACCCTGACACCCACCAGCAGATGATGGGAGGATGGATCCCACTCCCATCAATTTACACAAGAAGATGGAGGAGAAACCACCCCCTCCCAGGGCCAGGGAAGGGGCAGAACAACAGCAAGGGCTTTGTTGAATTGGAAAAATAGATTTAACTGTGTGTGAAGTAATTAAAACATGTAACGTAGGGAAAAAATAGCTCCAGCTCTCCCCCAGCCACTGAGCCAGCCGCTGCATATTTATGGCCCCGGCAGAGAGAGTGGAGAAGGAAATAATAGCTTGGAAAATATGAAGAGGAGAGCTAAGCTGCCGCGCTCCCCGGCAGAGCTGCGGAGGCAGAATATAAAACAGGCTGCGTTTGCGGGACTGGGGAGTCTATAATTTCCCTAAGTCGATGCAGGGAAAGAGCAGCACTTTGCCGGGCTGGGCGGTGGATTACTGTTATCAGTGCTTGCAGGGAGCCTTCCCCGTGGAGACAGGGATGGGCTGCCAGAGGGGGAGGGCTGCAGCGTGGGGGGCCGTGGGGAGGGGAGGCACTCAGAAAACTCTCAGGCAGCTTCGTTGTGGTCCTGCTGCACCCCTGTCCCGGCTGGAGCAGAGGGAAAGCCCCGTGACTACCTCCAGGCGCTTGACTTGCGTCCTCTCGAACTCCAGCCTGGTCTCCAGCTCACGGATCTTGGCCTCCTGCCGGCTCACCAGCGACTTGTCCACCATGGATTGCTCCAGGAACTCCAGCTGGCTCTGCAGACCTTGCAGCTGCGGGAGAGGGCACAGCCTCAGCCTCGACCACAATCACCCTGACCCCAGTGCCACGCTGTCCTGGAGGAGAGCTGCTGGCCACGCTGCTCCCATCCTGATGGAGAGCTTCCCACCAGAATTCTCTGCACCCCCATGGTGCAGGGCAGTCCTGCATGGTCTCTGGGTGCCCCCCATTGTCCTAGCTGCATCCTCACCTTCTCCTGCAGCTCCTGCTTCTCCTTGCTGACCTCCTCCAGCTGTGCCTGGAGGTCATTCATCTGTGCTAGGTCCCGGGATGCCTGCAGGACACATCAGGGCCATGAGTGGGGATCCCACTGCACGGGCTCCAAGAGGGACATCTGGAGGGGGTGGGGTGGGTGCAGCTGCTCCTCCCACTTCACCTGGGCCACAGCTGCCTTGTGCTTCTTCATCAGCTCATTCATGTCCTCCTGGTCCTCCTCCAGCCGGCTCTGCACTTCATTCTTTTCCCGCTGCAGACGGCTCAGCTGCTCCTCCAGCTGCAGGGACACACACATGTCTCCCACTGCATCCCAAGAATGGGGCACTCACCCCCCAAACCCACTCCAAACAACATGGGTGCAAATGGGGCATGGCCCCACCATGGTTCATCCCAACCCAAACCCACTCACCGCTCCCTTGGCCTTGGCAAGGTCATCAATCTGCAGGTGGAGGTCCTCGATCTCCACCTCCATGGATTTGCGGGCCTTGACAGCGGCTGCACAGGTGAACTCCGACTCTTCCAGCTGCAGGGATATAGCTCAGTGCCTGGCCAGGGAACAGGGACACCCTGTGTCCTTGAACCCTGCAGTATGAGGAGTGTCTAGATGCACACCTGATTCTTGAGCTGGGTGATCTCCCTCTTGCTGGGCGCATTGTTTTTCAGGTGGTCCAGCATGATCTGAGCATCAGCCAGCAGCGCCTTCGTTCTCTTCAGGTCCCGGCGCAGGCGCTTTTCCGTCTCAAAGTCCCTCTGGTTGGCCTGTGGCAGGGGAAACTTTGCCACAGTTCCATGCCACAGGGGTGTCCACCCCACCATGGCCACCTCAGGGTCCCCAAAGCAAGGCAGATGCCCAGCTGCCCTTCACCCCACCTGCTCACTGACAGCAGATAACTTGCTCTCCAGCTCCCGCTTCTCTCTCAGCACCTTCTGCTTGTCCTCATACTCCTCCTCCAGCTGCACCTCCATCTGCTTCAGCTGGGGGACAGACAGGGGGCAGCCAGTCAGGGCAGCGGGGAGGGGTCATGACCCCTCCTCACGTGTCCCCACAGCCTGGAGACACTGGGTGACCCCACCAGCTGGGTGTTTGCGCAACCAGAGGCACAGAGCCCGGCAGAGCGTGCTGGCCCGGGCAGCAGAAGGACCGGTCGGACCCGCCTGGCCGGTGGAGCCAGGCTGTGGTCGCTGCGTGGGAGCCGAGTGCTGCATGACAGTGCCCAGCTGGCAGCTCCCAGTACCCAGCCAGGGCATGGGGATGCATCCCAGGCCTTCCTGGGCAGAGGGGACACAGCTGAGCCCTACCTTCTTCTGGCACGACTGCCGGATCTCCTCCACCTCCTCATCACGGCTCTCCACCTCCTTGGCGTGGGTCTGCCGCAGCCGCTCCATCTCCATCTCCAGCCGCAGCTTCGCCTGCAAATAGTGGGGATGTGTTCAGAGCAAACGGGACGTGGGGACCCCTCCATGGCACTCTCTCACTCACCACTCACCCTGAAAACCCCCCGGTCTGAGGCCAGCTGGGCTGCCCGCCCCATGGTGACCTGGCGGGCCATGGCACGGAGGGCCGGGAGCCGTGTCGGCCGCGGTGATGCCTGGCCTGACGCCGGGCTCAGGGCGGCTGCCTCCTCTTCCCAGGCAAGCCCGGCCCAGGTAATAACAGCCCTGCATGAAACCACCCCACCCAGAAACCTCGCCCCTCCCCGCTGTACCTGCTCCAGCATCTGGATGGTCCCAGCCTGCTCATCCAGTTCCTCCTCCTGGTCTTTGACCTTCGCCTCTAGGTCCCTCAGCTGTTTCTTCACCTTGGCCAGGGAGGCTTCATCCTTTGACTCCTGGGAGGAGATGTCCTGCAGCTCTGCCTCCAGCGCCTCTGCCTTCTGTGTCAGCCCTGCGATGTCCGAGTCCCTGTCCTGTGAGAGACAGGGTCACTATCAGCCCGAGGCACCCAGTGATTGAGAGGCTGAGGAGGGTCTGGGGGCTACTCACCTCCAGCAGCTGCTTGAGGCCAAAGACCTCAGCCACCAGCACATCCTTCTCTCGGCTCAGCTTCTCCCGCTGCAGCCGTTCCCGCTGCGCCTCCTCATGCGCCTGCGAGAGCTCGCTGTCAAACCTGCACGGGGAGAGTGGGGAGAGCACTCAGCACCCCGGGGACTGATCCTCAGCCCTGTGCCAGGGCACTGCACGGAGCATCCCCTTCCCTCAGCAGCAAGCACTGGGAAGGGTGGTGTGCTGCTGAGTGCTTGTTTGAAACACGGTGCTGATGAGTCTTTAATTGCCACCATGGTGGCACCGAGTCACTCAGACACTCCTCTTGATGCCTTCACTCCAAGCTAAAGGGGAGTGCAGCACCTGCAGCACCAACTCCAGCAGCACCTCAGCTGTTCTCCAGGGCCAGCATGTGCCCATGGGACCATGCCTGCCAATGGCAGGGGCTTGGCTACTCCAAAGCAGCTAGGGACACCAAATCCACCAAGCAGGACATGGAGGGGTCCCTAGGAGAGATGGGCTCTTGTGGTACCTCGGCTCCCATAGCTGCATCCCAGTGTGGGAGTTCCACATGACATGGCACCAGTCCCATCCCCAAAGGGGACACACAACCCCCCAGACGGGATACAAACCGCTGTTGAAGGAGTGCTCAGCACAGCCTGTAGCCAGGCAGCCACGTGGCAGTCTCTTCCAGTGCCCCTGGGATGGGATCAGCTGGGCTTACTCCAAAATCACTGCCTTTGGGGCTTGGAAAACAACCCTGCGCTTGAGTTTGTGACCTGCGTTAAACACCTCGGCAGCTAATCCCCATTTTTCCTTGCGCTGGGTAATAAACAGCTGCATTAGCACAGACTCCAATCCACGGAAATTGAAATTAATTAGATTGGATTCTCTCGCTGTATTTGTGTGTGCGATCATTACCATAATGAGATGAAAGCGTCCCTGCTGCTTAATAACGTTAGCAAACTTTGGGGCTGGGAGAGGGGACGGGATGGCGGCGCGTGCCGGGTGGAGATGCAGGGCACCAGCAGCCTCCACCATGGGGCAGGACCCCACATGGATGGGATCACTCAGCTCTGGGCCCCCCAAAAGGGCAATGGGGATCCCCCCCACAACAAACACATCCAAGCTGGGCAGCCCCATCCTGCTGGAGACACCTCGGCCAAGTACGAGCTGGTGAGGTGCCCAAATCCCTGCTAAAATGGTAATGCCACTTCGCCAGGGGCGTGTCACCCATGTCCCCCCCACTGCCAGCGCACTGTCCCCACCTCCGTTGCTTCTTCTCCAGGTCATGGTTGCGTCCCTGCTGTCCCTCAAGGTGCAGTTTGGTGTCCTGCAGCTCAGCAGCCAGGCGCTGGCACTTCTTCTTCAGCTGCTGCAGCGCCCGCTGGCTCTCCTCGCTGTCCGCCTGCAGGTCCGCCAGCTGCGGGCAGAGGTGGGCAGGCAGTGTGGGCTCTGGGGTGCCACCATGTCCCTGCTGTCCCAGCCATGCTGAGGGGAGTCCCCAGAGCCAAGCCCCCACTCACCTTGCGCTCCAGCTGCCTCTTGCCCTGCTGCTCCACCTCCAGCTTGTCCTCCAGCTCCTGCTGCAGCCGTTTCTTGGTGAAGTCGATCTCCCGTACCGCTCGCTCGTATTTCAGCCGCCATTCACCACCTGTGTGGGGAAATGTGGTCACCAAGGGGCTGTGGGGGTGGCACAGGGAGAAGGGGACACTGCAGGGTGTCCCAGCAGCCAGCACTGGAGGCAGGACATACCTGAATCATCATCGTCGAGCTCCCCATTGAGCTCAGCCGCCCGGATGAGCCGAGCCTCCATCACCTCCATCTCCATCGACTCCATCTGCTTCTTCAGGGCATCGTACTTGGCCTGGGAGGGGACATGGCCGTGGTGAGCACTTGAGGGGGACAGGAGACACTGTGAGGCTGGGGAGGGGCACCCTTACCTGCAGGTCCTTCATCTCTTTCTCAGCCCGCAGCCTCTCGGCCGTCTCAGCGTCCAGCAGCTGGGAGGCCGACTCGCCGGTGTTGCGCTCGTCCGTCAGCTCCGATGTCAGTTCTGTGATCTGGGGGTGCCAGGGGTAATGGAACCGTGGGCTGGGCCAGGCTGGCACGGCACCAAACCCCATCCCGGCTGCTGCAAAGACCTACCCTGCTCTCCAGGCGGTCGCTGTTGAGCCGCAGCTCGTTGCGCTCCTTCTCCACCTTCTCAAGTTTGCTCTTCAGCTGCTGGATCTCTTCCTGCAACAGAGCGGGCGGTGAGGGAGGGGGCAGGCGCAGGGAAGAGGCTGGCGGGTAGGAGGCTGGCAGCTCTTTGCCCCTCCCCAGCACCCCCCCAGCACGGGATGAGCAGGGTGGGGGCTCCCTGGGGCTGCTCTCCCCTGCCAAGGGCAGGGCAGGGACTTTCCCCAACCCGCTCTGCCGTCGTGCCGACTCCAACCCCATAAATGGTGTCGAAATGCCAGGCAGTCCCAGAAAAGCTGCACAGGGGTACCCACATCCCCTGTGAGAGGAGGTGGGAGCAAATCCACACAGCAGCAGCTTGCTGAAGGGTTTGGGTGCACCCAGCCCAGGTGGGGAGGGAGGGGGCTGGCCAGGATGCCCAGGGGCCACCAGGCAGTGCTGTGGAAGCATGTCTGGCTGCTAACATCCTCCTCTCTCTTCCTCTGGTCCCAGCACAGGCTGGGGGGGCAGGAGGTGCCCCTGCCCAGGTGCCCCCAGCCAGGTGCCTGTCCCCAGCAGGTCGGGGTGAAAGCTGAGCCAGGCAGCAGCTCGTGCTCGCCGGGTGCACCAGTGTCTGGTTGCCAGTGCGAGCGGAGCCCCCGCATTTGCCTCTCGGCGCACGGTTTCATTTCCATTCTCCACGCTTGTAATTGGGCTCAAGCAACAGCCGGCTCTCGGGATGCTAATGACATGCTGATTCGCAAATTAGGGAGCAATTCGAGCCTGGCGCGGGCAGACGTGGTCCTGCATCTCACCCCATCACCGGCTCCCACATCCCAACCCACCGCGGCATCCTGTATCCTAATCCACCACAGGATCCTGCATCCCTCCCTTCCCTGGGCTTTGCTTCCCACCCCACTTCAGGATCCTGCATCTCACCCCACCATTAGCTTATGCATGTGACCCCACCACGGGGTCCTGCATCCCACCCCAAGGCCAATGCTCCCCCGAGCCCTCCCTGCCCCATCCAGCATCCCCCAGCATGGATACCCACGTCTTTGCCACGGATCTGGTCCTCGGTGAGCTGCACCTCGATGAGGGGCCGCACCGTGGTGAAGAGCTTCCACCAGGGCCAATCCTTCACCCCTTTGTTCTTCTTGATGTTCTTCTGCACGCACCGGATGGCCAAATCCTGGATCTGTGCAGGGCACGGGGTCAGCACGGGGTATGGGGTCAGTACAGGGCCACCAGCAGGGCAAAGTGGGGTGTGTGGGTGCTCAGCACCCCTGCCAGCACCCCAGCATGCTTCCCTTCATCAGCATTTGGGCCAATTCCACCAGCAAATCTGCTGTTTGATCCTCTCCAGCCCTTCTAAGTGCTAATCTCAGGAAGATGAGGCACTGTAAGATGCCTGTTTTACACCTTCTCTAATGATAAAAGTAGGAGCTGAAGCGTGGCTTCATCCTTCGGCAGCGATGCCCAGCAGCCTCCCTGCCGGTTCCCCCTGGCCCCCCGGTTCCCCCTGGCCCCCCACGGCTCCGGGGGAGGCGGGAGGAGGAGGTGCTGGCCCAGGAGGCGCAGAAAGGCTGCACTGCCCATTTTAGGCGAAATTGTGCAGCAGAGCGGGGAGGGGAGAGCCGCTGGGACGAACCTTTCTCTTCTTGAAGTGCTGCCGTGCCAGGAAGCCCCTGCAGGCTGCCTGGAAAAGGGTGATGTTCCTGCTGGTCTGCGTGTCCCGCTGCTCCTCCAGCCTGGCCAGCGATCCAGCCCGGAAAAACACCTGAGGGAGGGGAGCAGGACAGCGATGGGTGCCGGCATCCCTCCGGCCACACCGTGCCACCCTCCGCTGGTGGGGATGTGTCTCTCCCCTCCTCAGCCGCTGGTCCCGTCCCATTGTGAGGTTTTATTCCCCAGGCATGAGGAATGCCGTGGGTGGGAGTGAACAGTGCTGCCCTTTTGGTGTCCCACCGTGCCATGACGCACAGCCTTGCCCACACCCACACCCAGTGGTGTCGGGCACCATACCCGGCTCAAGCCCATGTGGTAGCTGCTCTTCTCCAGGTCCAGTGATTCCAGGAGCTCCTCCACTGCCTGCAGGGAGGGAAAGGTGTCAGGGCCAGGCCCTTTGAGGTGCAGGGGACCCTGGACCACAGCAGTGACTCTGACACGGAGCACATACCCGCTTCTCATCCACCACGATGTAGTTGCGCCCGTGCTTTTTGGTCAGGTGTGGAGCCAGGACATCAAAGCGCCGCCTGAACTCCGCAAACACCATGTGGTCAGGGTAACCTGGGGAAGCAAGGGAGAGTGGGGCTGTGTGGATGCCCAGGGGATGGCCAGGGACAGCCCCACGTGCCCTGACATGCTGGGGTTCATGTTTTGGGAGAGCTGACAGGGTTGCCCCACGTGACACAAGCTCCCCATGGGGTCAGGCATAGCTAGAATGCCCTCAGGCTTTCCTTGGCTGCATCCTCCAGCAGTTTTGGCTGGGATCTGAGGAGAAAGCAGCCAGATCCCTCCTCGGGGGGAGAGCAGCGACACGTGTTGCCTGTGCAAGTCCTGCTCTGGCTCCACTCTGAGCCACAGCCAACTCCTGCATCAGGCTCCAGCACTGAGCCTCCATATCTTAATTAACGATGAGGTATTGATGGGACATTGACCCCGGCACGGGCGGCTGGCCACGGCCATCGATCCAGGAGGTGTGCAGGTGGCATCGATTTCCAATCATGGCAGGAAGGGTCCGGCCTCCAAGTGATAAACCCTCGGCCGGGTGGCTGGCCAGCCAATGTATCGATAAATGCTTTGCTGAGCACAACCCAGAGGCTCTCGTTCCAGCGGGACAGGGGCTGGATGCCAATGGGATTGCTGCCAGGAACCAGCGGCACCAGGGGAGACGCCCAATTAAGGCCATGCCTGTCCCCAGTGCAGATAACAGCCCAGCAGGGGAGGGGGAACAGGGATGGGACCACCCTGGGGAGAGGCTCCAGAGTTCAGAGCAAGGGCAGGTGCTGAAGGGACTCCTGGGGGTCTTTGGCTCTCCAGTGAGAAGACACAGCTGGGACCTCCACGCCCTGGTGCTGGTGGCAGGGCTCACCTTGGCGGTACATGCGGAGGGCGTCGAGCAGGCGGGAGCCGCGGAGCTGCGCGCGCAGCAGGGGCACGTCCAGCTGCATCAGCCCGGCCTCGCAGTGCTCTGCCGGCAGCTCCAGCTCGCTGCTGCTCACCCGCCGGCACAGCACGGCCTGGGGGTCCCCACCAGCCCCCGCCTTGGGCAGGAAGCAGTGCACAAAGTGCAGCTTGGACTTCTTGATGCTGTCGATGAGCGCGTCCTGCGGGTGCGGCAGAGCGGGGTGAGCGGTGACGTGCGGCGGTGCCCCAGCCAGGTGCCACAGCCAGATGTGGGGATCCCCCTTGGCACCCCCTCACTCACCACTTGCAGCTTGATCTGGATGCAGAGGGATTTCTTCTTGACGGCGGCCACGCCGGTGGTGAAGGTCTTGCGCATGCTGGTGGCGCGGCGCAGGGCCAGCTGGGAGCCGCCCTCCAGCCCCGCCACCGAGCCCGACAGCACCAGCGCCGAGCCGCCGCGCCCCGCAAACAGGCTGCTGATCACCTTCCTGCAGGGCACGGAGGGCACGTCACCCCCCAGCGTCACCTCTCCCCCCTGCCACGCCCCCACCCCAGGGCCCTGCTCACTTCTGGGACTCCTGCAGCAGGGCAGAGGCGTTTTGGGAGGCCGGGTTGTGCTTGACGTAGTTGAGCCATCCCGTAGCGTCGTACTCCACCCAGTTGGTCCCCGAGCTGTGTCCCAGGAGGAAGTGTCGGGGTTTGTCACTGGGGACCAGCGGGTTGTGCCCTGCAGGGAAACACAGCACCAATAGGCACAGCCCTGGGGATGAGTGTTTCACTGGGGCATGTCACAGAACCCCAGAATGGCTGGGGTTGGAAGGCGCCCTAAAGATCATCCCATTCCAACTCCCTGCCATGGGCAGGGACATCTTCCACTGGAGAGCTTGTTTCTGGTCTAGTGGACACATCCCCACGGTTCCAGGCCCCCCTCCATACCTTCTTTACCCCCTTCCTGAGGACCGTAGTAGGAGAAGAGCCGCTCCAGCAAGGTGTCCTCGTTGCCCCCCGGCTGCAGAGCCTCCTCCTCCAGAAGCCACAGCAGCCCCCGCGCCTCGTCCGTGCGGGCCAGAGACCGGACCTGCAGGGTCACCACACTGGCAGCCACCCCAGCACACCAGGGTCCCCCAGGGCAGGGACACGGGGTGACACAGGGCACCCAGGCCACCCAGGGAGCACACAACCTCACACCGTGGGAGAGGGCTCCTGATTAGTGGAGAAGGGAAAGGTCCATATGGGACACTGGCAGCACATCTCACTGAGGTGGGAAATGCAGTGCTGAAACCCAGCACAGGGATGGTGCCAGCAGCCTCCTCCAGCAGGGAATGGAGAACCCCAGGGACCCTGGGACACTAGGAACCTGAGCACCCTGGGGACCAGAGCATCCCAGGGACCAGAGCACTTTGAAAACTGGAACACCCCAGAAATCTCCAGGCCCCCTGCCCACAGCACAGGCAGCTCCCAGAACAAGAAGGGAACACCATGCTGCAGGATGCACAAAGATGTGGGCTGCACACACAATTGCACCCATGCTCTCATGGCCATCAGCCCCTTTCCTTCCCCTCTACCACCAAAATGCCAAAAAGCTGCCCATCTGCTGCCATGATGGGGCTGGAAGGAAGAGTGGAAGGTTCTTACCAGTGCCTGGTGTGAGGACTGGTCCACAGCAGCTATGGAGCCAGAGGAGCTGGGCTCAGCATCAGCCAGGGCGAGCTCTATGTTCTCCTGGTGAGGGGGAACAGAGGAACAGAGGCAGGTGAGCACCCACACTGCAGAGTAGCAGTGAGAGGGAGCGTGAGCCCATCAGGGTGCTGGTCTTGATGGGGTTTAGAGTGATGCAGAGTGCTAACTCCACCACCTCCCAGCCCAGCCCTCCTGTGCTGTGCTCCAGCAGCCCCTGGACACTGAGCTTTGGTTGGACTGGTCCAAAATGACCACTGCACAAGAAATCAGGGGGGACACATAGGAGATGTTCATGTGGCTATGGGAGGGCAGGAGTGGAGGAGGCCATGGCAGCCCTGGTGTCCCTGGTACCTCCTTGTATCGCTCCAGCTCGCGGGCGAAGGTGCGCTGGTGGAAGAGCTGCTGCAGGCGCTCCTGGGCATAGTTGTGGCACAGCTCCTCGAAGGTGGCACCCCGGCTTTGCCCTGCCAGCTTGGGGTTCTGTGCCCCAGGGGTGTCCACCACCGTCACAGAGCACACCGAGTGCTGGCTCGACTTCAGCGCCCTGGGAGGAGCACAGAGGGACACAGTGGGGTCAGGGGGTGCGGGCAGGCACCCCCACTCTCCTGCTGGCCCCCCCAGCACGTACCTGTTGAGGAGGGAGATGAGGAGTGTGAAGAGCTCGGAGTACAAGCCAGCTGCCATGCCCTCCAGGCACTCCAGCGCCGTCAGCTTGGGACCTGCCCAAAGCAAGCCTGAGTGTCCCCAACACGGCATCCCTTGGGGACACCCGCTGTCCCCACCACACCTTGTCCTACCTGTGCCACTGTCCCCCAGGGGAGACTCGTCGGGGCCCTGGCGGAAGGAGGTGGAGCGCTGCAGGGTGCCCTTGGGCTGGTGCTTGAAGATGGCAGAGGAGAGCTCCTCCAGGCTGCAGCCCAGCAGGTAGGCGGCTTTCTGAGCCCACTCGTGCCGTGCAAACTGCTTCCTCCCAGCTGAAGGGTGGAGAAAGGGGGTTCAGAGCCAGGAAGGGCACCCCTAAAAATGGGGAGCATTTCCAAACAGGCCTGGGATGATCTTAGGGACCCACAGAGAAGGTTAGGGATGATGGGAGCACCCGTTTTGGGGTTTGAGGAGACAGAGATATTTGGGGTCTAACAGGAGATAGGGGTGAATGGCTTTGTGCTGCTGCAGGCTGAGCCTGGAGCCACACTGGTGTGGAGCACAGACCCCCTGTCAACACTACCCAGGGACCTCTGAGGCTCTGAGCCACCCCACATGGGGACATGTCCCTGCTGGGTGACAGAGCCACACAGACAGACGCAGACACACGGACGCTGGGGGGCAGTGGGAGCCGGTTAATGGTGACACACAGGGACAGGGAAGCGGGGTGAGGGTGGCACAGAGGAGGGGGAAGCCAGAGACACACAGAGAACAGAACAGGACTTTACCTTCGTCGGTGTCTGCATTGCAAAGGGCAGCATGCACCATGCGAACAGAGACACGGGTTAGAAACAACGGCACACGATGGCACGGCGGGGGACACCCTCCTGCCACCACGCCACCGCACATGCCACGCCTGCCCCTCCCCAGGGGACAAACCGTGACCAGCACGGGGGTCCCTTCCCTTTGAGCCCCCGGGCACCGTGGGCAATGTTGGGGAGCAGCTCGGCTCTGCCCCAGTGCATTGGGAGCCACTTTTGGATCCAAGGAGACTGTGGGGCTGGTGTATCTCAGCTCTGAGCACTCCCAGCATCCACGAGTCACAGGGGAGGCTTCAGCAGCAGCAGCAGCACAGACTGGGGGTGGGATGCCCACCCCAAGCAGGATGCAGCAATGCTCCCCCCCAGCAGGATCTGGGATCCTCTCCCATAGCAGGCTCCCATGGAGAGGCTCCAGAGTTGCCTGAGCATCCCGCTCTGGCGGCTGCAGCGGGGCCCTGCTGCCCTCTAGTGCCCTGAGAGCACCCCATGGGCCAGCACTGCACCCCAAGAGCACCCCACAGGCCAGCCCCGCGCCCCAGTGTGCACCCAGACCCCTCTGGTCACTCCTTCTTCATCCCCAGATCATCTTTTCCCCCAGGGCTGCAAATGCCCTGGGTGCAGCCACCAGCTCCAGGTGCCCATTTTGGGGTGACATGCCCAGCTCTCCCACCAGCGTGCAGCACCACAGGCAGAAAGAGAAAGCCACAGGGGAAAAAGAGCAGCCCCCAAAGCCAAATTTGCCATCCCCAGGAATGGAGAGCAAAGCTGGTGCTGTGGGAGGCTCACACCCATGGTGAGAGCTGTGTGCCAGGGCAGCCCTGACCCACACCACCAGTGGTGCTGACAGGACTGGGATGGGACTCCTCATGAGCAGCAGGCAAATTTGGGGCTGCCAGGACCCAGCCAGGGTCAGGGTTGGTCCCAGCACACCAGCAGCATCCCAAGCCCCCATTTCAGCCCCCAAATCTGCATTGCGTGGCACCCCCCAGAGCAGAGCCCTCCCCACTCCCATTACCAGCTCCATCTGCCAGTGGCTCTGCAAGGAGGATGGAGGGAAAGGTGTTACACTGGGAATGGGGGACACCCCCCAGCTGCCTCAGCCCCACCCAGGCCCCCACTCCCCCAGGTTGGCAGGGTGTGGGCATGTTCAATTCCCACCAGTTAATGAGACCACCCCAACCATGGGGACAAAGCTGGGTGCCCCAGAGGATTCAGGGTGGCAGGGCACTGTCCCTCAGCTGACACAGCCTCCCACCCTCTCCCCCAGGGCTTGGCTGCACTGCAGGCTGCACTTGCAAAGTGTCTCTGGAACTCCTCACATCCCTCAGTCCCAAATCTCCTCTCGGTAATGGCTCCCAGCTTGTTACCTTTGGTTGCCCCAGCAGCTCCCAGATGGTAGATGGCCCCCAGGATGAGCCAGAAGGCTTTCTGCTCATCTCCTGAGATGCCCATCACCTTCATGGCTGTCAGGAGCTTGCTGAACTGCTGGGTTGCCTTCTGCTTTTCCTCTGGCTGTGGAAAACAACAGGAGCCATTGGTCTGGGAGCCCAGCTCTGCCTCCCCCTGCACTGAAATGGGCCAGAAACCCCCATCTTCCCCTACAGCCCCCCATGGCAACAACCTTGGAGGGGGGCACGATGCCGAAGACATTGTTCTCTGCCAGGTGGTTGAAGTGAAGCTCAGTCCTGCAGGGATAAACACCATGATTGGCCCCGTGAGGGTGGTCCCAGGGACCCCCCCACGATGGAGGCCATGCTCTCCCCGCCAGCTCACCTCAGGGTGCTGTCAGAGCAGGCCAGCAGGTAGTAGAAGACATTGAAGGTGGCCTCGTTGGCTGGGTGCCGGGCCACGCGCAGCTTCTCCAGCAGCAGGGTCTGGCAGAGGGGAGACAGTGAGGAACTGTCCCCAAGTGCCCCACTCCCACTGAGACCCCCAACCCACCCCAGCCTTATCCTTGCTGCCTGCCCAGGGTCCTCATGGAGTTGTGAGAGTCTCCCTTTCACTGCAGGGCACCATGTGAATACAAACATCACCCACGCAGCCCATGAACATCTCTCTTCAGTGAATGTTACTAGAAGAGCATGGAGTACATCTCCTGGATTTTAAGGGCTCTGCTGTTATCACAACAGCATTTTGGGACTGATTTGGGGACTAACTCAGCAAAGGATCCCATGTGATGGGTATGAAAAAGGACAAGAGCAGGATGCCAGGCTGCTGAGCGCTGTGAGCATGGCTGTACTTCTGCAGCAGAGCTTGTAGTGTACAAAACACCAGGAGAATCATGGAATGGTTTGGATTGGAAGGGACCCGAAAGATCAGCGAGTTCCAAAACCCTGCCATGGACAAGGACACTTTCCCCTATCCCAGGTTGCTCCAAGCCCTGTCCAACCTGGCCTTGAACACTGCCACAGCGGATGGGGCAGTTACAGCTTCTCTGGACAACATTCCCATGAGGATGGGCTGGATCCCACACCATGGGGAACCACACTGGCAAGGATGGACCAGTTGCCCTGCTGGGGGGGCCACCCTGGTCCCCTCACCTGTACAGAGGCAGACGCCACCTGCCCAGCCTGGTCGAAGTCCAGGGAGATGATCTGGGAGAAGCGCGTGGCGTTGCCGTTCATGCCAGTGCTGCTATTGCCAAAAGCCTCCAGGATGGTGTAGAGAGCCTGCCACTTCTCCACTGCAGGAAAAGAAGCAGAGCAGTGCAGGGGCTGTGCAGTGGGCAGGGGGCCAGAGCTGGCTGGGCGGGTGCTGCTGCTCCCTGGCACTGCAGCAGCCCCCAGGAGCACAGCAAAGGCACCGGTGTGACAGTGACAGCCAGTTTGGCGTGTGCCCAGCCACTGCCGCGTGCGTGGGGCTGTGACAAAGCAAGCGGCGTGTGCAGGCAGGACAGAAGGACTCACCAGAGAACACCTTGCCGGTGCTGCCGGCGATGGTGGCGAGGTACTGCACCAGGTGCTGGCAGTTGGTGGTTTTGCCGCTGCCGCTGGCGCCCAGCAGGACGATGGCCTGGTCCTGGCGGCTCATCAGCATGCTGCGGTACGCCGCCTGCGCCACCGCGTAGATGTGCGGGGACGTGTCCTCCCTGCGGCACCCCTTGAACATGTGCATCACCTGGTGGGGACAGGGAGGGGAAACAGGCAAGGGTCAGCACCCTGCCACCCCCACTGCCCCCTCTGCACGGTGCCAGCTGCGTGTCCCCTCTGATGTCCCCCAAGGGCAGCGTCACCTTCTCGGAGTACATGGAGGGGGAGCTCAGCGGGTTGATGATGACCATGGTGGGCCCGGCGTAGGTGTGCAGGAGGTTGCCGCCGTAGCGCTGGCGCAGCGTGTGCAGCGTGCTGGACTCGTTGAGGTAGAGGAGGCTGGCGAGGTCCTCGACACGGTCACAGGACGGGGGGTTTGCCTGGCAGCGAGGTTGAGATGGGGCGGGTCAGGCGGGGAATGGGGATCGGCCCCACCGGCCCCCGCCCCGCAGCCCTACCTTCTCCACATCGTCCTCCTCCACCTCCAGGACGGCTCCATCGTGGTCCAGTTTCACCTTCACTTTGCCCTCGGGCAGGGGACTGCCCGCCTCCGGCCGCAGCTGGCTGCCTGTGAGGGGCACGGGGCACTCAGAGGGGCCGGGCTGGCATCCCCCAGGGACACTGCAGGGGGGTCAGGGGGGCTCACTGTGCCACAGGAAGGACGGGGTGCTGTGTCCCAGCAATGCTCACCCAAGGAGAAGCCATCCCTGTGCACCAGCCACACCTTCTCGGTCTCGTACCAGGCCTCCTCAGCTGCTATCTGCTCCTCTGTCTTGGCCTGTGGGACAGCAGATGTGGAGTGGCTGTGGTGACCTGTCCCCTGCACTGCCTCACCCCCTCCCCTCATCCCTGGGGCTGGAGGGAGCAGGGCTGGCTGGCCACAGGGGCATGTGCTGTACAGCCAGGCCACCTCCACCAGCCACAAACCCTCCCAGCACATGTCCCCAGTTTGCCTGCTGGGGACCCCAGTGGGTGCAGGGCTGCAGAGACCACCAGGGCCCTACCACAGCTTGGGGCAGACATAAAGACACAGTGACCCACAGGAACATTCACTACGGCCACCTTGGGCGAGCCTGGAGGGGCCAAGCTCCCAAACCACAGCCCTGAGAGCAGGCACCCACATGTCAGGATGCAGGGACACCAGACATGCTATGGGGACATGGGACATGCTGCAGGGACATGCTGTAGGGACACAGGACACACTGAGGCACATAATGGAGGGTCACAGGACGTGGCACAGGACTCTGCCATGGGAAATGCCAGGCTGGTGGCCAGCACAGCGGGGATGTCCCTGGCACAAGGACAGCAGGACGAGCTCCAAAGCCAAACCTGAGCTGCAGCAGGGACGGGGCCGAGGGGAGCTGCCGGCGCATCGTCCGCTGGACCCTGGCGAGGCCGAGAGAGGCGCTGAAGGCGAGAAGGGCTCAGCCCTGCCCCGCACACAGCACAGAAAGAGGGGACGGGGAGCAAGCAGGGGCAAAGCACCGCTGTGCCAAGCCCTGTGGGCACTCCTCGTGCCACAGCCACCACTGTGGGCAGCGGGGTGGAAGGACGCTGGCCACGAGGCCGTGCTGCCAAAGCCCTGGGGCTGGGGGTCACTGCACTGACCCCACTCTGAGCTCTGCCAGCACCACGCGCCACAGCTGCTCCGGCACGAGCCATGCACCCTGCCTATGCCAGCACTCTGCCCCCTCACACCCTGCTCCACACCCCTGCCCGCCCCAGCTGTGCCACCTCCACTGAGGGCACCCTCCTGGGACGTCTGGCTTCCCGAATGACCTCGCTGGGGTGGGGAGAGGCACCCAGCCCCGGCTGGCCCCACGGCAGCCCACGGAGCAGGGTGGGATGGGGGAAGCCTTACACTCCAGCAGGAGGCGCGGGCGCAGACGCCAGCCCAGAGGCACACAGAGGATGGCAGGGGGTCGCTGGTGGAGGCACAGGGCTCCTGAGGACGGGGGTACAGTACCTGGCTGGGTGCCGAGGCGGAGGCGGCGGGGTCCAGCTAACGGCAGCAAGGAAGGAGGAGAGAAAGAAGAGAAGGGGTGAGAGGCAGAGAGCAGAAGCAGCACCCTGACAAGCCACAGGGCCCCAGCATGGCCATGATCACACAGCACCACCAGGACATCATCCATCCCAGACACCACAGTGTAACTGGGCCCCTGCAGGGATGCAGGCAGTTCCCCATCCCCAGCACAGTCTGGGCGACAATCCCCAAACCCACCAACAGCCCTGGTCATCCATTCCCTGCTGCCAGTGTCACCCACAGATGGACCATGGGGCTGGCAGCCAGACACAGGGGTACAGTCACTGTGTGCAGAGCACATGGCACCTCTGGGGCAGCCACACGCTGCCCACGCCTCCCCATCCCTGAGAAGGCGACACGCAAGCACCAACACCTCTGGAGTTACAGAAGTGGTGAAGATCCTCTCCAGCCGGAGCTGCGCCTCCTCAGATGGGCTCAGCACGGACGCAGGGGCAGGGGAAGCAGGGCCAGGGGCAGCCTGGAGGCAGAGCACCATTAGCTCCAGGCCAGCTGTCCCACAGCCCTCACAGCCCTGGCACATGGGCACCAGCAGGGCCATTGCAAAGGCCCTCCCAGCCCTGCAGCCCATCAGTGCTTGGGGAGGGTCCCAGGGGGAAGGCACAGCTGGGTACCAGTGCGTACCCACAGTGTCCAGGGACCTGTGTCACCATCCTACACACCTGCTGGGGGGCAGCCGGGGCATTTTTCACAGGGGTCTGCCGCTTCTCGCTGGTCTGCAGCTTCTTCTCCACATGAAATGGAGGGGAGACAAGGGGCAGCATGATGGAGTGGCCACAGCACACACAGCTGCCCCCAAAAAGTGACTCCCACCCACACCGCACATCTGAAAACCACTGCAAACCATGCAGGTGAGCTCACACCATGCTGCACTGGGGGTCAGAGCATCCCCTGTTGTGCACACACCGGTACCTTGTGCCTCTCCAGGGCTGTGGGTTTCTGAGCAGATGCCTTTGCCGGCTCCGCTTTCCCTCCTGAAAGCTGCACTGGTGGCTCTGGCTTGGCTTCAGCGCCCGGGGACGGGGACAGCTTTGTGTCCCCACCAGCAGGCTCACGGGGCTTCTCCTGCCTGTCCCCCGGCCGGAGCCGCGGCCGGTGCTCCTTGGTTTTGCCCTTGGCCATGAGGGTTTTGAGCCCCTCTGAGATCTCATCCTTGGGCTCCAGCTTGGCAGGGGCTGCGGGCAGCACGGCGGGGGGAGGTGGCGGGGCTGGGGGAGCTGGGACGGCGGCACGCCCTCCTTCCTCCTTCCTCGGGGGTGGCACCGGCTCAGGAGACTTGGCATCCCGGCCTGGCTCCTTGGCAGTGCCAGCGTCCTCCCCGGGCAGGACTTTGCGCACCACCTTGCGCACCACCCGCACCACCTTGCGGCGGGAGAGCCCCTGGCCGTCATCCCCCTGTGCCTCGGGGGCTGCGCCCTCCAGCCCGTTCTCTGCCGCCCCGTTCAGCACCGGCTCCGGGCTCTTCCCTCTGCCAGGAGGTGGCTCGGGGCTCTTCGCGGGCTCGGGGCTCTTCACAGGCTCAGGTTTGGGGGGTTCAGCCTTCGGGGGCTCAGCTTTGGGGGGTGCAGATGCTGCATCCTTCGGGCTCTCTGACTGCAGCCACAATGAGAGGGGTGTGAGTGGAGGGCCAGCCTCCACTGCTGTTTGGGGCTCTGCCCTGCCATGGAGCACAGCTCCTGGCCAGACCCCAGCACTGGGTATTGCAATAATCACCACAGCACCCTTCCCCACCAGCCTACAGCCCCACAGTGGATCCCAGGGCAGGGAGCAGTGGTGACCTCCCTGCCCCACAAACAGTGACCATTCAGCCCTCAGGCAGCCAGCATGGGGGCAAAACTCAGTGCTCAGGGCACCACTAAGCCCATGACCCTACATGGTGTCCCCAGGCCCTGTCACAGGGGCTGTTCCCACCAAGGACAAGCCCCATCCCCAAAAGCTCCACCCTGCCCGTGCCCTGTGACACTTACAGCCCCGTCCTCCTTCACGGGTCTTTTCACAGCTAAAGATTTGTCCTCGTCCTTGACCTGAGGGTCAGACAAACAAGAGGAGCACGTTTCAGCCCACTGTGGGGCCTTGCTGCAGGAAAACCTCCTGGGACCATCACCCCATGCCAGCCCAAATTTGCAGCCCACTGCAGGGACTGCAGCGTGTCCTCCCAGGCTTCCCATCAGCCAAAAAAAGGGGGTGAAGCACAGAGATGCAAACCCCAAAGGTGGGAGAGGTGCTCTGCCCACCTGGCCTGGGCCCTCTCACCATGAGCAGCCAGTGAGGGAGGTGGTTCAGAGTGCCACCACCCCTCCTGCAGGATTCTGTCACTGTACATGTCACCCCCAGCCGGTGTCACAGCACGTTTTAAGTGTCACCAGCTAATCTCCGCTGCACGTGGGACATGCCAGATCCCTGCTGACCTGTGGCAACCAGGGGCCTCTGGGGGGGGTGAGCAGCCAAACCCTGCCCTGGGCTGAGCCTCTGAGTGCCATGACTGGCTGTGACACTGCAGTGGTGCATCCTGTGGGCAGCACACCCTGAATGCCACCACAGAGCTGCTCCTGGGTGGCAGGTGGCACTGGGGTGGCTCACACTGTGTTAGGGGCGGCACCAGACACTCACAAAGCCGTTAGTGATGGTGTTAGTGATCACATGCATGGCTGTGCTGGTGACACCAGCCCTGGCCAAGCTCCCAGCTGCCCAGCACAGCCCCTGTCACAGCAGCACAGTGAGGCTGGGAGTGAGTGCTGCTCCAAACACGGTGCCAGCACTGGGTGAACTGGGGGCAGCTGGTCAGCAGCGTGACCCAAACGTGGGGTACAGGCAAACATGCAAGAGAGACTTCCCTTCTGCTCCCAGAACGCAAACCGGGATGAGAACGCCATGGTGATGTCTCATGGAGCTGCAGCCCTGGCTGGGGAGAGAGGGAGAGGTGAGACTGACTGGGACAGCACACAGAATGCCAAACCACAGCCCAGGGTACAGGCACGTGCCCTTCCCCAGCTGGGATCCTCAGGAATGGGGGCCTGAGCCCACCTGGACCTGCTCAGCAAACAAAGAGTGCCCACAGGGCGCTCTGGGGACAGACAGGTGACCAGTCTGAGACCCAGCAAAACTCACTGTGTAAAAAAAACCCCTTTAGTCAGGCTGTAGGACCGTGGCCCCATTCCCCTGAGGGGGCCAGCCCGCTGTGGTAAGCAAATGCCAGGGTGAGGGAAGGGATATTTTCTGCCCCAGCTCCTTGCTTGCCCTGACAGCCTGGGTTTATTCTGAGCCTGACCCCGTGCCAGAGTCCAGGCAGCTCTAGTGGGACCTGCTGCCCTGGATGGCACCCACTGTCCAACCCCAGGTTGTGCCTGGGGCCACTGGGGAGAAGCCCCCTCTCAGGGCCAGGCATGGCACAGGGGAGCACCAAAGCAACCCAGCAGTGTGGGAAAACATCCCTGTCCCCCCCAAAGTGTCACCATGGTGTGAAATCCCAGCATGGGGGTCTGGAGACAAACCCACCTGTGGGTTAGAACCCCCAAACCCTCTGCCCACAGCGCTCCCACCTCCAAGCAGCCTGGCACTGCCACAAAGCTCTCCAGAAAGCACCGGCCACGGGGTCCCCACAACAAACAACCCCAAAACACCGCAGGGGTGGGTTCAGCCTCTCAATCCCCGATCCCAGCACCAGAACCGTCTCCCAGGTACCCCCCTCGTGCTCCCCCAAGCCGTGCTGGCCACGCTGGGGTCCCCACCTTACCGGAGGGAGCAGGAGAAGGGTTTCGGCCGGGGCGAGCGCGGCACCGCACGGGAGAGGCACCGGAGGGGCGGCAGCCGGCAGCGGGGACAGCTGGGCTGATAGGGCCACCCTAAAAATAGCCCAGGAATGCGAGGGCCCCGCCGGCAGGAGCAGCAGCAGCCGGAGGGAGAGCCGGGGGGGACACTGGGGCCTCGGCACCAGCAGCACCGTCACCGTCACCGCTGCCAGAGGAAGTGATGTGGGCTCCAGGAACTGCCCGGCCTCCCTGCACCGTCCGCCCGCACAGACAGACAGACACCCCCGGGCCCAGTGCAGCTGTGGAGCTGGGGGGGCCAGGCAGGGCTCTGTGCCTCACAGGATGGGCTTGCACAATCCACACCCCTGGGTGCCTGCTGTGGTGCCAGGCGGTGCAACCCGGACGCTTCTCGCTCCTCCTCTGGCTTCGCCATGAACACCAGATCCCCCCAAAATGTTCTTGGGGACAGATACCACCCCAGCAACACATGGTAAAGGTGTTTTCATGGCAAAGCTGCCTCTGGAAGTTCAAGGTGTCCCTGGAAACAGTGTGGACAAGGGGATGAGGGTCAGGGGCATGGAGGAGCAGCGGTGACACAGGCATGGCACACTGGGACCCCAGCTGGCAGCTGAGCAGGTCCCTGCCCAACCAAGGTGAGACAGATGCACCCTGAGCAAATAAACATTCCCAGAGGAAGCAGGGGCACAGCCTGGCACACCCCACTGCACGAGGAACAGGCCACATCAAACACCCTTGGCAGGGCTGGCATAACACAGCAGAGAGTACCTGCAGTGACACGGGTGTTCCCAGGTAGCACAGGCATGCAGCCACCTCCACCCAGCCCAGCTGTTTGGTGACAGCAGCATTTCTGCCTGGCCAGCATTTTTCTCTCATTCCTAAGCCAGGAAATTCAGCACACACACACTGGCCCATGGCTGAGCCCACTGGATACAAGCCCCCTCCCAAGACCCCAACACACTGAGACACCACAGCAGCACCAAACCCTCAGTGAGAGCAGAAAAAGAGCCAAATAAAGAACTTGCCAAGCACAGAAAAATGATAAAAATGCCCCTGACATGACCAGAGTCCCACACTCCCACCCTGGTGGGACATGGGGAACCCAGCCATGCCATGGCACCCTGGGCACAGTGTCCTGCAGGGACCTGTGTGCCCGTGGACAGTGGCACACAAGGTCAGCCAGCACAGCCACTGGATGCCTGTGGCCCTGCTGAAGCATTGGAGTGGTCAGAGGCGTTTCTGGAATATTTCTGGAATATTTCTGCTGGACCGGCGCACGCCTGGGCCCTGCCTGAGGAATTCAGTCAGTAAATAAATAAATACAAAGTGTGGAGCTGAGCCAGCCCAGCTGCCCCACACTGGGAGCAAGGCTGGGACACGGAGGGGGTTTCACACCAGCCCCAATGCCCAGCCATGCTGTGCCACCAGCTGTCCCCTGTCACCCCACAGCACTGACAGCCCCCCAAGAGGCAGCGGGTGCTGGCACTGCCCAGCCGGGTCCGTGGGGACAAGGGTGACCCAGCACAGACCCTGTGAGGGGGTTAAACCCCCCATAGGGCACAGAGAGCCCAGCACCATCCCTCTCCAGCCAGGGAGGGGCTTCCAGAGCAACAGCCCAAAATATGTCTATAATTTCCTGTTTCAAAAAGGATCATTTTTATTTAAATTAGGACCAGAAACATTCCAGGGAGCTTAGAGGGGCCTGGGGGAGAGCCGGGCCTCCCTGTGTGCCAGCACCTTGTGTGAGGGACCCCCAGCTGCACCCAACGCCCCAATCTGGGCTCCCAGCAAAGCCACAGTGTGTCACTGTGGTGCACCATGAGGAGGAGGAGGAGGCATCCTGTGCCAGTGCTGTGAGGGCACTTCACAGCACAGTCCCTGCCAGCCCTCTGACCAGCTCCCACCAGCTGATGCCGTCAAACCACACCATGTTCCAGCACAAGGCTGCACGTTGCAGCCTCTCCCATGCAGCCCCAAGGGCATCAGTGTCTCCTCTCCCCCTTCCCAGCCCAGCTTGGCACTCCTGGAAGGCACAAGCACCTTGCTGGTCCTCTGTGTGTGACATCCAACACACACCTGCCTCCGTGCCAAGGCACCGCTGTGCCCTGTGCCCACACAGGGCTATCCCACCAGGGGTTATCCAGGTGCCCACACATGGCTATCTCGCCAGGGGTTATCCAGGTGCCCACACAGGGTTATCCCACCCAAGGTTATCCAAGCAGCAGTGCCCGGTGACACCTGCAGGGCTCCAGGAGGAGCTGTGGGAAAGGCACCGCTCTGGCTTGGCACAGACTCCACCCCGCAGTGCCAGCATCTGCTTGAGGAGCAGCACATGGAGCCCCGTGGTCACCCTCACTCCATCCTGGCCACCAACCCGCAGGCACAGGGCACAGTGTGGCTCTCCCCAGTGCAGCCAACCTGCTCTGCAGGCACAGGCACCCTCCTGCCCCAAGGAAGGCTTAAAAATACACTAAACAAGTCCAGTTATATGGTAAGCAACACCACTCTGCTGCACCCCTGGCACCACAGAGGGGGTTCAGCCCTGCAGGATGCTGCATTTGGGGGGCTGTGCTGGGGTGCCAGCTGGCCAGGACGCTGGTTAGCCTGCGGCAGGGTCAGCAGTGCCGGGCAGCAGGCGTGAGGGATGTGGGTCACCCAGCCATTAAGTTTCTATTTATACAGCAGCAGCAGCAGTAGCAGCAGCAGCAGTAGCTGCATACGCAGGGCTGTGCACGCCAGCAGCAGCTCCCGGCCCCTGGCACGCTGTGTGCCTGCCCCAGTCCCCGGGGAGGATCCCTGTGGGGGAACGCCAGCGTGGGCAGTGGAGCAAGCAGTGTCCTTCTGCAAAGTAGCCTTTGGAATTTCCTGGCAGTGAGGAGCAAAGCTCCCTTCTCAGCTGAACTATGCTCAGTCAGCAAAGAGATGAGGACATACTTCCCGCAGGCAATGCAGAGCTGGGCTCTCCTCTAGCAGGAGGAAAACCCAACCCAACAGCACCCTGAGCGCTTTGGGGGACAAAACCCACCGGTGATGATTTGCAAGACCTGATGCATCACTGCTGCATCCCAGCCACAGCCTCCCACTCCTCCCTGTGCATCCTGGCTGGAGCAGCCCCAGCACCCGCTGTTTCCCACAGCCCCTGCCAACCCAAACACCCCCACGAGGACGCTGGCGCTGGCAGAACCCAGGCCCGGCAGTGCCCACGGCGGGGACAGCGTTACTCACATCCCAGGCAGCACGGCGTGTCCCCTGGCCGCCCCGCAGCCAGCAGCGGCTCAGCTCGCTCAGCTCCAGGATGGGCTGCACCTTCAGCTGCACCGTGTCCCCCGACTGCCGGATCATCTCCACGATCTCATCCCGGGATTTGCTCTCCACGTTCCTCCCGTTGATCTCCACCAGCCGGTCTCCCGGCACCAAGCCCAAGGCCAAGTCCTTGGTGCCGGCTCCGGGCTCGGCGAAGTGCACGACGCGCCGGTACACCTGCCCGTCGGGGCCGCGGTCCAGCATGGTGGTGCGGCGCAGGGAGAAGCCGAAATCGCCCGTGTTGCGCCTCTGCAGCTCCAGCTGCCGTGGCGTGGGGGGCTGCGGGGGCACCAGGGCGGGCAGCCGAAGCTCGGCGGGGAACTTCTTACCAATGAGCTCCGGCACCCTGGCACGCAGGGAGGCGGCAGGAGGGGTGCAGGGCTGTCCGGGGGGAGCCCCCTGCTTGTCCAGTGGGGTGTCCAGCATGCGCACCTCCACCTGAGGGGAGGGGGCTGCTGAGTGCTCAGAGGGCGTGGAGGTCTCTGAGGTGCTCTCATCCCGGCTTTTCTGGGAGAAGGAGAAGCGTTTGACAATCACCTGGGAGTTCTGCTTGGCCAAGGAGCCGAACTTGGCTGCCCGCTGCAGCACCGAGCCCTTGAAGTTGGTGTCGTCCGCCTTGAGATCGTCGCTGGAGCTGGCCGTGCTCAGGTGGCCTGAGTCCAAGATGACGCTGCCCCGGTTGCTGTCAGAGTCAATATCTGTGAGGTGCAGCTCAGAGCCACTGGCCACTTTAATGGGGATGGGGTTGGAGATCTCCAGGCGGGTCTTGGAGTCCCGCTTGGAGGCACGGTTGAGGTTAAAGAAGCCCCGGCGCATGCTCATCTCCTCCAGGCTCTTGAGTTCAGCTGCTGACATTCGCTCCTTTTTCTCCTTCTTCTTCTCCTTCCGGGCCCCATCCTTCTCTTTGTCCTTCTTCATCAGGTTGAACATGATGGATAGAGGCCTGGGGCACTCCTGCCCCCCACAGCAGGGCACTGGGCTGGGGCGCCGGTCACGGCACAGCCGCCTGTGCAGAAGGACAGACAGGAAGGTGCCATCAGAGAGCAGCACAGCCAACACCCACCCACCACCCCTCCATCCACCCCACTGGTTGTGCCAGCTGCCACCCCCAGCCCCTGAGCCATGTTCCAGCATTCCCACCCTCCCTGGGGATTGCAGCACCACAGGGCTGAGACTGCCCCAGTTGATGTGTCCTCACCCCAGCTGGGCATCAAGCCCCAGGGATGACCCTGTACCCCCAGAGTCACCCCAAAAGAAGCCCAGAAGCCTGGAAGTGCCTGGCACTAGGGCTGACTGCAGGCAAGACCCTCAGCAGCTCAGGAACCGTTTTGGAGCAGCATGGGTGGGCAGGGAAGAAAATATCCTGGTGGCTTTTGCAGCAGTTACTGCCGGCAGGGACATTCTCCAGGGCAAAACCCCCATCCCATCCAGCCACCAACGTCCTGCCTGCTGTTCAAAAGCCCCTTGTTGAGGAAACAGAGGCCTTTCTGCCGCTCATCCTGGCTCTGGCCACCGCAAACCACAGGGGCTGCCGTGGGCAGAATCCCCACCAGGGAGGAGCCGGAAACACGGCCTGGAGCGAAGGTTGCTCTAATAAACAGGAACCTGTAAAATCACATCCCTCCCAACACTGATAAGTGTCTAATTTTAGCCAGGACGACGCAGAGGCTCGTGACGCTGCCGGTGACCTCCAGGAACAGAGGCTCTTTCATTTGGGCATCCCGCGCAGAGCGGGGGGAGCACCCAGTGCCAGTGGGAAAACCGTGGCTGGGCAGAAAACTCCTGGAAAATCCCGTGTGCACCCAGTGCCTGGGGACAGCCAGTGCCTGGGGGCACCCACAGCCTCACCCTGCACGGGGGGCTGCGGCTCCCCTCTGCCCCTGGGGTAACTGGTGGCCCCCCCTCAGCTTCCATCGAGCGCTTGGGCTGTGGATAAACAACTCCAAAGTGGAGCAGGCGGCTGGCAGTGCCTGCAGGACGGGCTGACAGCTATATATAACAGGGCAGGAAACTGCACAGGAACTTAACCTCAGCACAAAGGACAACAGGAAAGCTCCCCACGTTTGAAGCATCTGCTTTAGAGCTCTCCGACGGGTGTGGGGATGAGGTTTGGGCAGCCACAGGGATGGGCAGTGCAGCTCTGCCTGGGGTGCATGGATGTGCTGTGCTGTGCCAAGCTGCACCTTGGCTCCAGCACAGCATCAGCACTGCATCACCATCACTGCCTGGACCATGTCCCTGCAAGGACACATGGTCTGCACTGCCCTTGAACACACCCAGTGGGACAAGGGAAACCCGTTTTCCTCTTGACAAAGCCATCCAGGGATGGCAGGGAACTCCCTGAACCTTGCTGCCCCTCGGGGCTGGGACAGGAGCACACGTGCCCGGGAGAGGCCTGGCCACAGGGCAGGTGAGGACACAGCCCTGCAAGCCATGGCACAGCGCTGGCCCTGGGTGTGTGATACCTCTGGGGCAGTGAGGGGAAGCAGCCTGAGGGACAAGGTCAGGCTTGCAAGGCTCCTGGCCATGGCCAGAAGGGCTGCCACAGTTGCGCTCACACCACCCAGCCCCAGGGCTCTGGCTGCTCTGCCCTCCCTGCAGCAACTGGAGCTTTACCCAGACCCATGGCAGGACCTGGGCAGGGCAGGGCCCCAAAACACATGAAAACACCCCACTTCCTTTCTCCTCTCCCAGAACTGCTGGCTGTGGGGTGATCACTGACCCAAACCAGAGGACAGCACAGCTCCTTCTCATGATCCACAGCAGGTGCTGCCACAAAGGGCACCATGGCCATGCCATCCTGGGGCCTGCTCCCTTGTGCCAGGACCTCAGCACAGACAATGGCAGGGAGAGAACCTGCACCTGCTCCTGTCCCCGCTGTGTGCCATGTGCCACTGCTACCACACTTCCTGGGCATCCCTGAAGCTGCACAAAAGGGCTGCACCCCTGGCAGCACCCAGTGCTCACCTGGGGCAGGGAGGGGGCTGCAGGGATCCTTCCTGGGGGTCCCCTGGGAGCAGAGCCACTCGCCAGGCAGGTGCTGGTTGGAGCCAGGGCGCCAGGAGCCGGGCGGCCAGCGCGCTCTTTGTCCTCGGTGGTTTCTCTCCCGGCACACAGGCTGCCTCCCAGCCTTTGTACGCTCAACAAAAAGGGGGAACAGCGTTCCCAGCCGCATCGCTAATCAGGCAGCACTGGCGGCCACTGCCGCAGCCACGTGTGCCCCACTCAGGGCCACAATAGGCAGCAGTGGGGCAGGCACACAGGACTCTGTGGGCTGGGGAAAGCACCGCAGCCTCCGCCCTGCACTGATGTCCCCAGCCCGTGTGTTGTGCCGTTGTGGTTTGCTCCCTTTTCCCCAAGCAGCCTCCCGCCACGGATGGGTGCAGCCCAATGCCGTGAGCAGGAGGAGGCTGCTGAGCCGAGCGGCTCCTGAATTTCTGATTCAGACCCAAGGCGCCTTCCCTGGCTCAGCCCGGGCTTGCTCCGGGACTCCCCTCGGCCAGGCGTGAGCATGAGCCCTGACAGGGAAGGGAGAGGCACCCGCCGGCGCTCTGGGATCGCACGCGAGGATGCTGCTGTGACACTGGGCTGGCAAAGATGAGGACATCACCTTGCAAGGGCCAGATGGCTCCCCAAGCCAAAACCCTCCCTGAGCCCCCAAGCAGGTGCTGGATGCACCTTCCCCCATGTCCCCCCAGCAGAGCCAGCAGCCCCTGTGTCCCTGCCAGGGCGCCGGGGAGGTGCAGGCAGGGAGGAAGGCGTTCACTGAAACTCCCAGCCACTCCTTCCCTCCTCGAGACGCAATCTCGTCCGACACGCTCCCGCACAGGGACCTGCACGGCGAGTTCCACGCTCGCCTGCCCTCCCTGCTCTGCTCCCCGATGCTGGCAGTGGGGCTCTGCTCCCACACCACTTTGGCACACGAGCTGGTGGCTATGCCCTCCTCGGGCACACCGTGTTGGGGCAGCTCATGGCCTGGCTGTGCCCAGCCAGGAAGGGATGATTCCATGCCAGGGAACAGGAGCTGCTGGCAGCGATTCCGAGCAGCCAGGCCAGCTCCTATGCAGGGCAAGTGGGAGCTGACCTGCGTGATGGCTCCTTGCTGAACACAAGTTTTCCACAGAACAAGGAAATTTAGGGGGTTTCCAAATCCTTCTGCAGTGCCTTCACTTAAGGACAATGCTGGAATGTGTCGAGAGGAAAACAATCCCGGATCTACCTGACTCACAGCCAGGATGTGCCACCAGGCTCTCCCCAGAGCAGGATTTCAGGCCCTGCTGCAGGAACCCCATGTCCAACAGCAAAGGGGGACCAGACTGGTTATGAGGGGTCACCCCAGGCCAGGAGGGTGCATGGGGTTCAAGCACCTGCCTCGCCCCAAAGCTGGGAATGACACAGCTCAAGAGGTCTTACAGGATAGACCTAGAGGTAATGGGGCAGGATCTTGGCAGGCCTGCCAGGTGGGACATGGTTCCATGACCAGCTGGAGGGGTCAGGTGGGTTGCAGCCCCGTTAGCACAGGGCACACAGCTCCCTCATCATCACCCTTATCTGGCCCCAAATTCACAGCCTGTTGCCCTGCATGGCCCAGCCCACAGCAAAGGTGAAGGGCCGAGCCACAGCTCGTCAGGGGCAAAGTCCAGGGCTGGTGCAGGTGCTGTGGGAACACCCAGATCCCGATGGGAGCTGGAATGGGGCAGTGGGCAGAGGTCCCCCAGCGCCAGGGCCAGCCTTGGGGTGTAGGAATACACTGCCATGTGCCCACACTCTCCTGTAATTGCCCTAAGTTTAGCTCTGGCACTCGCTGACCAGACAATTTGCATCTCACAGGCCGGCTGGAAACCACACAATTTTAGGGACGCGCGTCCCAGCCCTCGCCCGATGCTCCACATATTCCTCTCTGGGAAAATTAACAGGCACTGGGCTGGCCACAGCCCTGCGAGCCACCACCACCACCCCAGCAGAGCAGCTCGCTGAGTGCCACCCACCCCTCCCTGTCACTCTAAAAGGTGGCTCAGGTGCCAGTGGCACCGATGTGGTTAGCGTCGAGCCGGGCTAATGGCTTTGAATGCAATTCCCGGTGGTGTGGGAAAGGCCCAGGCCAGCGGGTTCTCCCTGGGAGCATTCCCCGGGAGCCCTGCAGCGGCTGCTGGGGCACCCAACACGGAGCACCTGACACGGGGCATCCTGCGGGAGGGACATGCGGGGACACCGCACGCAGAACGCACCCCGCACAAGGTGACACACACACATGCAAACACGCACACGAGTGACACCGGGCGCTGCGAGACAAGAGCGGGCCATGCGCCCGCCCGCACCCCGCAACCGGGGGGCGGCACCGAGGGGGTCCGCACACACCCACCCACCCACCCACCCACCTACAGCGGCCGTGCAACGCGGCGGGGACACGGGCACGGCTCGGCCCGGCCCGGCCCGGCCCGGCCCGCCGGGGGGGGCGATGCAGCCGCGGCCCGGCCGGCGCGGCGGGCGGTGCGGGTGCGTGCCGGTGCCCCGGCGGCGGTGCGGGCGGGCGGCAGCCGGTGCCGGTGGGATGGCGGCGGGTACTCACCCGGCGGCGGCGGCGGAGCGGGGCCCGGTGGCGGCGGCGGCGGTGCCGGGCCCCGGCGGCGGCGCGGGGCGGGGCGCGGCGGGGCGGGGCGGCCCCGCACCGGGGCGGGCACTGCCGGCTCTGCGCGCGCCGCCCGCCGCGCCGGGCGCGGCTCCGCTCGGCACCGAGGGGAACGGAGCGGGGCGGAGGAGCGGACCTGCCCACCCGAGAACCGCGCTGAACCCGCAACCCGGCTGTAACACCGTGCGGAGCGGCGCCCGCAGCCGGTACCGGCGCAATAGCCCCCGCACACCCATGAAGCGGGGTGACCCCGCACACCGCCCCCCGCAGTCACACACGCGGTGTGTGCACACCCCCGGGTGTGACACGGTGACACTCCCCGCACGCATACACCCCCGATCCTCACACACACTCACACGTTGTGAGCTCGCACTGTGCACACACGCAGCCCCGTGCAGCGCACAATGCACACACGCACTCGTGGGGGTCTCCTTTTGGGAGGAATCCCATCAGGAACAGCACTGGATCCACACAGGGAGGGCTCCAGGCTGCCGGCTGGAGCAGGGTGATGGGTGCCTGCTGGCCCCAGTGCAGGGAATACAAAGCCGGCCGTGGCAGAGCTGCCTGAGGAGCCGTTCTGCAGCTTCTCCCGCAGCACCTGTCCCCAGCGAGGGCTGACTGCGGGACTGACTGTGGAACAGTGGCTGCTCTGCCCAGGAAACAGCCCAGGTTAACAATGAGCATCTCCCAGCACACCCAGCAGCGAGAGTGGCACAGTCTTTGTTACTACTGGTGTCCAGCTTTGGGACGTCACACTGGGGCTGGTCACATACAGTGAGAATCCTGGGACAGATGGTTTCAGGATAAGCCCTGCCATGTCAGTGCTGGGACAACCTCCCTTCCTATAGGGTGTGGGAGCAACTGGGCCCAGGGAAGCTGGAGTGGGGCTTTGGGAACAGGGAACCCAGAGAGAGGCATCCACAAGCTCTTTCCAAAAGCACTTTTCAGGCAGTGCTCAATTTCTGATTGGGAAGCTCAGAGAGATGACAGGGACAGTCCCCTGCCCAAGGGGACTCTCTCCAAACCCCTGCTGCCATCCTGGCTGAGTCGTGTGGTCCTGGCTCACCTACCATCAGGCTGTGAACCGCTCTTGGGACACACCTGTCTGGGTGTCACAAGCCCCACTCCCTCGCAGTGGCAAAGCTGGCTGTGATTTCCAGCCCACAGCCTGTGCCCAGGACACAGCCCCACAGCAGCAGCAACAGAGCAGGACACACAGGGCATGGCAGAGCAGGCTGGCAGCTGAGCAAGGAGCCCTGTGCTGGGCATGCAGTGGTGGAGGAGATGCAGCCCTTGCAGGGCGGAGGACGGCGGCAGTGAGCACAGCCGCCTGCTTTTGTCACACTGTCCTTTGTCCCAGGCACGTGGCACCAAGTGCGGGGAGCCGCAGCCATCCAGACAGCAGGGATGGGGTCGAGTGATCTGGAAGGGCAGCAGAGCCTGTCTGAGCTTTCAGGAGGGTTTTCCAGCTGGGGTGGTGAAGGGGACACACTGTGTGGCTGTAGCTCTGCCCAGCACAGCACAGGCGGGTGAACAGCCAGTCACAGCCTGTGCAGCTCCTTCTTCCTTATCACACTGGGCAGGTGGTGATGGGCTGGTGCCGGTTGGAACCGCTGAGCTGTGGGACAGCACGGGGTCCCCAGTGCCACACAGCTCTGCCACCCTCAGCCACCCACTGGGGCCACTCTCCTGCTGCATCCCCAGAGCTAAACACCCTGTGTTTTCCAGCAAACTGACCAGCTGTTCCTGTACACATGATCCCATCTGGCTTTGTCAGAAACGGGTTGGGTTGCCCCCAGCAGCTCTCCCTGGCAGAGGGTTCCCCAGGCACCAGCAAATCCCACATCCAAGGAAATTCTCTGTGTTGCCCAGGGTTTTCTGTGCAGAAGGAAGACAGAGCTCTGGTGCCAGTGGCATTTTGCATGCCCCTGGCAGGCACATATGGCTGGCCAGGGCAAGGGCCGGGAGCCGGGCTGGGAGGGGAAGCATCTGTTTTGCAGCACCGCGGGGTTCCCTAAATAGGTCACTGCATTTTTATAGTCTCTTGGATCTAGAAAAACCAGTTGTTCTGGACAACCTGTGGACCCGCCAGCATCACTGGCTCCCCAGGCACTTGCTGCTGTGTTCCCAGATCCTTGGGGAGGGGGGGTAGAACGACACCTGCTTCACCAGCAGGGTGAGGGGTTGGGGGGTCCACAGCAGCCTGAGCCATACTGGGGTCCTGTTATCTGCTGGCCATGACCTGAGTGGGCTGTGCAGGCTGTTTCCCCCCACCTTTCCCCTGGCTCGGGGTGGCTGCCAGCTCCAGGCTTTGCCCTGGGGTGGTTTCCAGTTTTCCCGGTGCGAGGGGAGGCAGGTGCCCGCTCGGGGTGCAGTGGGCTGTGCAGTGCCACACACACCCACGCACAGCCGCATGCGCCGGCCGTGTCCCATCCTGCTCGGGCTGAGCTCTCCCTCTAGTGGCACCAGGCTCCTGGCAAAGCCTCCGCGCTCTGGGGTGGCCGCAGCCGTGACCGGGGCATGTCCGAGGGGCTGGAGCGAGCGGGAGGGCGAGCTCCGAGCTGACCTTCCCCCTCAGCCGGGATGCTCCCAGCAGGTGCACAGGGAGTGCGCTGGGTGGGCTCTGCAGGAGCATCCCACCGCCAGCCCCATTTTGGCACCTTGCGGAGCACAGGTGGTCATATCCTTTTCCATTCCCTGGTCCAAATTTGCTGGGATGTGCTGGTACTGTCAGCTGGCGCGCCAGGCCTTGGGGGTGCAGCCCCACGGCTCCGTGTCACAGTGACACCGATCCCATCCCTATCCCCATCCCGCAGCAGCCAGCGAGGGGAAGAACCCCACAAATCCCATCTCCCCCGTCAGGGCAATGCCCTGCCCGCAGCAGGGCTCCCCCGGACCCCGCTGAGCCCCAGCAGGCCCGTCTGGGCCGGTGCCACCCCGCCGCGCGTCCCCGCAGGGTCCCCCGGGCCGGGCGCCAGGCCCTGCCGCAGGCAGCGCTGACGGGGCGCTTTGTTTTGTGCGGCCGCGCCTGCCCAGCGGGGAGACAAAAGGGGCAGTCAGACGCGGGCGAGCATTGTGCTGGCAGCCATGCGCTGAGGCAGCAGCCCGAGCCGCCACGCTCGCCTCGTGACCCCCGACGGCCCGGGCTGTGCCCGCCGTGGTGCCCCGGGGCCTGCAGTGTCCGCCCCATGGCGGCCCCGCTTGAGGAGGGGGCTGTGGGGCTCGTGGCTGGGGTGACCGCAGGGCTGAGCCTCCCCAAGGCCATGGCAGGTGTTCTGGGTGTGGGGTTGTGGTGGTGGCAGCGCTGTGGGGAGCGTTGGGGCTCGGTGTGGTTGTGGGGACATGTCTGCCAGGGCCATGCCAGTTCTCACCTCCAGCCTTCCTCGTCCGTGATGGGAGGAGGGTGTCCATGCCAACACGGTGATGGGGAACGCGCCTTGGGTGGTGAAGCGAGGTGACAGTGCCTGGTAGACACCGTGCTGAGCCCACCACCCGCAGGGTCTCACGGGGAGGTGTCCCCGCCGTCCCCACGGTGCCAGCTGGCGCCAGGGCCAGGCCAGCCCCCAGGCTCACCCCGTGACGGCGCGGTGCATTGCCCCTGGAAAATGCCAGCGCGGTCAAATCGTTGAGTCATTTGTGCCCAAGATTATCTGTTCAAACAGCCGCCCAGATTATTTTTTTTTTTTATTATCAAATTTTTTTTCTTTTTCCCTAAGAATGTGGCTCAGACCATGGGGATGAGCAGCTGAAATCTCCTGGGATCAGCAGGACAATGCCAGAGCAAGCATTGTGCTGACGGCTCTGCAAACGCTGGCACCGGTTCCCGGCCAGCAGTACCCTATAAAAGCTGAGCCGCTGAAGTAGGCAAACATTACATGGGCGAAGCAGCAGTAACCGCCTGAGCTAGGTGAGTCCTGGACCGATGCGCACCTCTCCCACCTCACCCCTCTGCTGCCAGCCCGCTGGGCAGGCACCCTTCCTCCTGCCTGGTGGCAAAAGACACCCAAAGGGACTGCGCTGTTTTCCGTGGCATAAGATAGGCTCACACATCCCTGCTGGCAGCTGGGGGGGCTGAGAGCCCCTCTACAAGCAGGGCACCCCACTGCCAGCACCCACCGGCATGGTTGGCATCTCCCACCATTAGCCAGGGCTGTGGGAGCCCACCGTGCCTCCCAGGGGACACCAGGCAGGGAGAGGGGACCAGGCAGGTCTGTTGGACACTGCCAGGCACAGGGCAGCCCGTGCCCACTGAAGCCCCCTGCTCTCAGGGGTGTTTTTCTTAGTAGTGGTCTGACCCTGGGGAAGGAGAAAGGGGGATTGGGCACTATGCCCTGGTGGGAGTGCAGGCTCCGTGCCATGGCAGGGAGGAGGGAAGGGGCACTGCAGCAGTGAGAAGGGAGCACTTTGCTTTGGATGTGTCCTCCCTGCTGTGTCCTGTTCCCCATCCTGGGGCTGGCAAGAGGGTGTCCCTGCAGCTGGTGTGGCTTGTCCCCAGCAGTGGGGCAGTTGTCCTTGAACAGGTGCTGTGGGTGGTGGGCACAGAACTGTCCGCAGCCTCACGAGGGAAGGATGCACAGGGACATGATGCAGTAAAAACGGCTTTTCCTTCCTTCTCCAGACACCGATCCAGCAGCAGCAAAGATGGCTCAGACAAACCCTCTGCCTGTTCCCATGGGCCCGTGGAAGGTATGTCCTCACAGTCCCTGTATTTCACCTTTATGTGTGCAGGTAGGGAACAGGGAGAAAGGCAAAGCCCATCCTCTGGGCCCAGGAAAGCTGCACAGGGAGCAGAAAGGCAGGGATGAGCACAGGAAACAGGCACCCCTGGGAAAGTGCCTCCTGCCTGCTGAAATATCTCCTGGGTGTTTTTCATAAGGCTCTTCACAGCACCCCGGGCCAGCTGTGCCCTGCTCTTACCCACCATCCCTTGACAGGCAGTTACAGAGTCCCCAAAAGCCACCGGCTGTAGTTCACCCTCCCCTGTCCATGCAGACAGTGGGTACTGTGGAGCAAGGTGGGGAGCAGCCCCAAGGGGTCTGGCAATAGCCCCACGGCCCCTGGTCGAGGAGAGAGCCGAGAGGGAGAGGAGAAATACGTGCACAAGTGAGGACCATCCCGTGCACAAGTGAGGAGCATCCCGTGCACAAATAAGGAGCCTCCTGTCGAAGCCTGGAGCTGTCGCGGGAGAGGAAAACATCAGCAGCCCCCCAGGGAGGTGCCCCTCGCCCTTTCCCCCGTTAACCCTCTTTGCCCTAGAGCGTTCGGAGCAGAGGCCGGGAGAACCGCCAGCCACAGCCCTGCCACCCGCCCGTCCCAGAACGGCTCCGCTCCTCTCTCCGGACGGCAGCGCTGCCCCGGGAACTGATCTCCGCAGGGGTGAGCAGGAGAGCGGAGCGGGGCCCGGCCTGCGGCTGCCCCGGCACCAAGGCAGGGCGTGGCGGGGCCGGCAGTGCAGGGACGCGGAGCGTGCGGGGCTGTCCCGGCCCACAGGGTGCCCCTGCAGCCTCCGCTGGCTCTCCCCCTGACGGAGCCACCCTCCGTCCGTCTCCAAGAGGCGCTGAATTGCCCGGGGCCACTGCTGGGCAGTTTCCAACTCGGCAGCTCGCTCTCCGTTCCAGATCACCGTGTACGACCAAGAAAACTTCCAGGGCAAGAGGATGGAGTTCACCTCGGCCTGCCCGAACATCATGGAATGCGGCTTCGACAACATCCGCTCCCTGAAGGTGGAATGCGGCGCGTGAGTACCCGGCTGCCAGGGGAGGGGATGCTTTCCCAAGCAGGGACAGGGGTGCCCAAGCGTGGAGTGGGACCAGCTGTCCCCGCTCTGCTTGGCTGGAGACAAGCACCACAGCCAAGGGAAGCCAGGCATGGGGGATCCTAGGATAGAGCAGCCCGTCCTGGGCAGCACTGATACAGAGAGAGGGCCTGGGGACAGTGGCAACACCTTTGGCATCACCAAAAACTGCCTCCTGCAGGGCTGGACCAGTCAGGTTTGGAGCAGGGCTGCTGCCCAAGGATGCAGAGAGAATCAGTGCTCAGTGGCCTGGCTTAGCCTGATCCCCGTCCTGAAGCACCAGCCCTAAAGAAACACCCAGCCCTGCTCTGCCCTGTGCTTTCCCTGCCACTGCACAGCTTCCTAGACCAGGGCAGAACCTTCCCGCAGCTTCTCCAGTGCTGAGAGGGGCAGGGAGCAGAGCTGGGCTTCTCCCTGCGCACGGGAATCCTCCCTGGCACAGGCAGGGCACCTCCGAGCAGCTCGGAGGGGCGGAGTGCCGGGAGCGGTCCCGCGGTGCGCATCCCCGCGGGGCGGGAGCAGACGAGACAGATTTGTGCTGCTATCTTTAGGACGTGTAATGCTAATGGGATTACAGCAGCGTGCGTGCTCACGCTGTAATCAGCTCCCTGCTCCAGTTGATGTGCTCCTAATCAGGCTGTTCACCTTGCACAGGGTGGGCTGGCTGCAGGACATGGCTGTGAGGCTCAGTTTAGGTCAGTGGCAGGAAACCCTCGACCCCCTCAGCACCCTTTGTACCCCATCAGCTGGGGATCCATGCACTGCACAGCCCGTGCCATTCACCTTCCAACCCCCAGCCTGCTCTGCCTGTGGCTCTGTCCCCAGTCTCCTCAAGGGGACATCCCCACCCTGGGGACAGGCAGGTGCTGTGTGGGCAGCACCAGGGCTTGCAAAATGTGTCCTGCAGGGTGGAGGCATCCCAGTCACTTCTCCTTGGTTGTTTTCAGCAAGAGGGGGAGGCAGAAAGGGGAAAGGCCATAGGTCCCTGCTCTCTGCTCAGAGCCAGATGGGCCCTGCCTGCTGTGGGCATCAGGAATTCAGGTCTTTCCAGCAGTGTCAGTTGTAATTGGGAAACAAGTAAGAAATGAGGCCTTTGGGAGGAAGGGCAGCTGGGGCATTCTGAAGCGATTCTGGTCTGCATAAATTATGACAGAGGAGCCAGGAGGAAGAGCCACCTGTGCAGGATGGACCCCAGGATCCCCCCATCTCCCACTGCAGTCAGGGATGCCCTGTGGGTGCCTCTGCAGCACCAGAGGCAGTTTCACCCTCCCTCGGTTCTCTGCCCACATCCAGCACCGCTTCCTCTCCTCCCAACCTGTGGGCAGAGGCCAGACCCCAACCTCCCCCTTGCACCTACATCCTGCCCATAATGCCAGCTCCCAGCAGGATGCCCCAAGCTGCTGCAGGAAGCCCTGGCAGCCCTGGCTCTGTTTTTGCAGCTGGGTCGGTTACGAGCACACCGGCTTCTGCGGGCAGCAGTTCATCCTGGAGAGGGGAGAGTACCCGCGCTGGGACGCCTGGAGCGGCAGCAACGCCTACCACATCGAGCGCCTGATGTCCTTCCGCCCCGTCTGCTCCGCTGTGAGTGTCCCACCCGGCTCTGAGCCCCTGAAAACGGCCCAGGCCACGCCAGGGAGGTTAGGAAGGGAAAACACACGGGCAGGCTCAGCGCTTCATCCCCCAGTCCCAGCAGGGTTTGCTCTTTCTGTCCTGTTTTTAAAGCTTTGGAGGGAGTTTCTGGGCTAGCTGTACATGACCAGAGTAGGGGACAGCCTGCCTGAGACAGCAGCTGTGGCATAGCTGACACCTCCCCGCCACCCAGAAAACTCCAACCAGCCAGGGTCTGAACACCTCCCTGTCCAGGAACCCTCTGAGTAACGCCATAGGGAGTGACAGCCCTGCCATTCCCACCCACACTGGGGAGGGAGCAGCACCTCCACCTCACCCCTGCTCTCCCCCACAGAATCACAAGGAATCCAAGATCACCATTTTTGAGAAAGACAACTTCATCGGCCGCCAGTGGGAGATTGCTGATGACTACCCCTCGCTGCAGGCCATGGGCTGGGCCAACAACGAAGTGGGCTCCATGAAGATCCAGTGTGGCGCGTAAGTGACAACAGCAGCAGGGACAAGCTGCCATCACTGTGCCACCACGGCGGGAAGGGGACACCCTGTAACCCCCCCTGCTTACCTCTTTGTCCTTTTCTTCCAGCTGGGTGTGCTACCAGTATCCCGGGTACCGTGGCTACCAGTACGTCCTGGAGTTTGACCACCACGGTGGAGACTACAAGCACTGGAGAGAGTGGGGTTCACACGCCCAGACCTCCCAGATCCAATCCATCAGGCGTGTCCAGCAGTAGCTCCTCACTTCCCAGTACATCTCTGCAAAGGTTTCGAAAGCTCACCGGCTCCCTCTTGGTGCTAATACTCCCCTCCCGAAATAACCACCCCCTCTCGTACTGCCACTGCTTATGGAACAACACTCCCAAAACGGTACCGACTGCCACAATTGCCAATAAATGTGACTGAAAGAAAAAGATAAATCAGCTTGGTGTGTGTTTGCTGGGGTGTGTTTGGGATTGAGGTTGCACATTCCCATCACAGGAGCAGGGACCAGAGTCTTTCCTATTTATTTTGAGCTGGGCTGAAGTTAGGTGGGGCTCACACTGAGGGAGGTTCAGACCCCCACTGCTGCACAGACACCCTTGTTTATTTCCCTCCCTGCCCTCTGCTTCCCCTGACAAAGTAAAGGACACCTGGATCCACCCCACCTATGTACACACAGCTCCTGGGTTCTACGGCCAGCACAGCCAGGCCTTTAGGATCCAAACCCAGGCTGCTCCTTGAAAACGCAAAAAAGAAAGTCACACTGACACCCACAAACTTTAAAATTTTTATTCAACAATTTACATCACTTATTGTCTGTCTTAACGTATTCGATCTACACAAATTTTTTTTTTTTCCTGATAAAATAATAAAATTTGGATAAATTTTGAAGACCTGTTGGTGCAGAATAAACAAAATTTCAGGTAAGGTTTTTTTTTTTTTTCTTTTTGTTTTTTTAAACATTTAGTGTGAAGTATGACATCATTGGTAAAGATACATCATGCCATTACAGCTCATGGACATTACCTATCCTTACAGTCCGTGACATCACCCACACCAGCGCAAGGGGCTGCGCCAGACACAGCTACAGCAGGTTTTACACTAAACTCCTCTAGCCACCCTCTCACCACTGGGAAAACGCTTTTCCAGCTGGGCACACCGAGTGCATTCATCTAATCAGAAATTACCGGGGAGGGGAGAAGGAAACAAAGACTACCTTGACTGATCCGTGTGGTCGCACTCTACAACATGGACGCCAAAGAGGGGCTGCCCCTCTCCGCAGGTCAGAGGTAATTCAGCTCCTGAGCAGGTAGAGCACAACCCCTCGCAGAGATTTGAATACAAACCAGGAACGAAATGAGAACTTATCGACGGGGAAGGGGGGCAGGAGAGGAGACAGACCCTGCCCGGCTCTGCCTGAAGGATCCCTCCAGCCCCGGCTCGCGGTGGTGTTTTGCACCGCCCTTAACACTGAAATATTCAAGGAAGGGGAGAGAGGGGCGTCAGTCCCCCCCAGTAAACAAGTTGAGGACCTTCAGAGGCTGGGAAGCCGCTGAAGGTGTGTAAGTACACGTGTGATGGTAGATAGAAAAGCAGCCCTGTTCTGTATGAAAAAAAGCTGTCAAGTTAGTACAAATTTCTGCCATGGCGAAGGGAACAGGAGGAGAAAGCTGTCAGGGTCCCTCTCCCGTCACAAAATCCCGACTCTCCCGCACACAGGCTCTGGGCTAAGCAACATGTTTCCAGAGGTGATACCTGCAACCCAATGCACCTAACGCGTGAAAACAAAACCAAAATAAAGCTCTCACCCCTGAGGCTGGAGGGAACCCAGACTCCGCTCCAGCCCCGCAGCGGGATAGTGAGGAACCCTGTCCCTCCTGCCTCACAGTGGGAATACACAGCAGTAGGATTCCTCTTGGTTCATTTTGTCATTAGAAGCCTCGAGTTTGCCCACGCCACCGGCCTGCAGCGCAGTGGACTGGTGTCCATCCCCTCCCCAAAGCTGCTTGGCGTGGGGGCTCCCTGTCCCCATGGGGACACCACTGGGTGCCACCAGCACGCTCTCCCCAGAGACAAAAAGGGCACTGGTTCATCCAACAGCACAAAGTGTATCTGAAACACAAGCCAGCACACCCCGCTCCCTCCGATTCAATTACTAAAGTAGGCTCTTTAAAATAAAAAAATAATATATATATTTATATAGCTATACAGAGAGATACAGAGAAAGCAAAGGAGAGAGAAAGGCTACTAAAAAAATCAAGAAGCGCCAGTTTTCTGCTACAGCTGTCAGCAAAGAACTGTCACCTTACATCATACCCTCCGAGATGGTGAAGAGAATGGAGGCAATGACAGCACAGGAATGCAAAAGAGGGCAGATAAGTCACTTCTGGTAATGAGACACAAATTAAACTTTCAAAACATGTGCATAGCTTTATTCATCTGCTTCAAACTAACCTTTTCATGGAGCTTCAGCGAAACCCGAGTGTGCAAAATGCATTTCTAAAAAATAATGCAAGCAAGCTTTCACATTTACTGTGGCAGAAGTACAGAGAGACTCGGACAGAATCATCACACGCTGGGGCGGGAGATGGAGAACCCAGAATTGCACAGCTTGGAGTTCTGAGTCACTGACTGCAAACACAAGCGTTTGGATTTTGTTAACTTCAAGCAAGGCGTGTTGACTTCTCCTTTACAAAAAAATCTTGTAAACCCCACAGAAACAAGAACCACAACCTGGCAGGGAATAAATCCCCTGGATAATGGGATCATGGTGCCACAGAGAGCCTGAACTCCAGCAAAGCCGGTTCCAGACCTCGGCTTGTTTTGGCTCTGCAGGTGAACCGTGGCAATGCTGATTTTTTATCCACAGAAGAGTGAAGCAGCTTTTCCTTCTCTCCCTCCTACTCCCCTCTGAAGTCACAGGCGCCACTGCACAGGACATCATCCCCAAACTAAGACAGCCACTACACAGGCTGGAGGCCAGCTCTCACTTTGATCCCAGGGGTCACGGGGACACTAAGGAACCCTGTGGATGGGGAGTGGCCCTCGTGGCCACATCCCCAGCTCACACCCCACCACCTCTCTCCAGAAAGACTAAGCACACATGCAAGGCACATTGAGTCAGATGTACACACACACCTCGGTGTGCAAAAGAGCAAACGCTGTCTGAAAAAGAAAATACTAACTAAACAGGCAGAAAGCTCTGGCCTATGTATTTGTAGACTATTTTCCAGGCAGTTGTAATCCCCAAGTGTTTTTCCTACACGACTTTAGACCTTCCTTACTCTTACCCCACTTTGCAGAGAGGTACTTTATATTCCTAAAGGATCTTCTATAAATAGTCAAGTAAAATCCCTTTTTCCCCTCCAGTAAACTCCTCCTCCAGGGTACACATCCCCCACCACGGCCCAGGTGTGACCCACAAAGAGAAGAGGTTCTGGACCTGCCTGTGCCTCACCACAGAGCCTTGATGCAGTGAGACCTCCCTCCAGTGCTCCCTAAGCCTTTCACTGGCAGGTTTGGGCTGGGTGGAGGGCTTCACCTCACTTTTTTCTTGGAAAACATCCAAGCCCAGGCACCAAGTGCTCTCCAGGTGGAGAAGGAGCTGGTGGGTCCCCAGCACTGGGATAAGGGCAGGACGGAGGCCACGCAATCCTTAATACTGCTGGTTAACTTCACATTGAGACAAAGCACTCAAAAGAGCTTTTTTAGAGATGAGCAATTTCCTTCTATAGATAAATTCAAATAGAAAACAAATATACTAAAACCAGAGACGAGACAAGAGCTGACTGAGGTTTTTTCTACCTTACAAGTTACTCAGGCACCTTTCCTGCACCACCAGCCACGGAGGAAGGAGAAGTTGAAAACCTCAGGGATTTGCACTACCCTTCCAATAGCAGCTTGAGAAAAGGAAGGAGAGGAAAAGAAAAAGAAATAATAAAAAATAAAAAAGCACAGTGTTCTCTCAAGTTAAAAGAGTTCTCCTTTGCTTGCGTTTGCATAGAAATTCCCATAGGTCAGCACCAAAATCAGGTCCACCCCTGTCCCACACCCCAGCTCCCCCAGTTCCTACACTCCCCCAGTTAGTGGCTGTGTCACAGGAGGGTTCAGCTATCTGCAGAGGAACTACATGGTCATGTTAAAAAAAAAAACAAAACAAAACAACAAAAACGAAAAAGTGCATCACACATTCTTGATTTTTGATTTTCAGGGTTACTTATAGCAGCAGCATTAATCCAAGACAATGAACAGTTGTAGATTGGTTCTTAAATGCAGCAACACTTAATGAAATGTCTTCAGGGAAGGGCATAAGAGGGTCCTTCTCAAAAATGAAAATTAGACTATTCAATATGGACAAAAAGGAGAAAAAACAAAATTAAAGACACAATCTTATTTACATTAAAAAACAACATTCTTGTTAAAATATCTTTACAACACCTAAGCAAAAAAATATGTATTTTAAGAATAAAGCAGGAACTCCTAAAGCAGTATCCATTTTTGGAACCCTTATTTAGCACCTGAGGAAAGACTGTATGGAAAGCAGACAGGCTGGGGATTTTTTGTGGTTTTTTTTTTTTTTTTTTTAGAAAACTGTAAGTTGTATTTTTGCTAAATGTTCAGAAGTAAGTTCGCAGTACACAAGTTTCATACCACAGAAAGAAATGAGCAATTCTTTTTTTGTTTGTTTGTTTGTTTGTTTTCTTCTTTTTAAAGATCTTCTACTCATTAATAAGGCTGTAGAAAAGGGACACCGCTATCTTACAAAATGGCTTTAGAGCTCTGGACATGTTATATGAAGCTTTCTGATTAACAGTCAAGATAAATCCAGCTCAGCATCCCCTGGTGAGGGCACAGGCAGGACTCCTGCTCCAGTCCAGCACAGGGAATGGGTCTTGCCCAGGACATGAGGCCACCACAGGGCTCTTTCACCTCCCCAGACATCCACAGCTGCACTCTCCTGTTGCTTTAGAGGATCTTGGGCAGGGCAGAGGAGCCAGCCTGACCCTGGGGTGTAACATGTACTGGGCAAACCTCTAAAGCTCTGTAATCCCTGGAAGGCAGCACATGGAGATCTCCTTCCACCAGCCCTGGCTCCTGCTGGGTGCACTAGGGTTTTCCCACAAGGAAAAACACTCTGGTGGTGGCCAAAGCCAAAATTACTCTGGCTTTCTTGCCTACCCCACCACACCAGCCCTTCTCCTGCCTTACACACCAGTGTGAAAACGTGCAGCAGCTTTGAAGTGGGTGAATCCTTGTTCTCTCCCCTCCCAACCTCACCAGCTCCCTTGTAAACAGCCTCTCTGAGAAAAATCACAACTGATGGACGGACAGAAAAGCCTTCTAGGGATGAGAGAGAGAAACACTCTGAAAGCTTGGGACACCACAGCAATTTACTGAATAAAGATCAAAACCTGGACACAGGGAAACTACCGGCAGTTCTGGCTGTGAACGCCATCACTCCCAGATGTCCCTGAGGTCACCCACTGGCCACTTGGGAAAGCACACCATGGTGTTATTGTCACACTGCCTTGAAGGTGAAAGCACTAATTACACACACAACTGGGAGCACATCTTCCAGCTCTTTTTTTCCCTATTTTTTTCCCAGCAGGAAGGAATTTTCCTTTCCATTTAGCTAGCTGGCTCACCCATCACCCATTCCCAGGCGCTGGACTCACAACCTAGTGAGAATTGGGTTTCCTTCCACATTTCAAAGAAGACCACAGCAGCTATGAAAGGCAAAAAAAGTGGGATTTACTAGCTCAGAAAGGTTTGAAGTGGGTTAGTGACAGAATCCACGCCCTGGAGGTATCCACTGGTCAAAGAGACAGGAGATTTCTACCAGGTTTCACAGAGGATCGAGGTGGGTTTAACTTAACTAAACTAAAACCAAACTCCAAGCAAAGCTTGAAAGCCATTGCTTTGCCAATCCACCAAATGAGTGGAGTGGGAGAGGGCACTGAAGGCCCCAAACCACTGTCATGGAGCAGTTGTTAAAGCACCTCTTGGAGCACATGAACACTCCACGATGCACCAAAAGCACGCAGATCCCAAGCTGGATCTGGGTGGCATTACACACTCCAGTCTCTATTACACAAGACCCTGTACAAGACACACCCAAAGGAATCTGCTGGCAGAGGAGGAGAGGTGGGGAATGACCAGAGGAAAAAGGAGACAGCCCCTGCCTGTGCAGGAATCCTCACTCCAACAAACAGCCTGAAAAGGGAACCAGAGGAAAGGGAATCACAACGGGAAGAGAAACAAGAGAGAAGCCTTAACCTGAATTAGTATCCTCATAGCTAATAAAAAAATAGGTCATGATCTCACCCTTAGTGCTGCTTTCCAATACTAGACATACTGGAGGGGTTTTGATTTAAAACTTTCTTTACTCAGTGTAATGCAAACAATGGCACAAATAAATACACGCTCACTCTCCTCACAGGTCAGATGCTCGCCCCCACAGACACCCTCGGGTGCACACCCAGGACAGGAGGCTGCTGCTCCCCTTCCCAGGCTGTATTTGGTTTATGCTACAGTACTAATACTCTGAGTCAAACAAAAACAAAACAAAACATGAGACTTATAGCAGTAACACCTTATCGTTATTTCAATGTGCTAAATTAGTCACAGCTCAATTTCAGTTTGTTTTTTTTTCTTTTTTGTTTTTTTTTATAAGCTTACACAAAAATAATCAGAAAACAGATTAAATCTTAAGATATTTTTAATAAGTGCTCAGTTAAGAATTGTGTGAGGACTTGGGGAGGACTGCAGACAGCGACAGGGTGAGTTACACGACAGCACGAGGAAGTTCCTTCCATGGTCCTGCCTGGCTCTAGGCAATTGTCTATCCCAGAAACACCAGGGAGCCGCAGCTACAGGAGCTCAGAGAGGAATTCCTAACTGCTTAGAGCTGAGCACACGCCGTGGAGATCACGGAGACAGACAGACAGACAGACATGTGAACAGAGGATGGGCAGAAATACAGCAGAGAAGGCGCTGCCGAGGGTGTTTCTGGATGGGTCCTGCTGGCGAGGCAAAGCCACAGAGATGAGCATCAGGGGGAATCCAGCCCAACCCATCGCTGAACCGAGCTCCTCTCAGCATTTCTTTCACTATTCAGGTGACAGACTGGACTAGGCCAACATGAGAGTCCTCAAATATTCAGCAAGACTCAGACCTTTCTAGAGGCGCAGGGTCAGTGCTGCTCAACTCCTGCACTGCCCCAAGCACAGACCTGGGGCAGGGGTACAGGACAGCACAGACCCCAGGGAAGCAAAACAAGGTGGTTTTATATTTTTTTCTTTTTTTTTTTTTCTTTTTTTGTTAATGGAACCCAGCCCTTAAGGCGACAAGTGACTACACAAGGCAAATAAATACACAGCAGAGCCTTAAAGCCAGTAAAACAAACTGGAAACTTTGCTATTAGCCTTCAACTTTTTGAAAATAATAATAATAATTTAAAAAAATGGAAAAAGAACATTTCTTCCACCTTCATTTTCCCAGCCCCACTATCCAGTTTGTTAAACACTTTAAAGCTCAGGAACGCCCCAGCTCTTCAGCAGGGGAGCTGGAGGCAATTCCAACTTTTGGCAAGCAGTTGGGAGACTCAACAGAATTAAAAATAGGAACGTTGGAGGACTAGATGTTGGGCACATCTGTAAACATGTTATGCATCTCAAAGTTACACACACCTGCAGAGGTGGTACAAGTTTATAGGTGAAACAGAAATATTTGTGACTGGCCAACCACACATTTCTGAACCTGGACTGATACAATACATGATGACTATATAGTATCACACTCAGGATTATACTATATAGCTCTGGATACATCAAACGGAGTAGGCAATCCATAGTCAAATGTTTAAGCGTGGCAGAAAGCAAGCGTCTTACACAAGGTACAGAATTCAGGTTTCATTGTCCCACCGTGAACTCAAGTGTCTCATTCAGGAACAATCTTATTAAAAGTATAAAAACAATTTAAAAAAACACATGCTACATACTCCTACTAAAAAAAAAAAAAAAAGGAAAAAAAAAAAGGAAAAAGAAAAAAAGAAAGCAATAGAATCATAGAATATTCTGAGTTGGAAGAGACCCATCAGGATTGAGTCCAACTGCTGGCCCTGTGCAGGACACCCCAAGAATCCCACCCTGTGCCTGAAAGCACTGTCCAAACTCTTCTTGCACTCAGACAAGTTTGGTGCTGTGACCACTTCCTTGGGGAGCCTGTTCCAGTGCTCAACCACCCTCTGGGTGAAGAACCTCCTCCTGCTATCCAACCTAACCCTCTCCTGACTCAGCTTCAGGCTACTCCCTCTCACTGGTCATGAATGAAGAGATTGGTACCTGCCTCCCTGCTGCCCCTTGGGAGGATGTTTTCCCCTCAGTCTCCTCTTCTCCAGCTGAATAAACCAAGTGATCTCATGAGGTTTCCCCTCCAGACCCTTCCCCATCCCCATGGCCTCCTTGGGATGCTCTCTAATCGGGGTCTTTTTTATGTTGTGGTGCTCAGAACTGCCCAAGAACTCGAGGTGAGGCTGCACCAGTGCAGAGCAGAGCAGGCCAGGTCCTGCTGGGCCTGGTGCCCCCCAGGGCATTGCTGAGCCCCCTGGCTACCAGGGCACTGCTGACTCAGATCCAATGGGCCATGGACCAGGAGCCCCAGCTCCCTTTCCACGGTGCTGCTCTCCAGCCTCCCAGTCCATCCAGGGCTGCCATCCCAGGTGCAGCATCTGACACTCACCCTTGTTAAACTTCAGACAGTTGGTGATTGCCCAGCTCTAATTTGTTGTGGGCTCTCTGCCCTAGAGGGTGTCAACAGTTCCTCACAGTTTAGTGTGTCAGCAAAATCAGTATCTCTTTGAGTCCTGAACCCAGGCTGTAATGAGATGTTGGGCTGAGGATGGAGCCCTGTGGGACCTTCTGGTGACTGGACAGCAGCCCCATGTCTTGATGGCAGATCTAAGCACAAAGGATATTCCAAAATTTTGCGTTTATCTATTCCTCCTAATGCCCCAGAGGGTCCAGTCTCATTTATAGGAGACACCAACTGCTGCTGATTTGGAGAGCCAGCATTAGGCCACCAACACCCACGACGAGCACTGGGTACATGGGGAGCTGGGGCTGGCCAACAAACCCATTTCTGCTTTATTCATTACTCACTCTTGCACTGGACCCTGTGAACTTTCCACCTTTTAAAAAAACCCAGAAAAACTACCCGACCCCCAGATGATTGGGACACATTACACAAGCTGCAATGGGACAGAGGGGTTACACAGCTGGAGCCTGCGCTCTGCTCAGCCTTCCCTACCACTGCTAGGAAGCTTTCCTTTCCCTGGGATTATTTTTTTTTTATTTTTTAAAATTATTATTTTCATTCCTAAGTCCTCCATTTTTTTTTTGTAATAAAATATATTTTTATTAAGAGATAATTAGAAGCAGAGCCCGGAAATACACAGACTGCATTAAAATATAAAAGAGCATTTCCAAGGGGCAGGAAGCCCAGCCACTGGCGTTCTATGGACAAATTGAAAAGGATTCAAATTCCCATTTTTTTCTTTTTTTTAAACTTTTTTCATTTTTTTGTTATTTTGAAATTTTTTTAAGAGAAAAAATAATTCAAGAAGGGTGAAAGTTAGCAGAACTCAATTCCTCTTCAGTTTTCCAATGAAAATGGGAAAAAAATCCAGCACATTTAGTGTTAGGAGACAGACAGAGCAAATATGAAGCACCTACAGTTGAAAGCAGAAGATAGTTTTTTTTGTCTTTTTTTTTTTTTTTCTTGCTCCCAGTAATACAATGGCATTAAACTGTGGGAACAGTGGGGGGTTTTTTTGTTGTTTTTTTTTTCTCCATATTAAATGCCTAAACAGATTGCTTATTTTTCCATGTTGTCTTTTAAAATGAAATAACTCTTCAGTTGCAATAGTCCAACGTGTAACAGGAGCCAGGTCAACTGTGTGACTTCACCATGCATCCTAGAACTGCAGTATTACCATCTTTCCCTCAGCAGAATGATCCTTTTAAGACAATATCACCAGCATAGGATTGCTGCTTTACTCCTGGCAAAACATGCGGATTTATAATTCTCTGGAAAAAAAAAAAAGAAACTCTGCAAACTTCAAGGCGTTTCTCCAGCATTCAATGGAAAACAAATCAGAAAAAAAAAAATAAAAAAGAAACCAAACAGGGGAGGTGGAAGGGAAAGAGGAGATGAAGGATGGTGATTCATCCTGATTTCCCTGTGATTAGTGTCACTACAGTCACAGAACAAGAAACAGAAACCTTGTCAAGTGGAAATGCCTCTCCAGTGGGTTGCTGTTGCCCATGCAGACGACAGCAGGAACTTTGAAACCGGGTTTGTAATTGAGTCTGTGTTCCTTAATCACTTGCATTCATTCTTTAAACAAAAACAAAACAAAACAAAAATGGAAAAAAAAAAAAAAAATCTATTCAGTACCGGAGATTAAATAATCACGTGTGTAGTCTCGTTGAAATAAATTTTCAGATTCCTTAAGAAGTCTAATTACTTTCAGTTGCCATTTTTAAATAACTATATATATATTTGTATATATTATCCTGTGATTCTAGTTATGGTTCCTCTGCTGCACTGAAGATTTAGAAGGAGCATAAAAGCCTTTTTGTCCCCCACGAACAGCACAAATGCTGCAGAAAGGTTAGAACAGGCAGTCTTGTCTTGCTACCTTCATTGATCCGGGCGATCCATGGCTTCATCATAAGTGATTATCCTTTTGGGATCTGGAAAGAAAGCAGAATTCTAAGTTTTGGACAAGCTACTTTCAGGGCCTGTAGCTGAAAATAAACACAAATACTTGGCTGTTAAGAGACTTTTCCTTTGGATGGCCCCCTCCTGCCAAGCCACCCCAAGGCCAGGCTGGCTCCCCCAGAGCAGAGCTGCTCCCCACAGCAGCACACAGGTCTCCACATACAGATCTTTTCACAAAAAATCTCCTCTCAGGTGACTTGTGGGGATACACCAGAATGTAAAACTTATTATTGGATGTGACATCCAACACCAGAAATAGAAAGCAATTTTGTATACACATAAGGAAGAGTCATTAAATCTAATTTGACACTGGGTTTATTGCTCTTCTAGAGACTCTGCTTCTCTCCAAGCAGCTCACCATTATAGCAAAGCTTTTTGTCCTGACTTTCAGCGATCTGAAACAGAGATAAATCCAGACTACAAACCACAGGAGCTGAAGAACTGAATCCAGGCATCTCCAGACATAGAGATAATCCACTCTCATTCATCCCCCCTCCCAACAGACAGAGCAATTGGGTTCATTTAGCCCTTCCAACATCCTTACCTTGCTTCTGCAAATTCCAAACCGCTTCCATTTCTGTGGAGGCAAAAGGAGACCACTGTTATTATGCAGATTGATGCTGCCATTAGAGACCACTCCAAACACACTTTAATTTTCCAACTGTGGCAGTTGTGCTGGGGCTTTCAAATAGAGCCAACCCCTTCCCACCCAGCAGCACAGTCCCAGCCCACAGGACAACACAAATTTGACATGAATAATCCAGCAATAAAAGGCAAAGGCATAGCTGTAACATGGTCTTAAGGGTCAGAGAGCCAAGCTGAGCATCAGAAATGTCATCACCATTCACCAGTCCTACATATCACAATTTAACTTCAGGCTTTACTACTCTGACCCCAACGCTGCTTTGCACATTACAGCCTCAACAAGGAGCCTGAAGAGATGATTTTTCCAAGTTGATGCTTAGTGAGTGTGAAATGAGAAGTGCTGGACACAGTGAGCTGCACATGGTTCACAGCATGTATGTGCTGAGGCACCAGGCAAGGGCTGCAGCTGTGAGAACATCTCTGAGAGCTGCTGCCAACACTGTCCAGGAGCAAGGTGTGATGCTCCACACACCTGCCTTGCAGGTCTTCCCACACTTTACCTCTACAACACGTTTGCAGGCTAAAGAGAAACCCTTCCCAGTTCTCCCTGGACACACACATGCTTTTGTTTACCTGAGAAATAACAGCAAAGTTAAATGCTCTTTTCATTAACGCTGAGAAACAGAAGGCTCTTCCCTTTAAAACATCCCCCAAACAAAGATGCATCTTTAGAGAACCATTCAAAATAACTACTTTGAGCTGCTATCACGTTGAAATTTCATGAGCTAGAATATTTTTGAAGATGCTGACTGTACCCTGTGCCCAAGCTCAATAGACAAAATTATAGAAAATGGGTATTAGTTGGAACACAATTTTCCAAGAACCACTTTTCAGTCTCTTTTCTGCCAGAAAGGGTGACAAGACCTTGGTAGAGGCTAGGAAAAGGGAATGGTAAGAGATTATCAGGCCACATGGGATGTGCAGTAAAGCACAAAACAAGGCAGTGAGTAAACCAGCACAGGAAAGGAAGAAAAAGCCCTACAAAACCCACGATGTGTGCCAAGTGTCACCTCCATCAATTGCCTCCCTTCTCCAACCCTTCATCTGTCCTTTGTCCCCTACAATCTCCAGCTCCCTGGGGCAGGAAATTGCATGCAAATAAATATTGCCAGCCCTCCTTGCACAATTAAGCCTTTTGTAAGGAAGGCCCTGACAAAATTTTACGAGGTCTGTTATTTTTGTGTCAGGATAGTAACAGCAACACTTTGCACTTCTATAGGGGAGCCCTAAGTGCTGTGGGAATAGTAGCCAGCCTCTAACACCCCAGGGACAGGAGCAGGCTGGCGAGGGACTGCCTCCCTCATCTGCCAGATGCAGATTCCCCTGAAGTAAAATGAACCAGCTACTAAAATTACCTCCTGTGGAGTGAGTTTTCCATTCAGCGCAGTTTGATGCATCATTTCCTAACAGCTAAAGAACATCTCCCATTTTAACAGCTTTCCCCAAAGGCACAGGACAGAAAACTACTCTCCAGTTGTTGCCTCCTGCACATTAGAGCAATGCCTGAGCATGAAATACAAGGCAGAGCTGAAGCACCACCCACAGCCACATCCCCATGCACAGACCATTGTCTTGTGCACCTCGTTTGGTTTTAACTGCTCTGGACACAACAAGAATGTGAACTCCATGTATTAAAGAGTATCTGACAATAGGACAGATATACAGACATACAAACAGACATATTGTTAAGAACACACCAAAAAATTACCAAGTTGACAAAACTCTGTTTAAAAAAAAAAAAAACAAACCCAAATCTAAGCCATTTCAGACTTCAATTTCCCTTCTCCTCCTTCAGAAAGGGAGGGTGGTGTAAAGTGTCCTGGACATCCCAGACACCTGGACACACTGGCTGGCAGATGCTCAGCAGGACCAAGCTACAAAACAAAGACCATCAGCAAACAATGCAATAACAGCTCTTACTAAATATCACCTGCCACCAGCAGAGCAAGGTCCTCCCCTCCGCCTGGCAGCACAGGGGACAGGTTAAAGCACACTGACCAAGTGACACAACTTCACAAGGGAAAAGAAAGTAAGTTCCAGGCTAACTGCAACACAAAATTAGGGGGGAAAATGATTTTTTTCCATCTTAAAATTGAACTGTATGATTTATCCTGCTTTACTTGGTAATACAGGTAAGATTTCCTGCCAGCTCGAGGCTGTGATCACCTGTGAGTGACAAAAGGCACCGTGACAAATGCACGGCCACTGTCACAGGGTGACCAGGCAGCTCAGCAGAGCCACTGCTGCCCAATGCCTGGCTCCAGCCAAGCAGAAAGAAAGACAGCCCTCAAGAACTAGGCATGCAAGAGGCCCCAAGCCTGCTTTCAGCCCTCCTTCTTTGAGCTCAGAGCTCTTTTCTTGAGCCTCTTTTCCCTGGATAAAGCTCCCAGAGTGAGTTTAAGCAAAGGACTCCTACAGCTGCTCACCCTGCATGAGAACAGGGGCATCCTCACCACCAGCCCCTGTCCAGTCTCTCAGATACTGCCCCAGAACTGCTGCTTTCCTGCCCAACAGGAGCCACCACTCCCAAAACCAGACAGGGGGCTGGGGAAACACCAAACTTTCTTCTCCAGTGGACTCCAACCCAGCTGGAGAAAATGCCACCAACAAACCCTTGCACAACCCAGCATCAAAGCCAGCCCTACTCCTGGGGCAGAACGAGGTCACCTCCTGTGCCCCTTCCAACCTCTCCTTTTTCCAGGATATTTCTTTACAATTAGCTGGCTTCTCCACAGCCCTCAGGCTGGTGGTTTGCTGAGGAAGTGCCTGGGGCAGACAATCCCAGCCACATCCACCTAAACCACTTTTTTCTGGAGACTATCACTGAAACAAAAGGGCGCTGGAGGAAAGCTTTGATGTCAGGAAAGGACTAAGGCACACTCTGGTGAATTGTGCTGGGATTCCTCATAGGTCAATAAACTTTACAGCAGGACAGGTATGTAACCTTGGAGGGGAAAAAAGTGTTTCTGAAATAACCTGCTAAGGCAGGCATTTTTACACAAATTTTCCTTGCTAGAAAGGCAGCCCCTGCAAACAGAAGTGTCTGCACAATGCCATGCTACTACTTCACTGTCCTTATAAATTCCAAAATTGTCCCTAAAATACAACAGTAAAGAAATAACAAGAAGGGACCATTTTTGTCTGATGTTTGCACCTGCAGGACAATGATTAAGTACAGGGATTTCCTTGGAAACAAAGGAAAGAATAAGTACTCCATGCTGTGGAGACTCATGGCTGTACAGCATACACTGTACTCATCCTGACAACTGGAAAGAGCAGGGACTGGAAGGAGAATTAAATCAGCTTTTGCCCCACAGCTCAAGCCCCACAAGGCCATAACCAACAGAGCGAGCTCAAACCCCTTCCCACCTTGGGGGGATGGGAAACCAAGGCTTTTTCCCCCCGCCCCTCCTGATGTAAAGGATGAAAATTGCTGAATTCACAGCTCTGCTATTTCTTCTGACCCAGTTCACCATTCCAGCGAACACCACTCCTGGCTGGCCCACGCTGCCTTGCTCTATTTTCCATGCTGCTCTCCTGCTTCTTCATGCAAGCAGAGATGCTGCTGCTGCAACCGAGGTGCTCAGAAGGAACAAAGCAGCAGCACAGGCAGAAATTCAGGGGCAAGAACAAGGGAAACCCTGCAGTTCCCTCTCCTCCACCCATGTGGTCTCTGCTGCTGTGCAGCTGAGCTGGAGGCCTTAATTATTTGCTTTTTAGCTCAGGACAAGCAAATTATTGAGCTTCCCACCACAAAGCTTGCCATCTAGAGCTCAGTGTTAGTGACAGCCTGGCCTGGAAGACTGCAATTGCCTGAAAATGACAAAATTCTCCAAAGTGTTGACAACTATTCTGATATGAAGTGCTTCATCCAGCTGTCTTTAAAAGAAGGACTAAAGCAGTAAAAGAAGATGCTAGTTTCAATGCAAGCAAAGCTGACATACACTCAAGCCTCCTTATCTGAAGCACCAAAATATCTGCAAGAATCAGTTTTACCTCAAAAAGATAAGGATTTTGGCAATGCCACACCAAGGCAGAAGTTCAACTTCTAACCTTGACAGGGGACAATGACTTGAAATGAGAGCACCACTCCTTCCTGGGCCTTCCAGTCTCCATGTGAAGCCCATCCCTGTCTCCAAGCACATCCAGAGCAAGCCCACCAGTGCTGAGCTACATGAGATCTCCCTTGGTAAATCAGATCTGTCACTTGTGAGCGTTTCAAGGCACCACCACAAACTGCAGGCAGCACGGGCTGTCAGTGAAGGCAGCCACACTGAAGGATTGTGTTTTACACTCAGGCACATCAGATGATCAAGGGAGTCTTTCTGCCCTTTAAAGAGAGAGGGGGGAAAAAAGAAAAGAAGCAAGGCATGGAGTACAATGAAACCATCAGGAAAAGTCTCCCGCAAGAACAAGAGAGTGCATCATCATCCTTGCCTGAATGTTCCCAGTGCTCTGGAGAAAAAGCAGTCAGGGTACAGGCTAGGGAACACAGGAATCCTGCAGCAGGACCTCGCTGTGCTCTGCAGCCACCCAGCCCTGGCAGCACTCAGGGACACTGTGCTGAGGTACAGGAGCACTGTACCACAGCCAGCTCTCTCTGGGTGCCACCTCCTCCATCCATCTTTTCACAGGGAAGCCGTGAAGCAATTACAGTTTATAATGTCCTGTGCAGTTGCTGGGCAAACCACGCACAGGAAAGCCTGGTTTGCTGGAACAAAGCTACTGAGTAAGTTGGAGGCTTTCCCAGAGAAATTTACAGTCCAGGATGAGGATCCACACAACCTGGTCACACCTGCAGGCACAAACAGTGCAAGAAAGAGTGTGCACATTTGTGACATTCAAAGCACTGCAACCACTCACACTCATTCTTCTCTGCAACCCCCAGAGCTTCATCCTTGCACTAAAACATGGAGCTCAGGGTAGAGAACACCAGGACTCCACACTCACCCCTGTCCTTGTCCTGTGATCGCTTCCCTTTGTGTTCATAACCCCAAGGGCAGGGCAGATGCAAAGATCAAACTACCCAGACTTTGCTCAACAGCAAACAGATCAATCTGAGAGGGAGAAGTTCACGAGATTCTCAAAATCAAAACCAAACAGTCTGAGGGCCCGGAATGCCCTAACACCGACCCAGGCAAAGCCACAGGCTCTCCCCAGCAAGGAGGAAAAGGCAAATCGTGAAAAGGAACCGAGTGAAATCTCTCCTTTCCTACTGCAGAGGAACTGGCTGGCTTGGAGCTGGACCTCAGGAAAAGAGCCCAAGATAAACGGAGAGCACAGTGTGGGAATTAACCCCCGCATTGCTGTCCTGCAATCACACTCACAATTCTGTTTTTCAGGCATTTCACAGCACACGGTGGGCTCTGCTGCAGGGCCACGGCCATGAAGAGAGGACAGGAGGCACCATTCCTCCAAATATCCCTTAACCCCTCTCACCCCAAGGATGAAATGCAACACCCACCATCATTACAAAAGTACTAAGACTTGGCCTGATCTCTTTTTTTGGAAAGCTTTTGACCACTAAATAGGAGAAAGATAAGCCCAAGGTGTTTGGAGCACCCCGTCAGTGCATTAATGACAATGCTGATTAGCAACAGCCATCATCGTTTACCCCTAAGTAACACCCTGAAGATGGCACATACATAACGTGAAAAAGAAATCAGCAGAGATGAGTGCTGGGGCAGGATCGGGTATCCCCAGGCCATCATGAGGATGTTTGCTCTGGATGCTCAAAGCAAGACCATTCACATGCAGAAGAAGAGCAGAGAACAGTATTTTAACGGGTGCTTTAAGCGGCCATTCTTGCCAACAAATGTAATTAACTCCTGTGTTTAGAAGAGCTCCACGCAGCCAGGCTTTGAAGTTAACACCTCCTTGAGAGGACATGGGATGGGAGTGTTCTTTATTTTCCTGTTGTTCCTATTGTTTCACTGAGGTCTGCCTTTCACAGCAAGTGAGAATGGGAGAGCTGATGAGCCTTGCTGGCAGCACAATTGCTGCTCCACAAGTTCAGGCTGACAACAGAGAGACAAACAGAAGTCTAGGGAATATTTTCAAAATTAAGAAAAAGATCACTGAGGATTTTCTTCCATGTTATGCTTTCTGATGGGAGAATGGGATTTAAACTGCAAGCAGACACAAAAAAACGAGACTAGAAAGCCTGCTTTAATGCTGGAATAAACTGAGTAGAAAGGAGAGGACCCAGATAAAATCAATTGATGAACACTGTTCTCAAGAATACTAGAGCTTGAAATGTTAACATCTTGAAAGGGAGATGACCTGGAAAAAATATTTGGAGTTATTATTTTTAAATGACTGGGCTTGTTACTGTTACAGGAAGGCACTCGAGTTTATGCCATACAGACTTTGTGAAGTGGTAATTCATGAACTTTGCAGAGGGTGAAAAGAGCAAATCTGCCAAAGCCAAGCAGCCACCCTCTGCAAGGGGAGCAAGACATTATCCCTATATGCATGTGGAACATTAAACAAAAAAAGGCATGATCGCCTTGCTCCCTTCAGGGCAGAGGGGTGCAGGGAGAGGGAAGGGGGTCAGAAAAAGGAACTGCCCCAGTGTTGGTCAAGAGTGAGAAAATAACACTGTGACAAAAGGGAACACCCAACCAGGCTCCTGCTAACACTGAGCCAGCACCAAAAGCCAAACGCTGCCTCAAGTCCTCACACTTCTGGGGTTGAGGCTAAAGCAGAAAGCAAGCCATGCCACAGGCTTCCCTCTCTTCGTTCCCATTTTAAAGTGTCTGTATCGTTTTTGAGTCATTTCAATCTCAAAAAAAAAAAAAAAAAAAAAAAAAAAAACAGGAAAAAAGGGAGCTGGACTACAAAGGACTCCATGAAAGCAATAAAATCATCTGAAAGATGTGGCCTACAAAGACAAGGAGAGAATTCAATCTGCAGCTCACAGAGGAGCTGATAAGAGAAGATTGGTCTTGCTGCTGCCATAATACTCAGGGGCAGGGAAAAAGTGTGTGTGGGGCACACTTAAAAAAAATAAATCACACCTACAGTCGTAGGAATAATTTCTTCTTCCTTCAAAGCCATGATTTCATGGTCTGATCTGCCCAGGGGAGAAGCTGCAACACTTTGGTGGCAGAGGTGTGAGTACAGACTAAGAAGCCTTCACAGCGACAGAATAGCACCTGGTGCAGCTGGAACAGAGCAGCTGAAACCACACATTTAACTCCTTCCAATGCTGGGTGGCTCACGAGGACCTGCTAAGTATCATCTCTCTCAACATCACTCATGCTTGTCCGCGGGAACAGGGAAACAAATACCTCTTAACATTAATTAAACAACCCTTTGAGTAACTTCCCCAGACCGTTATTGCCGTGAGAGGATATGCAAGCAAAGAAAAGGGTCATTTTTAAAACAATTAGAATTGCTGGAAGGAACATACCATGTTAGAATATTGCACTTCTAAAAATAAAAGAGAATAAAAATAAAAGAAGAGAACGCCCTTAGGCGGCAAGTGAAGCCATTACCTTTAGTGTGATATAGAATAGCAGCCCTCAGGTCAAAAGAACCCCAGCTATCTTTCCTTTCTAGGCCTCTCTGGTACCTCTGTTCTTTGGCGGAGGCTAGCAAATTGTTCGTAGGAGAGGCCAGAGGATTCTCTACTTCATAGTCTTTTGAAAGAAACACTAAAGCACCTTGGCTACCGGTGTCTGCCTTTTGTAGGTCACCTGTGTGATGCGACTCCAAGGCTAAGACACCACCCTCAACAGCAGTCCCAGGCTTAAGAACAGCACTAAGAATTTGAGGGCTAGTCCGTTTATCCAGCTCATAAGCCTTAGGAAACACAGGTTGTTCAGTTCCTGAGGGAATGATTTCAGGACACTGTGAAACCAAAGTGGCAGGATATTCCCCTTGAAATGTCACTTCCATTAACTGATTATCCGCAGATTTCCCCACAACGGTTTCAGGTCCAGCACTGGGCTCGTTTATGAAAGACAAGCCCCACTGATTCTGGAAGATATCCCCCAGGTTCTGCTGATTCGTCTGTGAAGGGAAATCGACTTGTGCTGTCCCCAGGAGCACAGTTTGCATATTTGAAGGGTAGATAAAAAGGCCAGATTTCTTTTGTTCGAGGGCTGTCGAAGTTGTACTCATGTCCTGGGGTACAGACTCAGAGGAGGAGGTCGATGGTACAGTACTAGCAGCAGTGGAGAGCAGTGGCTGGGCCCCTGGGGAATACACACTTCCATCAGTCCCAGCAAGGATTGGCCCGTTGGAGAAGCTGGCAGAAGTGACAGATTTCATAGCAGACATGGGGACTTGGGACAGTCGACTTGATGATGTCTGGGCCTGAGTTTCCCCAGCAGATGATGAAGACGATGAGGATGACGTGGATGGGGTTTGAGCTGCTTTGTTGAGGTTTTCTTTAACTTTACTTGCATAACTAATTTTGGGAACAATTTTAGCACTGCTATTGTCCACTGGAAAAACCGGGGGTGGTTTAAATAAGGTCCATGAGTCCTCTTTAGACGTAGCCGATGATGCGTGCTTCCCTTTGGGCCGGTCATCAAACTTCTTGCTGCTAATCCCAGGTTTGGCATCAGAGTTTTTCCGTGGTACATCCCCGAGCCCAGGCTTCCCCCTGCCTGCTCCACCAGCCCCAGCCTCATATTTCCAAACAGGCTTAGTATTTTCAATTCGGTTCCCCTTTTGTTCACTATAATCAGGCTTGAAACTCTCAAGTTCCTGTTTCAAGGTTGGTGCACTGACCTCCTGCTGCATTATTTTGTCCTGTACTAGATTCAAGTTCTCACAACCCTTGGCACTGTTGCGCCTGCCTTTCCTTTTTTTAGGTGTGGTATATCCACTCTCGGAGCCGCTGCCATCGTTGTCGGCCCCTTTGCCTACGTAGCCATTTGTGATGTAGCTGGAATTGTTGGTCACCACGCCGTTTGGAATAGACACTCCCTCTGGCTTGTCTGAGGACTGGTTCTCTCTGTGTTTGTTTTCGTAGGACTTCTCATTCTTTTTGTCCATGCTATTTTTCTGAATGAAGTTCTTGGTTTTGATTCCAGCTTTCCCCAAAGCACCGGCCTTCACGGTCTGCTTTGGGGGGACATTAGGATCTACGAGCTGCTGGCTGCCATTGGGGACCCTGGATCCTGGGGCGGTGGCTTCATCAGAGCACAGGCCGCCCTTCAGGGACGCTTCTCGCTCTCCTGCGTTACCATTCAGCTCTCCGTAGCCTAGAGGGAAGCCAAAAACAGCAAAAGGCAAGAATTAGAATGTGAAATGTTAGACTTGTCATTGCAGAAAGCTGCAGTCAGCCCCAAACATATCCAGTTTCCTCATGCAGACATTTTTAAAATAGGAAAATATCTAGTCTCTGAGGTAAAGCTGCATAAATTTATTTGCTGGAATGCACAGCAAGAAGGGTTAAAGCAGGAAGGACCAGCCATGACTGCCTCCCGCATAACTGAGTGACACACAGATAACATAACAAAGCAAAAGAAAATACAGATACTATGCCAGGAAAATATACAGTACTGAAGATCACTGGCAAGCTGGAAAGCTATTTCATCAGCTACTATTTCCAGGTCACAGAGAGGAAAAAATTAATTTCCAGAATGCTTCAAGACAGCGGGATCCATTGCCTTTGTGACAAGATCTGTGGAGGTTCAGGATACACACTGTGAACAAGGGACAATTCCTACCATCTCCATCAGCTCCTGGGCCTGCAACACCAGCAGTCCTCCTTCCCACCCTCCTCCCAAATGCCATCTCAGTAAAGGAGTGGGGAAATAAAGCAAAGTATTTCCAAAAGGACACGTGCAAGTCCAGCTGGAAGATGAAGTGAAGAAAATGTGGCCACATCTCAGAGCGTTTCAGGATAGTGACCAGCACCTCCCTACACACGCTCCTGAGCACTGAAAAGGTGAGAGAACTAAGAAATGCATGCCTGCAAGGGCCCTTCTGCTGCCACCAGCAGTGGGTCTCTTCCCCACTGAAAAACTTGTATTTCAGAGTCCCCAGGAGAGCTGGTATGAGCCCGAGACCCAAGAAATAAAGCATTTGCTTGGGGTTTCAACTCATAAAACCATGAGATTGTGCTGTAGACTGAGCTTTACTCTTCCCTTCTGAAGTTTACTCCAGGTCCCATGGTTCTGGGAGTGCAATGGAAGCCTAGGAGAGTCCACACTGAACCACCCCAACTTCCTCTTTTGCTTTTTCCTCTTTAAACACCTCTGGCTAGAGGCCTGCTGCTTTCGAGGACCCTGGCCAAAGCCCCAAGAGAAGCGCTGGAGATGGGGAGAGCACACAGTGCCCTGCTCCACAAACACACTCCAGCTGCACAGGGACCCCTCCTGCACCCGCTGCTCCTCTGACTCACCCGTCCTCCTTCCCCCACAGCCCCCGACCCACCTCAGGCTCCATCTGCAGCCACGGTGGCACCGAGTCAGCCCACAGAGGGAGTCCCTCAACAACTGGAGCGGGCAAAACTCCAGCTTGGAAGAAGAATGTTTTTGTTGTTGCTGATGTTGTTGAAATTAACTGCTGTAACTAAAAAATCATTGTTACCCTCACATCCTGGAGCCTCAGATGTCTGGCAGATGTAACAGCTCAAGTTCTGTGCAAGTCGGGAACACAAGAATCCTTGTAGGAATCTTTACAGAAATTCCACAACTGAGTTTGCCGAGGGGGATCAAAAAGGATTTTACTACATGAAAGTATCTGTAACCACCACAACTTCCACTATAACTTTCAAATAAGTTGTTAAAAAATTTAACCATAAATACTTCACCCCAGAGAGAACTAGAACAGTGGGATCCCTTAAAATGAAGTATTTCAGAATAACCATGAAGAGGAAGCCTTCTCAAGAGCAGTGTTATAGCTGACCTTGTATGACTCAAGACTTCTGACACCACTTGTTAATGAAACAAAACAATAAGAGTGGTCATAAGACCATTGCAGATGAGGAGTGAAAGAATATAATGAAGAACAAAATCCATTTCAGTAAGTCAGTGTGTCAGCAGTTTCTAGTTCCAATTCTCAAGCATTCACAGCTCAGCTGCCTGAGTTTTCTCCAAATCAACATTTGGCACAGCTGGCCTTGGCCTGGACACAGAGGTGCAGCAACCAAAATTTAGGAGAGAGGAAAAAACCCAAGATGGTAAGAACAGGTGAAGAGGATCTGGCAAGCTCACAAACCGTTTCAGATTTGGGAAGGGAGGGGTGCCAGCCTAGGCACATATTAAAACCCTGGGCACGCTGCAAACAGTGAAATGACTTCTCAACTTATTTTTGCTCGGTAACTTATTTTAGCGTGTGCCCGATCAGGTCCCTCCCTGCCTGCCCAAGCTGCACATGGGGCACTGCCGACCCCGCTCCGCTGCTTCCAGGCCCCCTCCCACCTCCCTCCTCGTTATGTAAAAGGAAAATTCATGCGAAGGAAAGAAAAAATAAATGTACGCGGCACTCGGGCCGGCTGGCGGCCACGCACTCGCTGTGACCCCGCAGAAACCCCCCCAGAGGGATTGCTGGAGCCGGGGAGGCCCCCAGGAACGCGGCGGGGGCTCCGGCCCTGCCCGGGATCGGCTCCCCCCGCGCCGCTGACCGGCCACCGCCTCTGCGGCGCTGCCGCCCGGCCAGCGGCGGCTCGGCCCGGCCCGGGGGCCGCAGCCCCGGCCCCGGCGGGGAGGAAGCGGCCGAGCGCCCTGGGCCGGGCCGGGCAGGGCCGCGCCGCCTCCCGCCGCCGCCGGCGGGGCCGGGCCCCTCCGCCTGCTCTGACTCATTGATCCTGGCGCTCATCAATCGCCGGCCGCCCCCCGCGCCCCCCGCGCCCCCGGGGCCCGGCCGGCGGGGGCAGCGCGGCCCGGCCCCACGTGCCGGCGGGCGGCGGTGCCGGCGGGCCCGCGGCTCCCGCAGCCCCAACATGGCGGACAGGAAGCGGCCCCGGCGCGGCGGAGAAGCTTCGAGCCGGGCCGGGGGAGGCGGCGGCGGAGGAGGAGGAGGAGGAGGGAGAGAAGGGGGGGCCCCGCCGCCGCCCCGCGTAGGTCACAGGCCCCGTCCCGCTGCCCGCTCCAACCTGGTCTCCGCTTCGGCGCCTCCGTGTGCTGCGGGCCGCCGTGCTTGTGCTCGTGGCGGAGCGGCGGCTTAGGCTGGGCTCGGCCGTCGGGCGGCGGCAGGTAGGCGCTCTGCGGGTGGTGGTGGTGGTGGTGCCCGTAGTAGTAATAGTGGTGGTGGTGATGGTGGTGGTGGGGCTGCTCCTCCATGGGGGGCGGCTGGCGGGGCCGGGCCGGGCTGGGCGCTCGCTGCTGGGCCGTGCGGCTCCGGCGCGGGGACGCGGCTGGCGCGGGGGAGGCGGCGGACTGGCAGCGCCCGCCCTGCAATCAGCGAGCGGCGCCGCCGCGCCCGCCCCCCGCCCCGCCCCGCCGCACCGCGGCCGGGGGAGTGCCGGCCCGGCCAGCGCGGACCCGCCCGGCCGCCCCCTCCCCGGGCCAGCGGCAGGTGAGGCTGCCGGGGGCGGGCGCGCTTCGCCCCTTCCCCGTGCTAGCGCGGCAGAGCCGGAATGAGCGGCCACGGCCGAGCCGCCTCCGTCCCCGGCCCTCGCCGTTGGAGCGTTCCATAACCGGCGGGGAGCGGCGTGCGGCCCCGGGGGGCTTTCACCGCAGGGTCACCGGGAGGAGGGCTGCCCGGCATGCCGCAAAGCCGCGTTTTGCCGTCATGGAGCGGGTGAACCGCGCCCCGGGGCAGGCGGAGAGGGTTGGAACAGCCCCAGCGGAGGGGATCTAGGCAGGGATGTGAGCACCGAGAGCAGCCGGGCTCCCGGCAGCAGCAGCGCCCCGGATCGCTGCCGGGCAGAGCTGCAGCGCTCCCGCGGCAGCCGGAGCTCAGCCGGCTCCAGAGCTCCACCCGCAGCCGCCCGGGCGGACGCGCCGCTCCCCGCACGGACCCAGCCGGCCCGGGAAAGGTGGGCGCGACAAATGCACCTGTCCACCTCCGAGAGAAGCATGGGAGGTTTAATTGATGCTTAACAAAAATCAAAGGTTGATGGGGAAGCCCGAAAGTGTAAGGAGAACTCTTGAAACTTGACAGAATTTGTAACAGATTTCATACAATTTCAATCTCTGATTACCCCCACTGTAGCATGTTCCGAGGGGGGGTGGTGGCAGCTAAATGACCTGAACTCCTGCCTCTGCTCCAGCCAGCCTCCACTGCAGGAGGGCAAGACATTCGACTGCTGTTTCGGGATTCCTCCTCAAAACCAAGGCCCAATTCTCCAGACAGCTCTGAGACAAAGGGTTTGGATTGTATGGATCAGTGAGGAATTGAGGCAGGAGTTAATTAGGAATGTAGGAAAAGGGCAGAGAGAATGGGGAGACACACGACTGACACAGGCTGGAGACAGAGGCAGAGTCCTGCTCCAAGTTATTTGCTGCTCTGGTATGATTAATTGCCTCCAAATAGTCCCAACAGTGTGCACTGCAGCAAACAGGGAGGAAATGTGACAAAATAAAATGTGTTCATGTAATTAAACACTGTTACAATTAATGTGTGTAATATAAATGGGCTCCACAGATAGTCCTGAAAATGGTATGGACTCACTTCTCAAGGCTTTTCCTTGCAGCTTAATCTCTGTTCTATTTCTTCACTATTTAAATGAACAAAATTAATAAAATTCATGTGTCTAGAAAAGCCCTATCAGACTTTGGCACTGTACAAGAGCCCTTGTCTGGAGATTTTACAGTTCCCAAGCTTTATTTTAAGAGAACACAGTTGAAAGTTTATGCCTCAGACAGAGCTTCCCACTTCACCCTCCTCTTTACTACACAGAAGGTAAAGCTTTTCCTTACCAGAAATACCAACTTCGACATTAATACAGAGGGTTTTTTCAAGATTTGAGGTGCCTGAAATATCACAAGTTCTCTGCCAAATCATTCCTGCAGTTTACATTTCTTTCAGCACAATGCAAATCCATTTAAAACGTGACGAAACCATTTCAGCAAGCAATGATGAACTTTGGGCTTTACCCAAACAATAACGGTCCTGGTCCTTTCAAACGCTGACTCATTGAGTGACCTCACAGTGCTTAGGAGACAAGTCTTAAAATGAGGAGTCGGGCTTTAATCACAGCTGACATTTTATTGGTGGCTTGGAAGAATTTATTTTTAATATAGGGAGTTGGCTTGAAGATTTAAACTTCAAAAGACTCTGAAGAAAGCAAACAATTATAGACAAATCGTCTCCACACACACATACCAGAAATCTGAATACAGAGGAAGGTGGGCTGCCTTTTTGTGAAAGACAAAGCAACTATGTCACTGCTTAGAAGTGTCTTGCTATCAGTATTAGATTATCTAAATCTTGCAAAAGAGAGAAAAAAATCCCAAATAATACAGCCTGGGGCTCATGAAGCATGGGCATCCCACACCCCAGCATGGTGTGCCCACACACAGTGGGCCGTCCCCACTTCCCACTGATTCCAGTTGCATCCTCAGGAATGCATTTTAAAGGTAAGAGTGGTTCCAGCAGGCAGTGCTGCCCTGTGACCACATTGGGACATGTCCCCTCCAGCAGCAGGAGTTCCTGTTAATCCCACTGTTTGCCCAGTGTTGCACCATTATAATGTGTATTAATATTCAACAGTTCTTCAGGATGTGTTCTCTGGAAAGGGAAGCTGGAGATTTCCGTGTCTGCTCACCTGCAGCAGTTTTCCTCCTTGCTGCTCTTTGGCAAGCCAGCAAAGAGGCAATTTTCCTTGGAATTCCACCCAATGCCAAGTATTCCCACATCCAGGCACAAAGCTGGGCACAGCCAGTATAATTTCTAACTCAGTAATTTATTCAAAGCTTTGTTTTATGAAGCTTTGAAGTGGATGGCTTTGCAGAGAACCTGCCATTTAAAGCTGCAAAATTAAGGCAGCATGGAATGAATCAACTGCTACAGGAATCATGAGAAAGTTTTCCTGGAGAGCCTGACCCAGGATGAGTTTTGTATTCATATTAAAATGCAGTTAAACTGAGAAGCTATTGAAGTTATTTTTTCAAGAACAAATTATTTCCTTTCAAAGGCAATCCTCTTTAAAACACTACATTTAGTTTTCATTAATTGTTTTCAAGTAAGTTAAAAATGAAATTATTAAATTAATCCATGAAAAAAATAAAATGCTTGCTTTGTAATATTTAATGTGTCTGTCTCCTGTTTAAAACTCAAAACTGGGAAACCCCAAAATTACCATATTTATAGATATTGGGAAGGACTCTTACACAAAATATGTGTGGCATTTATTTACATTTTTTTGCCACAGTGTTTTCTTATAGAAGGAGCTCAGACTTGAGAAATTCTCTATATTCCAGCACATCCAACTCAGCAAAGCACTCCAGCAAACCTTTATTTCCAAGTAGGATTATAACCACACTGTTCAAAACCTTGCCACGTTTGGCTGCTGGCATCTCATGTGTTTCAGCACAAGGCAGTTGGGATTTACCAGTTGATATTCAAGTGTTGGAATCTCAGCATTAGTTCTCAGCAGCAGTTTAGCCAAGATGGATGGCAGGGTACGAGTGCTGCTCACAGCCTGACCACAGCTATTCTCATAGAGCTGCTGCAGTTACATTCAGGTAAGGAGGAGCTTCTCCTTGACTCCATTTTTGTACTCTAATGTGTACATTATTTATAGGTACAAAGCTGGTCTCTTTAAAGACTTCTCTCTCTAGAGGCAGCTGGATAGTAGGCATTGGGTTAGAGGTCTTAAAAAGCAGCAAAACGCAAAAAATTAAAAAAGGATTTAACCCCCTAGCTGAATTGTGAAAATTGTAAAAAATTCATATTTGACTCATCTTTCCAATCCCCAGCAAATTAAGCATTTCCATTTCAGCACATGCTGAATTATGATTTTTTTTTCTGAAAGCTTAGTTTCCAAATGTCATAAGCACACTATGCTAATCCTTCATTCAGTCTCCAGAAAATTAAGACAGTCTAGTACCAAAAATAACCATAGGGTATAGTTTTGTGAGGCAGCAAAACTGACGTAATGGCTGCTCCCAAAAGGGAAGGTCATCTCTCTCTGCCCTGCCCTCACAGCAACACTACTGCTTCTCAGAGCCCATATGAGAAATTAAGCTAAAAAATAATTCTTCAGATGGAAAAGTGCACATTTTTATTCTGGTTAAGCATTCTAAACTGTTTCACCGAGGAGCCAGACAAGTATTAACACCCTGAAGAATGGGCTGTCACTACAGCAGCTCTGGAGTTGCCTTCCACAGCCAGCCTGGCTGCAGGGATGACCTTCTGGGAATTGGGCAGTGGGGACACAGCTGGGGCTGCAGCCACTTAAGCCATCTAATTTTATTTTGCTCATATTTGTGAGTCAATCCCTTTGAGTGGCCAAAGAAGGATGGCGTGACCATCCTTCAAAGTGTTCTGAGCAAGCAGTAACAGAATGGCTGAGACCAGTGGGACTTCTGGTGGGTACATCCATTGTTTAACAGGACTCAATCTGAGGATCATCCCTGTTGTAAAAACACTGAAGCGTTCACACAGGCACGAGTAACATCTATGGCTGCCCACAGCTGCATGCAGAATTGTTTACTAGAGTGCAATTGTATAAACTGGAGGCAGCTTCTTGGACACATACAAGAAGCAGAATGGGAAGCAGGCTAGCAGGTTCAGCCACATTGCTCATCATTACTTCTCTGGGATTTCAGAGTCCTGGCTATCAGACAATTCTGGATCTCCTCCTGCTTCCTAGGATCATCACAGGGACCACAGAGAAATCCAGACAAACACCTACCAAGGTGCTCTTGCACAAACTCCCCTGCTGTTAGAACCTGAGGCACAGGCAGTCCAGCCTGACTTACACAGGGAATTGTATCAGTCACTGCTTGCAGTGGACTTTGACCTCTGGAAGACAAATGAAAAAAAGCTCAATCCACAAATCCCAAGCACTTTTTATCTTGTTATACAACACAACAGTCACAAGGCTGCTAGTCACATTTCATTCTCATTTCACTTGGATACCAAGAAGGTATTTTGAAACAGGAAATTTAAAAAAAAATTATTAGTTTTTAAATGTGGGTTGGGTATGTCTCCACTTGGTACATGGGGACTCCTCTGCTTGTGTTTGCACTCAGGATCTCCATCTTAACAATGCTCAGCACTGACAGATCTGGAGGGGTTATTGTTTGAGTTATTACTGTGCTGCTTCATTATGTGACACAGAGCAATGATGGTTGACTACAAGATCAGGGATTGGGAAGAGCCCTTCTCTGAAGGAAATTTAAAAAGACTGGGACCATTCACCTTGGAGGGAGTGAATCAGAAAGAACACAGTGAAGGTATTGCAGAATGCATAGCTTAGAGATAGCAGCTGGAGAACTTTTGTTCACCTTATCTCAAAACGTAGGAATGCAGGAACATGAAGGGAAAAAAAGGTAAATGAAAAGATAAGCAACCACCTTTTAATGTTTTGCATAAAATATATATCAGGATTCACTGATAAGCTACATTGTGAAAAGCAAAGAATTATTAGTTTTCTCAATGGATGGGCATAATTCAGCTAAAAGTAAATATTTGACATCTAAAATAGAGATTTTGTTAGGATTACTATTCTTTGGAGCACAAGTGAGCTTATACCTCTTGGGATTTAAGAGGCTATTTCTGCCAGATATCCAGGGCCTGGGGAGCCCAAACAGAAGCAGGGTGAAGAACTGACTTTTGAAAACCCATCTCCTCTGAAGAACTCATGGACTGAATACAAACAAGACAGCTGATGGCTCTAGGTGGGGAGCAAATCAGACTGACTGGCAAGGCAAGCAGCGGGCACTGTGCAGCAGATGCCTGTTAACATCCAGATTCCACAGAGTTCCTGCATCCTCAGCTTACTGGATCTGTGTTCTATTTTATACAATTCAGGTATTTTTATTACAGGACACTGCAGGAACCAAAGGCTAACCCTTGCCTCTATTTAGCCCTACTTCCTTATCTTGGAATCTGGTCCACAGTGCCACTCTCATTCTCCCACACAGTTTCTGTACTTCACTGCTTACCTACTCATGAGGACTGAATTCCAGGACAAAGGCTGTTGTTCACAGCAAAGGGTTTATGGAACAGCTATTCTGGCATAGCTCCCCAGGTGGAGATACAGTTCATATAGGCAAAAGATCTCACTAAATCATCTCCTTAAAAGGCAAGCTACACCATCAGAATAAATCATCTCCACCTCTTGGTTTTTTGCATGCCATTACTGCTGCAGGGTTAAGTCTGGGATTTTTACATTCCAACCTGCATAACTGTTCTGGCAAAACTAATAGTTCCTTGATCAGGAAAGGCCAGATGCACCAGGAAACAAAACAACAACAACAACCACCAAATAAACAAAACACACCAGTAAAAAAGATATTGCCTTACTTTCTTAACTGCATTTTTTGTAGGTATTGAAAAGAAGAATGAAGGAATGAGCCATGAGCACTGACTCTGTAAACAATGGGAAGGGGAACTGTGTCCAAAGTCACCTCTGGGGTGGAGAAAAGCAGTGGAACAGCAGTACATAGCAACCCTTACAAAAGGGTTTATTTACTACATGTATGAAACAAAAATATGATGTCCTAATGAAGCTATAGTGGAACCCAAGTAAAACTAAAAGATATATAACCAAACCAGAGTTCCAGACATGAGATCCCCACCACACTAATTCATTCATCACGTCCAATTAATAATATTCACTCTTCATTATCACCTTTTCACTGCAATAGACCTCATAGCAGCCTCAGGAAAGGATGTGAGTCAATCCTTGACTAAATGCTTCTGATTCACTAAGGAACCAACACATTTAAATCACTTAAGATTAAAAAATGCTAAGGTTTGCCTCAGTGATAATTTATCTAATGGCTGCTAAGACTGGGTTAATGGGAGAAAGATGAGAGAGAACAGCACTACATCACTATGGAAACTAGAATTTTCAAAATAAACACCTTTGCAGAACTGAGGTTGCAGATCTAAAATATCTTGGTTTTGATGTCACCTCCCTTTACCATGAGATCCAGCCAGGCTGACCAGTCAGGCATAAGGAAAAAGCTTGCATGTGGTGACAGAGATATCCCATGGCTGATGTTCCTTACCCGTGTAGGTACGGGCTCTGAATGAAAACTTCAGTGATTGATTTGTTACCTATACACTTCTGGGGGTCTTTCTGCCCCACAGCCTGCCTGGCCAGGCCAATGCAAAATGAATCCATACCACTTCAGATGGGAAGTGTTATCTTTATCCCACTATACTGATAATCCTAAGTATTTGCAGTCTTTTTTTTTTTTTTTTAATATGTAGATATGTATATCAAGTGAACTATGAAACATGAGGTTTATAGCTTTTTGAAGTTCAATTCCCTTACTCACACTAGGAAACTCCTTACTCTGGAAATGGCTCCACTGCAGTTACTGTTTAGGGTATCCAATCCTTTGCTTCCTGTTAGTCACCAATAGCAAATACAGTTGGTAACTTCTCCACTTGTGCCTGGGCAAAAGGTTTCTCATTTTAGACAAAAACATACCTCCTCACCCCACCTACCTTATACCATCTCACTGATTGCTGCTGTAAACAAGTCAAGGCTCTAGAAATGCTGACTCACAGTGCTAAGACTATAGAAAATATTTTAGAGCTGCTAAAGAAGCAAAGCCCAGCAGGTTTCCTGCCCTTCCTCCTTATCTTCAAGCCCCTTGCCATGACAGGCTGTAATGAAGGACCTTGCTTCCTGAGAGGAGGCAAAGAGTAGGTACTTGCTTCCTAAAGATAGCCCAGATTCCTTTGAATTCCCAGTTGCTAGCTAGTAATTGCAGGCAGGGGAAGACAACCCCCAGTGCTTACAACCACAGGGCTACAGATGTTGAGAGATTAATGGCTCCTGGGGAGGTTTTCTTGCCCAATGCAGCATTGCTCACTTCAGTGCCCTTCCTGGGACAGAGTCAAGTTCCTTTAAAATGCCTCAGTATCTGCTACAGAAGGCTGTTCCTTACCTATGGACTTTACTGAACTGGATTTATTACTGATTCCTGCCTTCAGCACAGCTGAGTCAGAGCAGACAGGCAAATCACTGTTTGCTTTGGGAGGGTTGGTACTGATCAGGACACGGGCAAGCAGCGTGGGGTGCAAATTCTGTTTCCCTGTGGGCGTGCCAGTGCAGGCAGGGAGAGGGACAGGGACTGGCATTCACAGTGAGCCAGGGGCCGTGGACAGAGGTGTGGAGAGTGAGGAGAGTGGGGCTATCTTAACAGGAGCCAGTCTGGGTGCATTCTGCCTGTGTTAGCACACTGCTGCGCCCAAACTAATCGCCTCTGGATCTTATCCAAACGCCAAGCTGAGTGCCTACTACATCAACAGCCTGTTTTCCCCACTGGGAAGTGACCTGTTCCAAAAGGCAGAGCATTTAAGGAAACAACAAAGTTTTATACCCACACAATTCATGGGGCAAATAACTTCAGAAAGCCTAAAGAGCACGGAGCCTTTATGACCAGCTGGGGATGGGCAGGTTGCAGTGCTGCTGCCTCCTCCCATCACCTAAGCAGCTCATTTGCAAAGAAGCAGAGACTGATGAGCTACATTTACAAGCTGGGCAGGGCAGACCAAGGAACAGCTCTCACTGAAGGGAAGGAGCAGGCTGTGGTGAGAAATTGCAGTGCTCAGAAATGACTGTACTAACTGGTCATGATGACGGTATTGAGTTGATTTCACCTATAACCTGTTCTAACTGCAGTCTGCAATTAATGTGGCCTGTAGCATCTAAATGCACTGGAAGCACACAAGTAGGGATGCAGAGCTCCCTTTTCTATTGGCAGCTGACTTCCAGCTGCACATCAAATGAAATTCTCAGCAAGCCGATCATGCGCATAATTCTCTCCATACTTGTCAATATGGAGATGTATTTGGCTGAAGTCTCTCCCTTGTGAGGCAACAGGAGCCATTTTAAATAGGTGGGGACAGAGGCTGGTCCTACAAGACTCACACTAGTTTAAGAGAACAATAACTACAGTGCTTTTGCCCTATTTATAGTGCTTACTCAAAGCAAACCTGAGGTCTTATCAGTCCTTCTGATAGAGACAGTGAAGGTGGCTCAGTGTGAAGATGGCCCTGCATGAAGAATAGATTGGATCATAAATGCAGAACAGCTGCTTAAGCAGAACACCAGGAAAAGAAGCAATGATGTTGCTGGGCAGAGAAAAGCAGTGCAAGAGCACACACATAGCCTCCTTCCTCCAAAGGCGCATGCGCACTGCTCTCAGTCAGTCACATTTCTCTCAAGCTTCCTGGTAGCAGCATCAGCAAGTGCATTCTGTCACATCTGACTGGCTACAGGACTGTCCTCATCTGACAGTAATGACCTGGCCTCGATTTTTCACATTTTTGTTGTCTCCTTCCCCTCTTTCAGCACTATGAAAGCACCAGGCATGAAACCTGCAGCACAAAGGAAATTCTCACTAGCACAGCCTGCTGCAGTACACTTACCTCAGCAGCACAGGAGCTGCAGGCATGGCAAACCTCACATAACCTACATTAGATTCCCATAACGTTCCAAATCAGGCACTTAACTTCCAGACTTGGCTGAGACTCATCTCCATGGCCAGACTTAGTATACACAACAGAGACTAAAACTCTGAGGATCATGGTGTGCAGCTTTGCTCCTTTGGTAAAATGTAATGCTCTACAAAAACAGACAGTTCGACCCCATAAAAACAGCCTATTTTTGGCCCAAGAACAAATGCTGAAATCCCTCTAGAACTAAGGGCCATCCAGATTTCTCCACATGCAAATTGCACTGTAAAAGATCAGCTCTCTGGTTGAATGGCCACAGCAAAACACACTTGACATTGCCATGGCCTAGCCTCTGATCCGCCGCTGGCCAGAGGTGATGTCATGGGCTGTGTTCACTGTCTGGAAATGAGGAGCAAGAAACGCTGCATTGGCTGGCCAGCCCATCCAGTGACACATCCTGACATGGGCCACAAGGAGACAGGAACAGACTGATAACTCTCAAACATCATGGAAACAAAACCCCAGGGAGAAGTTGTCTGGGTATGAGCACACCAACTTGGCCAGCAGCAGTGGGTCCGCCCATGTCTTTGACACTTTAGCCCGTCTCTCCCCAGTCCCTTCCCATGTCTTATCACCTCTCTTTCCTCAAGGCTTTTCAGCTAAACTGCTGCTGTCCCCACTTTGTTTATCCAGTTCTACCTGCACTGAACAGGAGCAAGAGTGCTCTCCCCCTGATGTCACCACCACCTTTGAGAAAAAAGCTGACCTGCAAGCTATTTTTAGCCACATTGTAAAGTTGTGGAGCTATTTTGGTCACATCTCTGTATGAAAGCTGCAGGACGCTGACAGGCTCAATGATTGCCTAGGGCAACTGGGAACGGGCACAGCTTGCAACTTTGCATTAAAGCTTCTGTGCCCTTCCCATGCCATAGGAGTCTTTAGACCAAGATTTGATTTCCCTTCCTTTTAGGAAAGGGTAACACACCTTCCTGAATTCTGCTGGATACCAGAGGCTCTGCAAGGCCTTTGCAGTGGTGGCCTCCAGCTTGCACTATCTCCAGCTCTGCAGAAGGTACTATTTATTCACTATTTATTCACTATTTATTCTGTGGGCTCCTTCAGTCCCATTTGCCTCATTCCCTAGGAGGAGGCAGGTGCAATTATAAGTTCCCAAAAACACCGGACAAGATTTTATCAATCTTCCTTTGAATCAGACCTCTGTAAAAGATCAATAAACATTAGACTAGTGCCTGCTGAGAAGTCAGGGGCATGTAACTCTGTGTAGGTAAGAGGAAGAACAGAAAGGAATCATTAGCATAGCAACATGTTGTTCTGAATCCAGAGTAATTCCTGGGAGCTCTGGGGTACATCCAGGGCATCGGGCAGAAGGTGCCTGGTCTAGACAGTTGTTTTCTCTGGAGTGCCCAAGGGTTGGCTGCCAAGTTTGCTGGGGCTCTGTAGCAAATGCAAAGCACAGGCAAAGTAAAAGTCAAGGGAACTGGATTTAATAGAATTAAGCCCAGAGATACAAAAGGAATCTTGAAGGATATGAGATATGAGGTAAATGAGAGGAGAGAAAAAACCCAAACAAACTGGTGTGTTTAGGACAGGGAGAGATGAGTCAGATCTATAAAGAAGGAACAAGAGAGTAACTATATGACAGTTTATGAACAGCTGTCATCCAACCCTCCCAGAAAATGTGCCAGAAACTGCTGTCTGCAGCTACAGTGCACGTTTTCCCAAGACACCTCAGTGGTGTTAACAATTCCCCACCTTCCCCATTTGGAACAAGCCCCCGATGCAGCAAGAAGAATCAGAATTTATCAAGTCAGATTTCAAAGTGTCTCTCCTGTATTTTTTCCCCCCAACTTTCTTCTAAAGGTGATTTGTTAACAGTTCTTACACTAAAACCTACATCCTGCTTCTAAGGTGAGCCACTCCTTACTTCACTGATGCAACTTGCACCTGCTTTCATGAGTCAGCACAAGCCACATATCTCCTCTGCAGCCGGATCAGTGCCTGCTAACAGGATGAACTGTCCCAGGCAAACACTGGTGACCTGCTGCAAACAGATTTGATATGCAGACCATCACTGTACTTCACTGGGTATCTCAGCAGAAGGAGCTGGTTTAACTCATTTGGTCCCACACAAGCACTAATCTGTGTTATACACTTTGCAATCTTCATGCCAGGAAAATCAGCTGACCATTAACTAATATCTTATGACATGCAAATTGAAACTAGCTTACTAAGAATTTAACTTTTTAGCCAATAGGTGGAAATTACATGGACAGAATAGTATTGTTTAATATGCTGTTATTTTAGCAGGACAGAATGGAACTGTCACAGTTCACATCAGACACAGAGATGTGTCCAGCAGCAATATGTCAAGACCTGTTGGATCAAAAAGCTCAATGAAGTGGTTTGTGTTTCGCTTTCCCCAGAGCTATGCACAAGACTAGCAGCAAGCGTTACACAGTGAAAATGTTTTGGTCAGATGGAATAACATAGCAACATGTTGCATAATTCCCCTGCTGAGCTTAAGCAGCCTTTCTTTGGGACACTGCACAAGCAGGATAATAAACACAGCACAAGAGTGTCTGACACAACAGATAATCTATCAGCTCCTGCATGGTGGACTCATGCTCCTGGTAGCAGAATTTTGCTAGTGTAGGGAGTAACTACTTCACCTTTTATCATCTCTCTAGATTCTTAGTTTTCATCCATTATCACACAATCTTACTGTGAGAGCATTACTGGCATTATCATTTGTCTCAACTGATTATTTAATGGAGATACTCTATCACCATCTCCACAATGTAGATATTTTTCTAGAAAATATCAAGAATTTTTTTTTTTTTAAATATTCCCACACATGTTCAATTTTCCGGTGTGGAAACACCAGGCATACAGTAACAAATCAGATTCAGCTCACCCCATAGACGTAGACAGGGGTTGTCCACCAATTGTGTGGATCCTGGCAAGAGCACACACCACGCTGGAGCTGACGACTGCAGTTGTTCCCAATCTCCTCTAGGGAGTGCAGTCGGAAAGGAAGAGACGGAATTGCAGCGCACATGCCAGCTGGGAATCGGTGACTCAGGATATTCAGTCACAAATGGTGTCTGTCCATTTCCAGCTGAAGGCAGGGAGGAGCAATGAGGTTTGAGCTTGACCTAAGGGCAGAATTCTACTAGAACCCCAGGTATGCTTTACTGTGTGAGACAAAGGTCTGCCAAGATACTAAAAATCAAGATGTAAATCAAGCAATAGGACTTCAAACACTAGATCAGTCATTTAAGGCAACATCCCCACAGCTGAATGCAGCATGGACAACACTTTTATGGAGATTCCATCTCTTATGCCCAAGTACATCATGATGTGAATCCATCAGATCATCCAGCAAAGATATGCCTAGTCTGCAAACATCATCAGGCCTTGGTCTCTGCACAAAGAACATCGGAGACATTTTTTAGAACTAGATGTATTTTTGTGTGCACATGCACAGTGCTCAGTACTAGAAACTGTCCAGACCCATCAACTTATTTCCCCATGGATTCACAAACAGCTAAGGAGATATAGCACCTGTCTGATCTCTGTGGTAAAGAATCATGGATAAAAAGGCCTAAAGTCACCTATTTTTTCCTTACAAATGATATGCATGCATTGATTCTGTGACCTGCTACACCTTCCTTAAAGAAGGACCAGAATGTAAAATGTATCTACTCAGGATTTTTGCCCTCTTCCCCTATCCCAAAATAATAACAATCTCTGTCCCACACTCAAGATAAAAAACTGTTAAGAAATACAGAAGTCATACTACCATGTACCTATGGCACAGGGTAAGGGAACAAACTCACCAGGTAAGTTTGTGCAGGAGGGACATACATACATTCAGACAGATGTCAGATTGATCCCAAGCACAGCAGAGGATGCAGTGACTTCTACAAAGTTACTGACACTCTGTGACAAAGCAGCTCTGTGGAACCAGTGAGGAGCTGCAGCTTTGAGAAACCAAGACAGTAACTGTTGCTGCTTATGGACAAAGCTTCCAGGCTGGCACAGACAGCTTTGCCACATACAGAAATTACCTACAGCAAAACAGGAGCAGACATTCACGTGTCCTTAGGACAGCAACCAGACCAACACCCAGGGATTTCACTTTCAGTTTGAGTAGCAGCAGATGTCTGCGTACCACAAACCCCATTACTGACATAAGAAAAAAATAAAGTCTGTAGGTGCTGTGATAAATAAAAAGGAACCACCAGCTCTTTCTTGTCCTTGCAAATAACAGAGCATCTCCTCCCTGACATGTCCCATTCACTCTTAAATTTTCCTACCAGCATTGATTTCTGTTGCTGTCTTGAATAATACAGGTGGTTTTTTTAATGAAAGCAGGGAAAGGCAGGCTTAGCACCAAGAGATCCTCAGAAATCTGTAAGAATATTCCTGGTGAGGGCATAATTGATTTCCAGGGAGATGTTTATGATGTATGCATTATCACAATCTCAGAACTTCATTCCCCACCTATTTAGGATTCCCACACTGGATTACAACCTGCCTTCACATAAGAGATGTTGAAGCTTTCAATGAGGTCACGGCAGCCTCTGACAAGCACTGATGGGTGAGTCATGCTGCAGTAGCCAGAGATACTAGCAACACATTTGTTAATCTGTATGCAGTCTAACTCTTTTTTTGGTCTAGAATCTTATTCAAGGGTGAAATACAATGTCTCAGAGATAGGTGACTGCAGAATTGCTGAAGAGCAAGGCCACAGTTTCACAATTGTCTTAGGGATTATAAGAATCAGTGCCTGGAAGCAAGTTTACAACAATGTAAAATGTTGTTTTACCTATAAAATCTGTAAAACAAGAGATCAAGATCTAGATAGGGTCAACAGGAGAGCTGTTCATGGCACATCACTGGAAAAGCCACCATGCTGATATGGAATCTAGGAGTTCTCAGAGAGTTCCACCAACTCTTGTCCAGCAGTTCCACTCATCCTCTCCAGCAAACTCTCCCAGAGGCTACTTCCCTGTACCATGGTCAGCTGAGGCAAATACACATCCCTGCACCAGCCAGCCCAGGGTAGTCACAGCACTGTCAGGCTGGGGTCTGAGCTGAGACAGCAGCACTAACCCAGCAGGGTCAGGCACAGAACACTCTCTTCTGCTGGCTCAGCTGTGAGGGAAAACCTGTGGAGAAGGATTAGATCAGACAACAGCAACTTCTTGAACCACCACGGCAAAATTCTCCACGGAAGCTTTGGAAATGAGCAAAAAGGACACAGAAAACCATGGAACAAGTGAGATACAGGGAATAAGTGCATGATAGCAGAAAAAACATTTCTTCATCTTGGCTAAACTACTGGACAGCCAGGAAAAAGAACCAATAATAAAAGGAAGAGACAAAATAAATCTAAAAGAAATCCTGCAGATGGAGAATAAAGAAATTAAATGCTGTTGTATTTTCATTGCTGTGAAGCTAAATTAAGCTTCCTAAGTCAAGCAGAGAAATAATTGGTTTAGATTTCTGTTCAGAAGACAGCATGAGCAGCAAGTGCCAGTGGAACAACTAACAAAAGGTGTCTTCCCTCAAAGAAAGCAAGCCAGCAGATTGCATAACTGAAATGAGTTTCCTCCCAGTTTCACATTATTAGTCACCTTTCTCCCTTCTCTGCCAAAGGCCTCTTCTTACCCATCCATCCAAGGACCAGAGCCAAGGCCTTTCCTGTGCTGCTTCTTTCCATCAGTCACTCTTCAAGATCAAGGACTCCATAATACTGGTCCATGTACCCATTGCAGGTATTGTGAACCAATGCCAGAGTAAAAGCCCCTTCAGCCCTGCTGCTGGGAAAAATCTGAGATACCTAAACAGACTCTCCTTGTCATGGCCCAAAAAACAGTTTGTTCCAAAATTCTGAGAAGATTTCAAAGGAAATTTATTGCAAAGGCCCATGGAAGAGGCCTCACTAGCAGAAGACATGGTACCTAGAGTCCCTTGGAAACCTGTTTGACTCAGGTGGAAACGACCTACTGGCATTTATTTGTAATTGCCCAGTATGGCAGTGGTTGGGGAAGGAAAAGCTGTTGAGTCACACTGGAAGCCACTTTTCCACTTTTGTCTGGTTTCTCAGAGGGCAGAGTCAGAAGGCTGAGATTCTGTTTATGTCTCTGACGCTAATTTCCCATATGACCTCGGCAAGTACTTCTTCTTGTGCCACCATTTCCCCATTTCCTAACAGCTAAAACCACTCAACTCATGGAACAATCATAAGTGCACAGCAAGGAGCATCTAACAAAAGGAAAGAGAAGAGTGAAGTATTATAAATGTTGTCATAGAATACAAAAGCATTTACGTAACAATGTCAGTATTGCTTCATTTTTGTCCTTACAACAGAACTGTCAGAGGAACACTGCCTGACATGGTATCTTCATCCCAGTGGATGTACCCAAGCATTGACATCATTGATACAAAACCAGATTGCTGTAATCTGGAAGACTCTACCTCGTTTATTGTGACCAGCCTTTCTCTAGAACATGTTTTTCCTGTATAACCTCATAACCCATAATAATGGCCCAAAGTGCACTATAGGAATGATGGCAGGTTTCATGTGCTAGTAAAATCAAAACAATTCCTCACTTGTGCATTGCACAACTAGTCATTCACTAAAACACACAAGTGCTTATCTTCTCAGCAAGCAGAAAACAAGCTGAAAGTTAGTTTCTAAATTAGTACATCATACATACAAAGAACACTTTCTAAAAATCCCAATGGCATGAAAGAATTGGCTAAATTACATTCTGCTTGTATGATAACAAGTTTCTAAGAAAAAGCATTGATAACTGCTGTCCACAGCTGCTATATAACTAATAACCAAATTTCTCTGCTTCAAGTTCTACGATTTCTTCTAAAATTTACAATTGTTTGCTTAAAAATGGTCAGATTCAAGCAGCATTTGGACCAAAGGCTGAGGAAGGCATGGCTATAATTACAGCACCTGAAACTGTGCCCTAATCACACTCTTATCTTTCTTATCTACTGCAAGTATTTATAAAGCAATGATTACTGTACTAGGCCCCATCGCTGCTCTGAGTTGGTTCTGAACCAGCACCTTCATATTGGCATAAGAAGTTTACACTGCTTGAACTGGTGTCATTCTGCTGAGACAGAAAGCCAAGCTTCTCATCACTTCAAGTCATTAAAAAAAATAAACTGTGACACCTCTACAGGAGCAGGGGTGTTAACCCCAATGTCCTGGCCAAACTCCCTGCTCGAGTAATTACAATGTGCCTTGAAGAAATTCTTGCCACAGTTTCCGTTGGACTCAGCATTGTTCTCCGCTTCCTCTCCTACAATATCATGGAGAGCTGGTGCAAGCTCTTAAAGGTCCTGTCCATGCTGGAATGTTCTATGGGTCTAGTCCAGGGCCAGCTCTGCAGCAGCACATTGGGAGCAATGTGTTGAAACCAGTTCTGCCTGTCAGCTGAACCGCTAGGCAATTTGTAATATTTATTTATTGATGTTCTGGCACCTCCTTCAGACAGAATTAACTTTGGGTATAGCTATCTGACAGATAGACTGGTGCAAATCCCAGATGCAGACATACATAAACCTGTTTAGTTCTTAAGTGGACTAAATTTGCATCAGGAAATTAGCAAATGAAGTTGAAGTAACTTTCTAGATACTTAGTATGGTGTTTTGAGAAGGCAGCAAGAACACACCTAAAGCAATGGACTAGGAGAGCTAAATGTGCTGTTTAGTTCAGCTGGCGACAATAAACATAAATTTCACACTGGCTGTTCCATCAGAATTTCAGTGAACTTTTTCCAGTCTGTTCACAGACTATACTGTATATTTTTGAAGCAGTCACTGAATACATATCAAATGCAGATCTAGCATTTCAAGTAAAATACTTGATAGTTAAGGGCAAAGCATTATTCACATTTTTCCACAGCCACTGTTAAGAGACTCTGAGGATTTTTCCCTAGACCTCTCATTATCTTTCACGTGTGTAACACTAAGAGCTGTGGCCCAGACTCTCTGCTGGCATTTGCTGGGTTAGCTCCATGGACCTTGCTAGCTCTCATAATTCATGAGCTTTACAGGCAATTTGTCTGCAGGAAGAAGTACAAGATCAAGATTCAGAAGAACCTGATTGTTAATTCCACCTTTTGACCCCGTGGGCGGATCACTCTCTCTTACTGCTCCATTTTGTTCTCCCATCTCCAAAAGCAAATTATACCCACTAATTCGACAAAACAAGTACAAAACCAAATTAGAATCAATAGGCCACACTGAGCAGATTCACATTAAACACCATTCTTCCAAAATTTGAAAACACAAATGTTTACCTTTTAAACATGCCCTTAATTTCCCCAGAAGCGTGCTTCCCGTATTATTTCAGAAGACAGAAACTGTAGTTTCAGAAAGCGGATGGTTTTATTTTTGTGTCATTACAAAAATGCCTTTTAACTTGTCAAATGATACACTACAAATATCTTTGGCAGATGAATGAAACCAAGTTTCCTGTCAAAGCTGCCAACTTCAAGGTTGAGATCATCAGATAAACCTTTAGTTTGCCTCTCCCAATACCCACAACAACATATGTTTGAAGTGATCCACGTTTGTCTCACTTTTCCTATAGGAATTTGAAAAGGCAAAGTATCAGACCACTTTGGGACAAGTTCACAAAACTCTAGATGTGGTCCACAATGGTTACGGCCAATAACATTCCTCAGGTGTCTCCCCATCCCAAATTAAAATCCCCAATAGCTCTGCCTGTCTAAAGGTAAATGCAAAATTCACCTAAGCTGTATCCAGGATCACCTCAACACCTGCTGGATACAAAGCTTTCTGTTAGATTATGTGGAAAATGGAAGGACGTTTGTTTCATCTGTTTTATTTCAGCAGTAGCAGTAATACTGGATTTACAGAGTTGTATAATTTCATACTGGGGACATCTCAAAATTGAGTATTTGCAGAATACTTTATAACAGAGCGCACTGTGCCTGCAGTGTAATTCTGAAGTTAAAAACGGAAGCCATCCCTACAAACACACCTTTGACAAACTTCGTGTCTTATGTAACTGTTTCTATTAATTTATTATCAGGATGTCAGTACAAATTGTTATTTTGATGATTCCTTGTCCCCCTACTTCTGAAAGGGAAAGCAACGATAAACACAAGGGAGACTGACCTCAGTGATTTCCTCTGTTCAGACAGGAGCACAATGCGCTCAAACACCATGACAAGGAGGAGTGGACTGTTTAGAATTCCTCCAGCTGTAATCTATAGCAAAAACAAATAAACAAATACGTGACTACAAGATGCGATAATTAATCCCTGCATGAAGCCAACTGTTATCTCTGCTTCGTAGATGGAGATACCAAAGCACACAAAGGCTCAACAACCTACCAAGTTCAACACCCACCACTGTGAGCCAAGGGTACAGTTTAGGAGACCATGTGCTCAACCCATGAGATTTTTTTTCCCTCTTCTGGCCACAACCCAGATACAGCTTGGCCAAGGGCAGCTGAAATACACCCATTTGGTGAGGGCAGCTACACTAGAGCAGTCACCTACCACCTCCTGGGATTGTCACTGCCTGTAGATGAGCTGCTCCTGGCCAAAGAGGCAGCTCCACTTGGCTCCATGGCCTCACCACAGCCAGCCTGCCCCAAACCCACTGTCCTCTGCCACATTGCCCTCAAAAAGCTCCCACCCGTGTCAGGCCTCTCCCATACACACGTCCTGGCCCCATGTATCCCCTTGCTGAGCCCCTCATCTCTCTTGCCTCCCTTCCACACCTTTCCTCATTCTCCCTCAGGCCTGCTGCCCCTCAAAATGCTGTCTGAGCTCAAATGGCCTCAGCAGCAGCCCCTCACCATCTGCTCCCTCAGGCCCTGCTCAGCCCTCAGTGTCGCCACATGGGGCTTCCACAAAACCTCTGTCCCAAACTCCCCTCAGCCAGCTCTCTCCTGTTCTCCTATCCCTCAGCAACCCCTCACCTGTCCCCTAAAACTGCCCCTCACGCCAAAACCTCTCCTCACAGCTGGTTAGGTTACCCTCTCCTCACACCAACGACCCCTCTCCAAGACCCCCTCACACCAAGGGTTCCGCCCCACATAACCCCTCACAACCGGCTGCCCCCTCCTCACAACAGCCCACCAGACCAACGCCCTCTCCCCACAGAGACCCTCACACAGACACTACATCCTCGGAGAGACCCTCACACCGAGAGCCGCCCGCCCCTCGCAGCCGGGACCCCTGAGCCCGCCGCTCGCTCCTCACGCAGCCCCGCCCGCCCCCGCGCCACAACTGCCCCTCCACCGCCCCCTCGCGGCCCCGCCCCTGCTCCCCCCGCCGCCCCCAGCCCCTCCCGCCGGCCGCGGTGGTGGGGGGGGAGGGAGAGGGCGGCGAAGTCTCGCGAGAGGGGCGGGCGGGGGCCGCTGGCTGCGGGCAGCGCGGAGCGGCGGCGGCGGCGCAGCCGGAGCCGGGGCGGCGCTGAGGGGAGGTGGCGGCGGGGCGGCGGCAGCGATCGCGGCCCGGCACACGGACCCGCTCCGCCGCGGCGGCACGGCCGGCGCCGCCCGCCCTCCCGCACGCCGCGTCTCCGCGGCGCGGCCTGGCCGCGGCTCGGCGAGCGGGGCCCAGGCAGCGGCGGCGGCGGTGGTAGTGGCGGCGGTGGCGGCGGCTGAGCGCTCCGCCGCGCCCGCCCTGCCATCTTAGGTGCCGTGCCCCGCCGCCTTTGTGCCCGCCGCGCCCGGGCACCCGCGGGGGCCGGGCCCGACGCCCCTCCGGGGGCGCCTCCCCCCGCGGGGCCGCCGCCCCTTGCCCCGCTCCTCCTCCTCCTTCTCCTCCTCCTCCTCCTCCTCCGCGGGGGGCCGACCGGCGCTCCCAGCCCGGCTGCGGCGGAGGGTAAGGCAGGCAGCGCGGCGGGGGTTCGGCCGGGGCGGCCCCGGGAGGGTGCGGGAGGCGGCGGGTGGGGGGGGCGGCCCGGTGGGGCCGGCGCCTCCCCCGCCGCGCTCTGCGGCAGTGCCGCAGGGTCGGGGCCGCCGCCGCCGAGCACCGGCGGGGGAGCGGGCGGCGAAATGGCGCTTCCCGCGGAGGGGCGGCCGCGGGCGGAGGGATGTTCCCCGCTGTCAGGGGCCGCCGGAGGCCCAGGGCTGGGGCCGGGGCGGCCCCGCGGCCAGGCGTGCCCAGCGCCGCGGCCCTTTTTGTCTGCGGCTCCCCCGGGGGCTCCGCCGGCCGAGCCCCGAACCCCAGAGGGGCTTTGGGGTCCCTCGGAGATCCGCGCGGATTTATGCCCTTTTATTTTTTTCACCCTTCCCTTTTTTTTTCTTTCTTTTTTTTTTTTTTTTTCTCCATGCCCCTCGCTCCTCCCCAAGCGGTGAGTTTTCAGTGTATATACCATTTTGTTCGGTGCTGGTGTGGGATTTGGCTGAAAGTGACCTATTTTAAAGACCTTTTATTGCTCCCCTCTCAGCAATGCTTGTGGCGGCCGATTCCGTTACCCAAATAGCGTTTCCCAACCATTTTAATTTGTCAGATTAAAACATCTCATGGAGGCTGGATTTCTGTAAACCAGTGTATGGGTATGTCGTTAGAAATATCGCTCACCCAGCTTTGCTGCAAGCATCTTTGGAGCATCAGAGTTGACCTTTGTCACTGTGAAAGCAGAAATAAATACCAAGGCGATACCTGGGAGATGCAGTTGTACCATTGTGTTGGGCGCGGTACAAGAAATGGGGAGGGGGGGAGAGAACCACAGATTAAAATGGTTGTTGTCAAATGTAGATCTTTACATGCCTTCGGAAGAAAATATGACAGATCGGTAACAGCCCTGAGGACTTCTAATATATTTTCTTAGAAAAACGTTTCGTGTTTATCGTGCTTGTCTCTGCTGCTTATCATGGTACGGAGTATTTCATTAGGTGGCATTTTAGTGGCTCTGTTGGTTAAATAGCAGTTGCATTAACTAGTTGAACAAATTGTGTCCTTCACCTTTGACTATTGCATTTTGAGAGCCGTTACAGCAGTGTGCCCATGCATGCCAAGGGCGGATTAATAAGATGTTACCTAAAGGTTTGGATGTTATTGATTCCTTACTATTAATGCTATTTATAGTGCATTTGACATGGCTCTTGTTTTATGTATTTGGATAAAGGTTATCAGCTTGGAATGCTTCAGATGAAACGTTTCAAAAAACCACCATATATATATATATATATATATATATATATATATATATATATATATATATAAAATTGAACAATATAGTTCAGATTCTCAGTGTCTGAAAAACAGCTTTAGCAGATAGCACATAATAGTGAAAACCGTGGAAAACTGATACATTTTGACACTAGGGAAGGCTTGTTTTCATATTTCAGGATTACAGAATAGCAACTTCTGTTGCAATCAATACAGTTTTTGGTATGCTTTTCTTGAGCCTGTATTTTCCTTGCCTTTGTGCCTCCTCATAGTTAGTGTGCCATAGTTTCTGCTACTTATGTCCAAGGGCAAACCTAATCAACGATTGGCTTGAGCCTTCATATTAGATTCTCCACAACATTGGCCTAGTTCTGACTGGTATGTTTGCCATTTTTAGTACTCCTCTTCCTTTTATCCATTTGCTGAAATACATTGATAAACTTGAACCTCAATTTGTCCTTTGAACTTGATAGAAGGTTTTTCTCCTCTGTTAACAATATCTCAGTGAAGAGAAGGTGGTTCTGATGGAACAGCTTAATTTTAAGTTTTATCCTGCTGAAATACAGCTGCCTGAAGTAAAAACTCTTTGTATAGTTGGATATTATTTTTCTTTTTAAGTTCAATGAATTAAGTGTTGCCTGTAGAGGACCAGATGTTGGCATTAAAATTATGCACAGATAAGGTGGCTTAGGCCTCAAGTTAGACTATTTGAAAAAGTTATCTATGTCCTGCTGTTAAATACCAGTGTAAGCTAAACTGGAGAACTTTTAATGTTTACTTACAGCTAAATAACATTTCCAGTTGTGCAGTTTTCATCTCTAGCTCTATTCACCAGTTTTGTCTCCAGAATAACATGTTTTTAATGAGTAGTAGGACAGTCTCAGGTTTTATGTTTGGTGAGATTCATTAGAAGAGAAACAAATATCACACTAATAATTACATCTTCAGATGTATCCTAGTAGTGGATTTCCTGTAATGAGGATGTTTTGTAGAGAACAATAGATATGGCAGCAATTTCAGAGATTTGTTTTAAAGATGTTGTAGGTAGCTGACTCTGCAGTAGTGAGTTCCACTTTGACACAACCCTTGCATACTCAACATTAGGTGGTTTCCAGGTACTTGGTTTTTTCAGATGTAATTTTCTTTCTAGCAAAGACAGACTGGATGTACTGCTGCTGGTGTCTGTCACTTCTGCAAGGATAAACTTGTAAGGTCATTTCCGAAATATGCCTCATAGAAGTTTTTTTGACAGTATAGGTATTTTGTCAAGTTAGAAGATAATTAGGGTTGATCTGGCTCTCTTTGTGATCCAGAAGTGGTGAGGAAGCTATGGTAAATACCACTTGCCTTATTCCATTCTCAGTGTGTTTTGAAGAACACTCCCATAATCACTAAGATCCTATCTTAGAAGCATTTTCTGTTGTGTTCCTGTTCATATTAAAATCATGTAAACAACATCCTGTTAGATTGAAGTGCATATTAGAAATTAGAAAAATCTTTGGTGTTACCAGGGATGAACCATGCTCTTGCCTTCTGAATGGCAGTGCTGCTGGGGGGCCCTTATCTTTTTCCTGTTCAAGTGTGCTGTGCAGTGTCAAGGATTTTACTTTTATTTCCTTTTGTGATCCTGGACAAAGGGAAGAGCTGAGCTCCAACCCTGGCCTGGAGTCATGTCTGAACTGGAAAGTTTCCTGGGTCTGACAGCAGAGTTTCAGTTCTGTCCTCTCCTGGTTAACCATGCTTGGAACAAGCTTGCCTGTAACAGCACAGAGCAGGATGATTTAATACTTTCTGAGACCCACATCTGTATTTTCCTGTGTAATAGTGAGTGTATCCTACTCTTCTCCACCAAGTGCTCATTCTGGATGGACACAGTGCAGGATGAAGCCCTGGTGTGTGAGGCCTGGTGCTCTTTGGCAAATTCCCCTTACTGAGGTGTCATTCCATTGGCTCTGGTCTTTGATCCTGCATCAGCAGAAAGCGGTTTTATGTCAGCTTGGTGGTCTGAAATGCTCAGTGCACAGTGAGGTGAGATTAGAGACAACCCCAGGGACTGGGCTGCACCACCACAGCCAGCAGTGAGGTTTAAAGGCAGAGGTGGCTGGTGGCACTTTTTGCTAAACTTGTAGTGGTTAGGGTTCAGGATTCTTTGTTTTTATTGTCCTTTAACATGCTGAGGCATTGCTGATTGTACATTGATTTCTCTGTGGAGAAGAGACTGAAAAAGATTCAATGGACAAAGGGTCAGAAAATCACTGAACCCCTCATGTGAAGGGAGAGTCCTTCCTGTGAAAAAGTTTAAAATATAAAAACATGAAATCAGAGGTGAAATGCAAAGTGTCTGGAGGGAAGAAGTGTGCAAAAAATAGTAGGAAAAGATAGAGAGCTGTTTAAAAGCAGAGTTGGCTTTTACACACTATTCCTTCCTCTTTGCCTAAGTGCTCATTTACAGTACAGAACATGGAGGAGGGAACACTTTCTGAAGGCCCTTAGAAACACAATGGACATTAGCCAGCACAGTGGGGGCTCCAAACGTGCTTTTTAAAGCAGTTTTTGAACAAATACTTGATGATCACTGGAATTACAGCATTTTTTTAATTGTGAAAGAGTAGCCATTAGGAACTTCTAATACTTGATGAGAAATCAGTACATTATTAGTCTTGATTTTTTCTTTTTTCACATTCTGCTAAATCTTTGTTTCTTTGCCAGAAGAAAAGGCAAGGTAGCCACTGTAAACAAAACATGAAATTGCCAAAGCAGCAATAAGTTTTGTCTAAACAAAGAAGTTTCTCCAGTTCAATCAGAGCTTGCTGAGGACAGATCTACAGCATTAGTTACACACCTATAGCTTGGAGGTGAGGTTTCCTTTCTCTTAGGAGTTGGTGAGGACAGTCCAACATGAGTTTGAGTGCTGATGGCTTCTTAGTACAACTGGACAGTAGCTTGTAGTTTTGCCTGCTGTATTGCTTGGCTGGAAACAGTTTTGATTTTTCTTTAGGGGTCAGAATGGGGTGACAGCATGAGATTTACATATTGAGTATTGTCCTCAGGATGGAAAAGGCTTGAAATGTTTGGTTTGGGGGAAAAGTTAGATCTTGAGGAAAAAAAGTAGAAGTCACAAAACTCTAAAGCTGGCAGGCTCTTCAGTTTTCTGTGCCTGTGATCTTCCAATGACCCTTATTACACTCCTGGCTACAGCCATACAAATATTTTCTTTAGAGTGAGATGTAATTTTATAAAAACAGTTTTCTGCTATGCTCATTGAGTTCAGCATGTTTACAGGGCAGACTCCTATCAGAATGTGGGGGAACAGTGCCTGTGAGTTTCATTGGAAGCTTTTATTGCAGGTCAGCTTTATCAATCCATATTTGAAAGGAAAATTTCTTATGTTTACTGTTAATCTCAGAGATTTTTGCTATGGCTTTAGACTGAAAGCCAATATGTATTACATTTGATTTCTTAAAATGTGAATAAAGTGGCTTTCAGCCTTTCACTTAGTTCACCTAAATTTTAAAACTTCTTTTACTTTCCTTTGGCCTTCTGTCTTTAGTTGAGCACTGCTAAACACAGATTTTGGGGGAGTAGGCCCTGAGGATCAGTCCTTCCCTTTGCATTCCTGGTTCAGCTTCAGCTCACTCTGCTCTGACTGATTTCTAATGTCTGGAAAGCTTTGGGGTCCAGGAGGATGGGAAGGAGGAATATGCAAGTACAAGTGTGTTGGAAGTGTGGGGAGCATTTCTTGTAGCACTTTTGGCTTGTTCCCCATCCATGTGTTCAGTCTGTTTTCAAGCACCCAGCAATCCTTTCTGTTCCCTGACATTCCACTGCTCAAGGGCATTAACAGACCCATGAGCCCATGCCCAGAGAAATGTTGGACTGAGATTTCTTGGAAAGAATCTCATGTGCTATTGCACATATTTGTTATTTTTGCCTCCTTCACCATTCTTAATATGCAGTTTTCATTTCCCACCTCAGTCCCCTTTTAATTGGTGACTGTCCCTCCCTCCTCAGCTGAGATGAGATATGAGGAGAGGTTATTTTTGCTAGTGCTGTTTCTCAAATAGGCCACGGGTTTTCAGTAAGTAGTGCAGTAACTTTCTCCATCAGTATTAGGATTTCTCAAGCTGTGTCCTGGTGGCAGTGCAACATGTTTCTCCTTTAGTTCTGCCTTGCAGTTGTCACTGACATTAACTCCTCCCAGTTCCCACTTCCTTGTAACCCAATCTGAATAAAGATCATGGGATTTGAATGTGCCTTGCTTTGCTGCTGCTGCTCTGGATGTTTGGGTTGTGTCTGTGCTCTTTGTAAACTGTGTGCTGTGATCTTCTTTTTGGCTTTGCCTGTTTCAAGGAGCAGTTGACAGTTGTTAAAATCAGTTCTGGGCCAGCTGTGATTTGATGCGATTAAACTGTGTTAAATGTGTTCCAGAACTGTTTCCTGGCCTAGATAGCAAACTAGTTAAACCCTGGGTTTGGAATCTATTTTGGTATGATTTTGCCCTGTACCCCTAGGTAAGCTGTGTCCCTCTTTGAGGGTCAGACAGAACACAGGGGCTGTGCACAGCACCCAATCTTCTGCCTTTAATCCATCACTCTTCTCTGTCTCCTTGGGCTTTTTAAATTGGTCTTTGCATATCCAAGTCTTGTCTTGGGAATTATGTGCTGGACTGGCTGCACAAATGTGGTTTTGCCACCCATACAGACCAAGGTGCAGTGATCTGATTTTCACTGGCATCAGCTGAGCTGGTACAAACCTCCCTTTATACTGGCTTGGTATATCTGGGTGTGCAGCCAGGCTCTTGGATTGGGGTTTTTATGAGGGCTTGCAACTTCAGTTAAAAAAGAGGGTAACCTTGGCCTTGACAAAAATTCCTGCTGTCTCCTAGAAGTGCATGTCAGAGTTGGGAAGGAAATAATGATAGATTTCAGAGGCAGTGCCTTGCAAAGAATGCCAAGCTTCATTTTTATTATGGGTTAATTGCCATATAGGCAAACCCTGAACTCTTACCTGTGTTTTTGGCTTAATTTTCCTTCTTCCCTTTCCACACAAACCCCCTCTAACACATGCTTTGAAGTGTTTAAATCTAGGTTAGTCTCTGGCTGGAGGTGTGTGGTAGAACCTCCTTTTCATTCTTGCTGGGACCTGCCCGTTTTGCAGCAAGAATGCAGGCAAACCCATCTGAATGCTGATCATCTGGCCTTTGTAAGTGATGGAAGGTTATTTTTCCCTTCATTTGGCACAATATATGGGCAAGGAAATCCTAGAGCATCTCCATTCCAGAAGCCACCTTGAGTGGCCAGATCTGTACAAATTGGAGTGCTCATGGAGGGGGAGAGGAGGGCTTGGTGAGGATGCTGGGGCTGAATTTAGGTGGTTGCATGACAATCACTGGAGACATTTCCTTCTGCTCTCAGAAGATGTTGCTGTCAGCTGCTAGCTCAGTAGTTGACCACATTCTTAGCAGATCAGCCTACACATATGTCCTGAACTGACCAGAGAATTCAACATTTCTATTGCTGACTGGAGGGACAGAGCACAGGGAGCCAAACACTAAGATAATCTGTACTTCAGAAGACATCTGAATACGTGTTTTTTTAATCCAAAATAAAATGTTATGGAATAAGGAAGTCTTCATCCTCACCTTTGCTTTGATTTCATTACAATACTGATGATGTAAATTTATTTGCAAAAACAAGACTGGGCAAAAGATTCGTTCCTGATTTGACAATAACATGCAGAGTGCTTTGAATACTAGACTAACGTGAAAATAGTTTACTTATAAAGTGCATGATTTACCTTCACTAGCTCATAATTAGTCACAAAACCATAAAGAACATTTAAAGAATTACTTGCTAGTTTATTGAATAAAAATTTGACATGGAATTTTGGAAAAGCCCTTAAATTTTCCCAGATATTTTAGTGCTTTTTCTCGAATGGCCCTTATATATTTAAAATACTAATTAGCACATTATTTTAAGTCTCTTGTGTTTTCCTCTGTTGTTGGAATTTATAATTGTGGACCACTGGGCAGGTGGGCTGTCACATTGGGCTCTGGAGTTTCTCCAGGGGCTGGTCCAGCACCAGGGTGTGTGATCCACATTTGAATATTCTTCCCATTGCTGTGGGAATCTCTGGTACTGAAAAGTAATTACTCTAGTGACTATAAATTAGTATAATCACAATGTTTTTCTGTAGGTATTACAAATATTTTATGTTTAAACAGAAATAGTTATAATTAATATTAATATGAGAAATGAAATATTAATACACAAATAGCAATTTAAGCTATAGCAAAGAAATATTATCTTACATATGTGATAGTTTTATGCTTTTCTCTGAATTAGCAGGATAATAATAGTAATTCCGTGCTCTGAATTTCACCCACAAATCTCAAGGTATTTCAAATGGATGATAAAGACATATTTATTTTCTACATTTATGAGGTGGGGATGCTGAAGTACAGGTGGAGAAATGAGCAATTTGCTCAGCATGGCTGGTGGTGATGGTGTAGGAGAATTTGTCTCCTTGGCTCCCAGTTTGCATCAGCACCTCCCAGGTTGTGAGGTGGAAGCAGGAGTGTAGGAGATGCTGCTTTGCCTGTGGGGTGTGGTGGAGCAGCACAGGGCTCAAAGCTGAGCAGCAGCACTGTCCCAAATCTCCCTCTGAAACTCTGCCCCACCTGCTGAAAATGCAGGGGATGGGGTTTGGGGTTTCTTGTTTCATCAGAGGAGCACTGTGTAGATTTTTCTTGCCATAATGGCAATTTAATGCTGCTCATGAATAAGCTGGCTAAATCTTGAAAATTTTAATATTCTTTGTTATTATGATCTGACACTTTTTGCTGATTTTTATCTTAACATAAATCTGAAAAGAGCTTTTAATGCATTGTAAATCAGTCCCTGAACTTGATGAACAACAAACTTAAGTTTTTTTCATTTTTGAAGTCAGTCACGCACAGGGATAACCCATCTAAGTTAAAAATATTCCTGTGCATATAAAATGGAAAGACTTGGGTATTGTCTGGACATTTTTATGGAGATCTGTGGAGGCAGAGTGTATCTTTGACCCTGTTTGTGCAGTCTCTGCCACAGCTGAATCTCACCTTTTCTTCAGGGTCTAGTTACTGTGTAATGCAAATGCTCACTGCTGTAAAGAGCTGAAAGGGTTCTCGCCTGGTGCCCTGGGAAGGAAGAGGAGCTCCCAGCCCCTGTGCCTGTTGGGAATCCATAAGCATTGCAGGGTGAGCCATTACTCAGCTCATCACCAGTAACTTTGATCTGATCTAGATTCTGCTGTACCTGTCTTTGCAGTGTGGGGATTCATTTAAGGCATATCTGTGCAGTAAAATAGCTGGGGCTTACCTGGAAATAATAAAATTAAAGAGTATTGTTGCTTTAGTCATCCTTTTAAACTAGAATAACCCCCAAAAAGCATTAAAACCTTGAAGTCTGAGTACCTGTGTGAAAGTCCTCAGTATTTTGGGACCTTGTTTTTCCAAAGGATTTTTGTTCCATGTTGCCACAGACCTGGAGTGTGAAATTTAGCAAGCTTTCTCCAAAAGCTGCTTTCAGCTTTGAAACTAATGTTACCTGTGCTGGTTTGAAGTAGTTCATACTTGTTTATTATGCCTGTTGCAAAATCTGCCTACCTATTTACATAGGTGTTGGGGAAGCAAGGATGATATGGAGCAGCATGAGTGGAAGGAGAGGATGGCGTGAGTTGTGATTCTACTTGTCTGCTTATTTTCTGGTTTGGAGGCAGTGAGCACCTGCTGATTTAGGGGTTTTCTGTATGTGATTTCATGTCTGTGATTAGCATTTCTAAGGACATGACACATACGGTCTCACCACTTAAATACATTCTGTAAATATGTAAACAGAAAATTACAGAGATGGTCACTGTCCAACTGTCCTGACTGGTCTCTGGAGTCAACCCAGCAGGACTCAGCACGCTCCATTGGGCCCATCCAAGACAGCAGAGCTCAGACTTCAAACTTAGAAGCAGAATTCCATCTTGGGTTGGAGTTACCACCTGGTTTTGATGCTTCCTTAAAGGCAATTGCTTGTTTCATTTTCCTTCCTTTTAATCGCTGAGGCAGGAGATTGAGATCTTCAGATAGACCCTGGAATGCACTTACTGTTTCACTGCTGGAAGTCAAATTCTATAGAAAACATCAGCTGCTTTACAGAAATCTGTAATTGCATTTGATCTGAAATCAGTCATTGTTGTGAGAGGCTTTCTCAGGGTAGTTGATCACAGAATGTTCTGAATTGAAAGGGATCACAAGGATCCACAAGGATCATCAAAGTCCAACTCCTGTGCCCCAAGAATCCCACCATGTGCCTGAGATCTTTGTCCAAACACTTCTTGAACTCTCTGCCTGTGACTGCTTCCCTGGAGAGCTTGTTCCAACACCCTTTGGATGAAGAACCTTTTCTTAGTATTTAATGTAGAGTAATAACAAGACATTTGAGTTCTGAAAGGAATGTGAGATCCTCTGTGAGGGCATATTTTAAAAATATTTTTGGGGACAAAATCTGAGAATAGTCCCTGGTTAGCTGATGTTCCTGGTGGAGCATTGTCCCTAAGTTAATAGCAAGTCTGGGTTTATTTTGCTGCTTTGAGGAATTATTAGTGTTCTGTCTGAACTGAGCTTGTACATAAGGTAGAGATGGCAGTTTTCTTAGTTTCATCTTCAATTACCAAAGAATCACAGCAAAAGCAATCAGATGCTTTGTCACCATTGTGCTGTTCAGTAGGTATAAGTGGAACCATGTGACCACTGAATATTTAGTAACTTCCACTTCTGTAATTCTCTGTTTCTTTCCTGCTTTTTGTTGTTGTTGTGAAAATTAAGTCATAAATTGTTAGAAGCAAGGAGAGCGGTCGTGTGCTATCTAGTTTGGTGTCTTAAATGGAGATTTTCTTCCAAGATTTGGCAGGTATTTCTCACTTAAAACCTGCTATTTCTGAGCTTGCCAATCATGTCAATGTGTTGGGTCAGGAATTAGATGAAGGGTAAATCTCCTTGTGACATGGAGCAGTGAGTGCACATGTTCTGTCAAGGGCCTTTCCTGAGATTTAATAAATACAGACAAGGAATGAACACGTTGTCACCACAAGAGGTGTGTTTGTATCCTGTGCAGGTGCTGCACTCTGCATGCATGCACACCTAGCAGTTCCTCTGCTCCTGGTGCAGCGTGGCTCCTTGCTCTGCAGGAAGGATGCTGCTCAGAGTGCCTGCCTCATACAGAAAAAATAACTTTATAATGCATTTCAGAAAGAGCAGCTTCCAGTTTGCTGAGTGACTTAAATGTGCTGTACTTTGCTTTATTTCATCATGGTAAAAGCCACTTGCCTGTGTAATTCCTAACCAACAATAAAACAGGTATAAACAGGCAGAAAACAATGTAGTGTTCAAGGTATCTCTAGAGGGGAACAGTAGCTAAACACTTTTTAACTTGATTTTTGCCTGGCCTGGAAAGGAGCAGGACTGTCCCCCATTTTCATGGGCTGCTCACACGGGCCAGGGTTCTGAAGGGAATATTTGGTTACCCCCAGCCCCAGTGAGTTTGAATTATGCAGAAGGCAGCACCAGCAGCAGAGCTGGTGCTGTGAGCTGTTGGAGGGAGAGCTGCTTCCCTCCTGTTTGGGTTTGGCTTTTTTTGTGGCTGTGATGTCATCATTGTGCGAGGTCTGCGCCGCCGCCTCCTCCAGGAAAACAAAACGGGGGGACGAGACCTGAATGGCAAATGCAAAAAACAACCAGATCTGATTCTTCCTATCCTCCCTCCCCCTTTGGCTTTGAAAGGAGCTTTCAAGCTGACTTTATACAACAGGAATTAGCTTAATAGAAAAAGAGAGTGAGAGAAGTTGAGTTATTTCTTTTCAGTTGTTACTATCAAGTTCTCAAAAATAACTCCTTCCTGTCTTGCTGGAGGATGGGATGCATGTTTTGTGCCAGATGCAAATATAGGGGCACTTCATGAATATCCAAATATCCCTTTCAGAGATCTTTTATCTTTTAATATAATCTTTCTCTGGTTTTGATTATTTTGGAGATATTTAAATGAGCACTGCACAGCGTCTTCTTGCCGTGCTTATGTGAATTTCTACCAGGGAACTGTCCCATACATTTGAGGTGTTTGTATAGATATCAAGGTAGTACTAGCAGCAGCCTTCCACCAAGATTACTTTTGGGCCCTGGCCAGAGTCAGGGGAGCAGCCAAAACCAACTGCTGGGCTGATATAACCAGGATGATTTTTATTCAAGCCTTTGGAATTATATTAATATAAGAATGTATTGGAATTTTTCCTTCTTTCTGGGAGCCCTTTTGTGGCCTGGCAGCAGTTGGCTCTCATGCAGCTTGTTAGCTATACTGAGCAATACAGTTCCTGCAAACATGGATAGGTTTATTCTTTTTCAGGCTAGAGCTTCAGATATTCCCTCATTCAGAATGACTTTGCAAAATAATCTGCAGAGAGGCCTTTTGAGGCTTTTGGAGGCTCTAAACTGGGTATTGATATTGAGAGGATGGGCTGGTGGTCTCTGAGAAGCTGTCCAGATGTATTAAGAACTTCTGAGCAGTGAGCAACACTGGAGCTGATATTTTTTGCCCTGTTATGTTCAAGAACCTTAATTACTTTTTGGTTGGTCTTTATAGCTTGTGTCCAAAAAGTAAATAGTGTTTTCTGGCATGGCCTGTTGAGCTCTCAGTAGCTCCCTGTCCAGCTGGGCTGCTCGGGTGAGCTGCATGCATGATGAGGGAGCAGTTCTTGCTTTTTGCTGGTTGGTTGTTAGGGATGTATCTGCCCAAGGTATCAGGAGGTTGTCCTACTTTCCCAGTTCAAAAATCCAAGATCCTTAGAATTTATAAAATGGACACCTGATGTTCCCTTTGTTTATTAGCCAACATGAACAGTCAGAAAATAGCTCTTCTTCTAATACAGGAATTGTTGCTTGAAACTTTGCAGTTGTTTTTTTTTTCCTCTTATTTGTCTGTTCCTACTGACAAACAAAAAGGCAAAATCCATTATTCCAAACTGCTGAAAGAGGCTTCAAATTGCCAGGTATGAAATTATGCTGCTTGTTCCGTTACCAGTAGGAAATGGCATGTGAGATGTTTCAAAACCTACAAAGGAGAAAGTTCTTTGTATGTGTGAATTTAGTATTCACAAAAGGTGTCAGATTGACAGCCATGGAGATTGTGGAGATCAGAATTTTATTTATCCCTGGAGAAGGTGCAGTGCAGACTGCAGTAGTGCTAAAATGTCCTGTATTATTCTGCTGTTCCACCCTACCTGTGCCCTTCACACGCAGCCTCTTGGGGTGAGGAGCTCCTCCTTTCTCTGTGCCCCTGCAGGGAGCTGGCTGACAAAAGGATGTGAGAGTGGTTTTTGTGTGTGTGATGTGGGTGCTTGTCTCCTGAAATCTAAAGAGATGTGGAAGGAATTTGATAACATCTACTTCTAAACAGCCACTGGAGCAGAGCCAGCCTTTGGCCCCCAAGTTCTCTGGCTGGAGGCAGGCTGAGAGTCTCCAGGCAGAAGATGTTAGTGGTCATGATTCTGTTATTCACCAACTTAGCTGTTCTTCTGCAAAGATTTACCACTCTAGTATGGAAACTCTCCTACAGCCAACTCCTTCTGCTTTGTCTAAAAGTGTTTGATAAATTCTCCAGGGGAATGGGAGGTTCTCTAGGAGCTGTCATGAAAGAGGAGTGTGATGTGAATCGTCCATTTGCCAAAATGAAAATGGAGAAAAAATATCAAGCCCTTTTTTTGAGGGGAAAAACCAAACAAACACAAACCCAACACCAAAACAAACCAGCAGGTGACTGATTTTTGAAAATTTCTAGCACCTCTTTGGCAGGATCTCTTGTGCCACTGCTGTCTTGGAACTGGTCTTGTAACTCTCCTTGTTCCCTGATGCTTTGCTTCTTCATGTCTTGCTAGAGCCAGGCCCCTCCTGTCACACATTTGCAGACCATTTTAAGGAGGCCCTTCAAACCATGGAGCTCAGTCCTGCTCCAGCTGTGCTGTGTGCTTATTGCTCTGGGTAGTAGCTTTAATCATCTGCAGCTCCCATCCTTCATTAGATGGCTCTGAGCAGTGTGGCTTAGCTTGGGCCAAATCACTGATTGCCTTCAGATCAGCAGCTCCTGGAGCAGCCAGCCCAACCCAGGACACAGCCTTCCAGCCCACTCCCTGTCAGCAGGAATGCTTAGGGAGAAAAATAAGATTAATTTAATTGCCTTTTTGTTTGCAGCACCACTCCTTTATATGTCCTGAAGATCAGTTCGGTCTTGGACAAGTCACCTGTTGGAAGCTTCCTGCCTCACTTCCTGAGAAAGCTGAGGCCAAAGTCCTTGAAACAGGCAGGACAACCTTGTTTTCACAAAGTCCAAGTGTGAGAGCTGGTTCCACCATATCTCAATTAACCTTCTGTTTAAATGCACAGAAAATAGTTTTGTCCATTGACTGAAGCAGTCAAATTATTGTTCCCCTCAGTTAAAGGGTAGGAGTGGAAATGGTTACTAATTATTTCTTTTTCATTCATTTGCTTTTGTGAATGATCGCTGAGAACAGCTGGATTAAGTGGCTTTATGTGTGAGCACACAAAGAACCTGTGAAATATAGAGGTGTTTGGATTTGTGCTGTTGAAGCAGAGCAATTTCTGATTACAATTTTCTGTCACATTTTGGATGGATGTGTTTCTACATAAGCTGAAATTGCCATTCCAGCCTTAAAATGCTGTAGCACTTGGTAGATGCATACAAGTGGCTTAAGGTCTTTCCTCCTCTCTTCAGACCAGAAAAAATGCTGCATTTCTTACTTGAGAGCTGAAGAGTTGTGTATCAGAGAAAATTTTTTAAAAATACTAAGAGTTAATTGAGGTAGAAGGAGTCTTGGGCATTAAACTTGCTTTGTGGGCCATGTTTATGAATTGTTGTTGCAAGTATTTGCTTCAGGTGCAGATGTTGACCTACCTCTTTCATTCCTTATGTTCAGGACAATTAGTAATACTGCCAAACCAGAAAATACACAGATCATTTTCTAAGAGCAGGTTCTTGGGGAAAAGGTGTCGTCATTTACCTTCTGTGTGTGCAGAATTATGTATCAACTCAGCCTTTTTCTCTAGTGGAGAGGCAGCCATGCACAAGGATGTCTGAGTCCATGGTTTGATGGACTTTTTAGGAAACTTGAAGGAGAGATGTGCTGAATGTTCTGGGTGTGTTCCACTGCAGTGGATTCAGCTCCTGACTCCACAGTGCTTGCAGGTGCTGGTGTTCAGGGAAAACACAGCTCTTAAGCATTCTGTGTATGTGTCTACCTCCTAGCAGTATATTTATGTGTATAAAATAATGCTGTAGGGAGGTAAAGTATAAAGGTTAATTTGTTTATGTTGAGTTCCATCAAGATGGAGACTGTATTTGCCATCGCTCCCTGAGATGGGGGTGTGTTCCCCAGTGGGACCCATCTTTGCAGTGGCAATAAGAGGGTGAAGCAGCACTGAGTGTTGCTGAGGCATTTTGCAGCTCCTGGTGCTGGAGCAGGCAGTTATCCCTGGAGAGCAGCAGGAGATGCTCCAGCCCTGGACTATGAGAGATCAGAAGGATCTTTTCCTGCAGGAGAGGCTCCTCTTGTTTCCAGTTCCTAGACTGTCAGGAATCTGCCCTGTGTTCAGTGAATCATTCCTGGAGAGCACTCAGGCAGTGTGGAGGAGGAAAATGCCTGGTGTGAATGCAGGAGGTATAAAAGTCAGATGAGAGGGGAGAGATAAGAATATGTCAGGACAGAGTGCAGTGAAACTGGGACTGCAGAGAAAGGAGCTGGAGGTTTGCAGGAGAGGTGACTTGGGAGCCTGGGAGATGGGGAGGGAGGCAGCAAAAGAAGATGGGTTGGCAAGGGAGATGGCAGTCTGAATTCTTACACTTTCTAATTTTGGAATGCTTGCCTTTGTAACCTTAATAATTTTGTTCTAATACACCAGATACAAAAATTGCATTATATGTTCAGAGGAATTTGGTTACTATGGTAATGGGTATATAAGTACATAAGAGATGAGATGTCAGCAGTCAGAACAGCTGTAATGTAGCACACAAACCTGTGACTACCAGAATTGGGGAAGCAGGCCCTTACAAACTTCTGCTTCAGTCTCATTTCTCACTGCCAGGATGTGTGTTCCTGTGTGAAAGTGACATCAGAGCTTCTACAACAAATCTTCTGGGGTTTTAGAATTATTATATATAAATATATGAACTAGAAAAATATGGTTTATCAGTTAGAAATGGAAAGATGCAAAAGACTTGAATATATGCCTTGGTGCCATGGTGATTTTTAAACTTTTGTGCTGTTTATCTAGGAAATAAGCAGATGTGGGAAATGGTGGTGGAGGATTAAAAAAAAAACAACTTCATTTGGGACAGATGTGAGGAAGGGCTGTTAGGATGGTCTGGGAAGTCAGTGCTCTCTCCTGTGTCATAAAGGGAGACAAAACTGGCTTTTTTCAGCTAACAGGCTTAAGGGAACAGTTCTGTCTCTCCTTGTGCTTATCCCTCATATTGAAAAGGGAGGAAAACTCTAAACAGTAATGCTGGTGTGGGAAAAAGAGTAAGGCAGTGTAAACTTACAGTAATAAATCTGTAAATCAGTCTTAATCAGTTCTTAATCTTAAATCGGTTCCTAATCAAAATAGGAGTAGGGTTCTGGAGCAGCCTTGTAATCAGAGTAGTGGTTTTGAGAAGTTCTCAGGAGTTGGTTATTATTTGATGATTGGATTCTATTATAAAGTTGCTTAAAATAGCAGGAGCAGAACTTAATTGGACCTTCAGTCCTGTGATCTTAACAATTCAATTGAGACATATTCTGTATATCTGAACCACAAATTGTTTTGTGTATTAGTTAAAATGAACATTTTCCCCGTGAAAGCAAATAAAACTCATCAAATTATAAGGTTATGCTTGTCATCTTAATATATACTGAGAACTATTTTTTGTTTTAGGTGGAAAGCATAAAGAGAAGGGATTCAGACCTTGCAGAAACTGGTGGAGAGGCATTCCTTCTAGTATGTAGAACAGTAAAAAAAGGGGATTTTTAAATTTTGTTTTTGTTTGGTTTTGGTTGTTTGCCTCTTCCTATTGTTGTATGCTGTGTAGGAAATGGTTCTGCTTAGTCATGTGAAGACTGGAAAAAACATAACCTGAGCTGGAGTAAAGCAAATTGCCATGACTTTGGGGAATTCCAGCAGGAAAGGAGGTGCTCACAGGCTCTGGAAACGTGTGACATAATTGCTCATTAAAGCTATCCCATTTATGGGTACAGATAATCTGGTAACACAGATTTAACAGCTATAAAAGGTTTTAAACTCTTTTGAAGCTGAAATATGTTTGAACCACTTTTTGAATGAGCTTTAAGTTACAAACATAGGTGAGCAGCTATAAATCCTTGCTGCTCTGGCAGTGTCTGTGTGCTGCAGTGGGTTGGTCATCTGAAGATGGTAATCTTCAACCTGAAGAACAGAATAATCTTTCACTGGTCATCTGTTCTGACAAGGGCTTCTCTGCCTGTGCCCAGTGCTGAAGGGCCATGCACTTTCCTGGAACCTCTCCTTATTTCCCTGCAGCCTTCCAATAAACCTTTTTTCTATTAATGATAGTAATCCTGTATTTTATAAAATCCTGTGTTAAAAGAATTTGACCTTTTTCATAGCAAGGTGTGTTTTGATGATGCTTATTTGACCCTAGAAGAATAGAAGCATAAAAATTGTCATCCAGGTTCTGATACCTCGCCTGTCTGCTCCTATCTCCTGTCCCTGGCAGTGGTGACAACCTGGGTGCTTGGGAAGCAGTGCCAGGAGCATCCAGGAATACCTTACCTGACCTGGCTGAGGATGTTCTTGCTCATGTAAATGTTTAAAAAGCAGTTTCTGGTTTCAAAAGCAGTGTTTCTGTCTCTTGGGTTCAATGCCTCACAGTCATTTCTGCAGGTTAATTTTGCTGTTTGTACTTTGATTGGTTGAATTCCTTTGCTGTGTTATAAACATGTTGCTCTTACAGTTTATGGCTTCTCTCTTTGTTTTTGAAGTCTGAGCACTTATCATGGCGTTCTTATTTATGATTTTTAACTACTCTTACACCTTTCTGCTCAAGCTTAGTTTGTCTTTTTAGGCATTTACAACTTCCCATTTCTGAGACTTTTTTTACTGTACTTCCATTTTACTGCTATATGTGAATGAAGAATAATCTCCAGCCATGGCAGAGACTTCTTCAAGTACTGTCAGAAATTCTGTATTATTTTTCTGATTGATTCTCCATCTTGTTTTTTAAAAAAACCCAGTCTGACATTGTCTTTGGCATAATTGTGCAATAATTTTGCTGAGTTTTCTGCAGCAGGCTCAGCTCCTAAGTTATGTTTAGTTTAAGAGTAGATGTTTGCTTTATGGTTCTTTACTTTTTTGACCTTTCATCTCCTGTCTTGTTGCTCATTTTTAAGGTTCTTGTGTGCTTTTTGATGCTGTCAGCTGCCCTAAATAAAACATGTCATGTACCTTTCCCTCCCATCCAGATCTTAAGTGCAGATATTATGCTGGATTCCCACATTATCTGTGGTCACTCTGGTTGCAAGCACATTTTCTCTTGTTCAAAATGTAATGTAATTATTATCTGACCTCTTGCCTTTTTTAGTTTTGTGTCAATTCAGAGGTGATGATTCTGTTCTCCACCTATGACTAATTCTCACAGTAATTTTGTGTACTTTTTCCCCTTCTTTTTGAATATTCTTTTGAGTTGTACTGTTCTTTTAATGACATATAGTCTAGTGCATAAATGGTTCGTTTTCTGCTTCTTAGTGCAGCACAGTCACCAAGTGATTAGCATGTTGCTCCCACTAATTGATAGTTCAGTTAATTCTTCTGTTCAGTTTGGTTGCAGCCGTTGTTGGGAGCTTCTGGAGCAGCAGCAGCTGCTGGAAGGGGACAGCAGCTGTGACAAAAGCTGAACGTCACTCTGGAGCTACGTCAGACTTTAGGGCAGCTGCTTACTCGTCCCCATAGGTCAGTAATGTTTAATTTAAGTGTTTATGGAAGGACCAGCTGTCCTGGTCTGTGACAGCACCTTGCCTTGTACCCAGTTATCTTCTTTGTTTACTTTCTCTCCATTCCCTTGTTCTCCTGTGTGGCTTTTTGTCAGGCTGGGTGACTCCCCAAGGCTTCTTGCTGTTGGTTTGTAAGATTGTTCCTACAGAATCTCACAGAGTTCTCCTGGATTTTTCTGTTTGTGTTTGGTTTTATTTTCTGCCTCAAGTTCTTCCTACTGGCATCAGTTTTGTCAGGTTTATACTTGCTCAAATAAGAATCTGACCTGTGGACTGGAGGGTTGGACACAGCTTCTTGCAGGAGTGGGAGTGTTCTTCTGCACTCCAGGGAATTCATTTGCAAGCTCAATTTAAGCATTTTTCTTTCTTTTTTTTTTTTTTTTTTTTTTTTTACTGATTGACCAGAAAGACTTTGAATTGCTTTCTTTCAGGCCTCTTTTCAAAAACTATGGTGATACTGCCACTTTTTAATTACTTCTTTTCTCAAGGGTAATTATCTATGTTGTGAGCTTCAGAAGCTTATTTCTGAGTTATTTATGCTGAATCCAAAATAGCTAATTTGCTTACGTTTACTCTATTTATTGTTCTGGGACAGAATTGCTTAGGGGTCAAGAAAAGGTTTCTTTAAACTCAAGTCCCATTAGAGTATCTGACTTATTTTTTTTTTTTTTATGGGCAGCTGGAGTTTCCCAGTATTTTTGCCTCTAGACTTAATTGACTCTCATCAACTGGCCTCTTGCTAACCTCTTCCTGGCCAGTGTGCTGCCAGCACAGCATCTCCCACACTGGATCCCTTGTAAAATGTGCTCCTTGCTTGGAGAGATGTGGCCATGGAGAGCTGGCTGTAGGTGATGCACTCGCAGAATGTTTGTTAATGTGATGCTTTACATTAATAAAGGAAAAGAGCTGGCAACGACTGTGAACTTACTGAATTGCGAAAGAAGGGCGACAGAAGATTTCATTTTTTCCAGTTGCCTTCCTCATAGCTTTGCTAGCCTAAGGAATCACTAAATTTAGAGCTGACCTTCTTAATAAATGTACCAGAACTATCACAGGCAAAGACATCCAGGAGATGTTAGTGTTGAACATGTTAAGGAATGGTGAGCACTTCTTGAACATTCATTTGAGAAATGAATGTTGGCTATTCTTCAGCTGTTCCATAGGTCTAATTTTTGATCTTGTGGGATATTCTGCTTTAAATAGTAGGAGGAAAAAAGCAAGATTTTTTTAGTATTAATTTTTCTCAACTACATCAGTATTGTCTTTTATATATGTTGTTTAAGTGGTAGGGTCAGTGGTAGATTTGGTGTGAGTGATATTGTAAAAATTGCCAGTTAACAAAACTAGTATTTTCAAGAATACAGGTAGTGTTTGCTTATAACTGACATATGAAACCCATCAAAAGAGATTTAGTTTGTTCAGAATATCTTGTCTTTAACACAAGAACACACATTATCTTTTAAATTCTTAGAAAACTTGAAATATCGTGGAAATAATTAAAAAAAATATTTACACCCAGCACAGAAACACAGATCCTGGGCTTGTCAGAAAAGGTTTGGGAAATACAACTTTCTGACCCTTTTGTTAGTGACATTCCTGGAAAGTTAACACCCAAGCAGAACAGCTCAGCTGGATCAGAAAGTGTGCTGGGGTAAGTAATTCAAGGAGTTGATGATGGACATTTTAGTGTCAGAATCTTGAGAGGAAATCAAAGTAAGGCACAGAGTCTACAAGTACATGTATAAGAGAAATGCAAGCAGTGCTCGAACATAAAAGTGTCTTCCTGAGGCTATTCTGTGAAAAAGTATAATGAAAGAAAAAAACAGAAGTAGAAAAGCAGAGAGGGAAAGAAAAAAAAACCTGCATAGAGGTTTTTTCAGGATAGAACCATTCCTCAAAAATCTTTTAAAAATAAATTGAAAAGGGAATCTTATAGGAATGGTAGGCTTGTTCCTTGTCAGATGAAAAAAGAAGGACTGAGCAGGGAAGAAAAGCCTGTTTGAACATAGATGCTCACACAGACAAAAAATTGCAAGAATTCACTGTAATATCCAGGTGCAGATTCATCTTATCCTTCTAATCTATTCCTTCTAGAAATACCTAGGTGAGGGAATGTGAAAGATAAAGGGGACAGCATTTCATGCCTGTTCTTTGCTGAACTCCTGTGGAGAAGGTTCTCTGTTCCTGTGCAGGAAGCAGAACTTTGTTGCAGAGGTGTACATGGGCTTGGAGACCATGTGAAGTGCCCTTGCTGCTATAAGGCAAGTGATGGAAGTGTCTGAGATCTCACCTGTTCAGGCTTTGGCAGCAGAAGGGTCTCCTCACCTGGAAATGAAATTATTCTGTCTTTCCCCTTCCCCTGGAGACTGGCAGAAAGCAAAGGAGAATCTCATGTACATGGGCTTGGAGTGAAAAGCAGTGTGGAAAAGAATCTCAGTGGGGCTTCCCATGTTCCACAGGTACCTTCCACAATCCACTTTGCTCATCCCATTCCTGGTGGTTTTGTTCTGCTTGCAGTTGGCATTATTTTAGGATGATCAGTTTGGTGACAGCTTTTTGGATATTTTTCTGAGTATTTAACATTTTTCTAACAGT